>NW_012267265.1:11401622-11473854 GCF_000151885.1 Dipodomys ordii | reverse complement strand
TCTTCTTCTTCTTCTTCTTCTTCTTCTTCTTCTTCTTCTTCTTCTTCTTCTTCTTCTTCCTCTTCCTCTTCTTCCTCTTCTTCCTCCTCCTCCTTCTTCTTCATCTTCTTCATCTTTCTTCTTCCTCTCCTTCCTTTCCTTCTCCTTCTCCTTCCTCTCCTTCTCCTCCTCCTCCTCCTCCTCCTCCTCCTCCTTCTTCTTCTCCTCCTCTTCCTCCTCCTCCTCCTTCTTCCTCTTCCTCCCCCTCCCTCTCCTCCTCCTTCTTCTTTTTTCTTCTCCTTCCCCACTCCCCCTGGGTAGCAGCACCACCTTCCCCCCCCCTCATCCTCTCCCCACCGTAAAGTCTTTTTTTGGGCGCTGATCTCTTTATAGTTGCAGTCTAAGCTACCTGACAACCACTTTCCGGGGCAGAGGGCTCAGGGTCCCCGCCCCGCCCCGCCTCTGCCCCCCCCCGCCCCCTGGGGTTTTGACAGGCTCCAATGACACAGTGTTTGAGGCCAGCTGCAAAGGGAAGCCCAGAACACTCCACCGGAGGCTTTCCTGCAGGGTCCGAACAGGCGTCTGGCGCCACCTAGACGGGACCGGGCCGGGGGTGGAACGCGCACCGCCGTGCGACCTGGGGACGCGGAGCCCGGAGCTGAGCGCGGCTCCCGGGGTGTCCGCGCCCCAGGCCTCCCGGGAGCTTGGACCTCGGCCACCTCCGCGCCCTTCGGAGGGGTGTGGACGGTTTCAGAGTGGACGTGACCGCCCCGCCGGGGAGGGGGAAGGCTGCGAGGAAATGGGAGTGACGCCAGGGGCAGGGCGCGGAGCGGGGAGGGGAGCGGAGGGGAGGGATGGAGGGAGCAGCGGGAGGGGTGAGCGGGCGCCAGCCGCGGAGGACCGGACGGGAGGACAGGACCGGGGGACCGGAGGACGGGCAGGAGGAAGTGCGGGATCTCCCCGGTGACCCGCGGGCGGAACCGCCAGGTGTGCCGGGATGCGTGTGTCCGCCCCGCCGGGGCTGCGGCTGCTGCTGCTCCTGGGCCCCCTGGGCCCGCTGGGTGCCCACTGCGCCCCGGGCGCCCCGGCGGGACCCGCGCAGGCCGAGGACCTGGCGGAGCTGCAGTTCTCCACCGAGCGGCCGCTGCACCTGGTGAGCCCCGCGTTCCTGTCCTTCACCATCGACGCCAACCTGGCCACCGACCCGCGCTTCCTCACCTTCCTGGGGTAAGTTCGGGTCCCCGGGTCCCGTCCCCTAGCCGGTTCTCCCCACGCCGCGCCGGCCAGGCCGGCCACCCCTGCCTCTTCTGCAGCGAGATAACTTTACCCCGAGTCTTAGGAGCCGCCACCTCCGGGCGCCCAGCCAGCCCCGCCCGAGCAGCCTTCCTCTTTCCCTGCCTCCATTCCAGCCAGCCTCGGTGGCTGAGCTCCAACTTAGCGCAGGTAGTAATACAAGGGATATTTGGAAAGGAGACCAGTCGACCCGCCTCAGCACTTCCTGAGGAGTAGGGGACCCGGGTAAGCCAAGGCTAGGACTTGCCTAAAATCGGGGATCAGGAGGATTTTACATTTATAAAGAAGTATTATTCTTTTGCGTGTATATATCTATCTATCTATATATATGTGTGTGTGTGTGTGTGTGTGTATATATATAATGTTGTGATTTAGGAGACTACAGCAGTAACTCACAGAACCCTAATAGAAAGATGTCTCCCAACTGGGTTATAATTTGTGTGTGTGTGTGTGTGTGTGTGTGTGTGTGTGTGTGTGTGTGTGTGTGTGTGTGTGTATGTGTTAGACAGACTCTAAGACTGACCAGGGACTTCAGTAACAATCCCAGGTCATTGAGGCCACATAAACTTCCAAAGAGGATCACGAGTTTTGTTGTTTTAAGACAGGGGTTTCATGATGAAGCCCAGGCTGGCCTTGAACTCTCTATCCTCCGGCTTCAGCACTCCAGTGCTGAGTACTGGTAGTACTGGTTTGTATCCCCATGTCCCACTGCTCTCCCACAGCTGTACCAAGCCATTATCCAGGGTCAGAGGCCAGGACACCATCAAGTTCCCTTGCCAATTTCACAGATAGCTTGATGGCAGTCAGACTTCCCCCCCCCCCACTTGACTCCTAAGGATGGAAAGCTGGGTGAGTTGGTTTTTACAGGCTGCATGGCCACTCCAAGCCCTGGTGGAATAGGCTTCCTAGAACTTGCCACATTATGAGGACTTGAGGGGATAATAAATACTTGGATAAATGTTCTACTTAGAATATTTGTGCTGATTTTCTTCCTGGGAAATGGTGTTTGCCAGTTCTCTGTTTCTTTCCACAGTAGCTCACTTTTCTCTTGTCTTCAGCCAGTGGCTGTCAAGAATTTCCTTGTAGGGAGGAGTCCTGTTTTTGCCTTTCCTAAGAAGCTGACTCCAGGCTTCAGCTGGTTGGGGGGATGGGAACACTGGTGACTTGTTGAACCACAAACCTCCAGATCTGAGAACCCCAGGGTAGGGCTGGGGCATAAGGGAAGTACCTCACTAAAACCAGAAGGGTGAAGAAGAACTCAGAGGCCTCAAGCCCTCTGCATCAGCAGGCTGAGGCTTACTCCCCACCCCCCTTACCCCAAGGACTAGTGGAGATTGCTCCTTAGAAAGACCCATCTCAAAGAGAAACCCTGTGGTGTGACTTTCAGGGTCACCTGCTCACCTCAATTAACTAGTACCCCCACGCTGAACACACTGCCCTTCCTACATACCTACCTCACAGCTTTCAGTAGAGCTTTCAGTCATTTGTCCTTGCCTGTGGCAATGCGATAGATAGGCGGGAGTTTGATGAGGTTGGGATTTTTGTTTTGTTTTGTTGCTGCTGTTCATTTGTTCTCTGGTTTACAAAGCAATTCATTCTTTTACATACTGTTTCCTCCCCTCTGGACTCTTCTGGTCCCTTCTGTAGAAGAGGCTGACACCCTTTTCTGAGCTCAGACTCTACTCCCTCCTTAGGGTCTGAGGATCCCCTGTCCCCAGAGTGGTTATTGTCCTCAGCATAGATAAAGAAGGGTAAGATGGGAGTTTTATCCCAGTTCCTCAAAAGTAGAGATGTGTGGGCTAGGATGGTAAGGGCTGAGCTGCTGAGCTTTGGAGTTTGGGATGGTACAAACAGCTGGACCTTAAAGCCATGCCATTGCCAATCCTATCCCAAGCTCCTTCCTCTAGGCCTTGCCACTACACTATGAAGCAATTACTCCGATCATCCTCATTTTAAGAGTGAAAACTAGCCAGGTTCTGATGCTTCAGGCATGTAATCCTAGTTACTCAGGAGGCTAAGATTTGAGGATAAAGGTTCCAAGCCAGCCCAGGCAGGAAAGTCCACGAGACTCTTATTTCCAGTCTACAACAACAAAAGCCTGAAGTCAAGCTGTGGCAGAGTTCTAGCCTTGAGCAAAAAACAAACTAAAACTTAGGGGCAGTGCCTAGGCCCAAAGTTCAAGCCCCAGATCATGTGTGCAACCCCCCGCCCCCAAAAGTGAAAAATCCCAAGCACCCGTGCAATTAAATAATTTGGCCATGGTCAAGCAGAAGCAGGTCAAATTTTAATTACAGTGAAAACTGTACATGAAAAAGAAAAGAAAATTGGTATTTATTTTTGTCGGCCGTGGGGCCTGAACTCTGGGCCTGAGTGTTGTCCTGAGCTCTTCAGCTCAAGGCTAGTGCTCTAACACTTGAGACACAGCACCACTTCCAGCCTTTTCTGTTTATGTGGTGCTGAGGAATTGAACCCAGGGCTTCATGCATGCAAGACAAGCACTCTACTACTGAGCCACCTTCCCAGCCCTGGTTTTTACTTTTTAAAGAAAATGGTGAAAAGCATATTAAGAAAGATTGTTGGAGAGCAAATTAAGAGACTGATATAATGAAGAGAACCATTTGTTTGAGGCAGGAAAACACAGCCCAAACCTATACAATAAGTCAAAGGAAGCTAAAGCAAATGTAATCAGAGCCTGGCTCTGGCTTCTCAGAATGTCAAACAGATTTATCACATGTTTGAAACCAGAGAACATAGGTGCACAAAACTTAAATACCATTGATAGAACATTCTAGAACTGGAAAGAGCTTTTTTTTTTGTCAGTCGTGGGGGCTGAACTCAGCTTGAGCGCTGTCCCTCAGCTCTTCAACTCAAGGCTAGCACCTTACCACTTGAGTCACAGTGTCACTTCCAGCTTTTTTCTGCTTATGTGGTGCTGAGGAAACGAACCCAAGGCCTCATGCATGTGAGGCAAGCACTCTACCACTGAGCAAACTTGCCAGCCCCTGGAAAGAGCATCTTTTAAATTTCTCTTCCCAGATGGACTTAACAAACCAGTCAAAATACATCTTTAGCTGGCTTTATGCCGAACACCAAAGAGGCCCAAGTCCTAGAAATATTACATAAAAAAGAAGTAAGTTATGAGACTTATATGCAAGGCACTTGAATGTCCTAGAGGTCATATATTTACATAAAAAAGGTAAAACAAAATGGATGATATTTAAAATATTTTATTTAACTCCATTTACCCAAAATATCATTTCATTTTGTAATCATCATAAAAGCTTTAATGAGATATTTAAAGTGTCTATTTGCCCGGCTGGGACGGTGGCTCAGTGGTAGAATGCTTGCTTATCATGCATGAGGCCCTGGGTTTGACTCCTCAGCACCACATAAACAGAAAAAGTCAGAAGTGGTGCTGTGGCTCAAGTGGTAGAGTGCTAGCCTTGAGCTGAAGATCACAGGGACAGCATTCAGGCCCAGACTTCAGGCCCCACAACCAGCAAATAAAAAAAAAATTCTATTTCTCAAACCATGCCTCCAGAATCTGGTGTTTGGGATGCTCAGTTCAGATTGATTACTTCTCACATAGTCTGTGGTCACCTTGTTAGTGTGCAGCTCTGTGCTTGAGTTAAGGCACGTGCACACGCGCACGCACACGCATACACACACACACACACAACCATAATTTACCCACACGAAGTAGAACAACACATTGAGAGTA
The DNA here is from genome assembly GCF_000151885.1 of Dipodomys ordii. Taxonomy (NCBI): domain Eukaryota; kingdom Metazoa; phylum Chordata; class Mammalia; order Rodentia; family Heteromyidae; genus Dipodomys; species Dipodomys ordii. The sequence continues at coordinate 11,468,861 of NW_012267265.1, read as the reverse complement.
GATAGAGACATTGTAAGTGCTAAAGGGCAAAAAAAGAGCCAGACATCAATGGTTCATGCCTGTAATCCTAGCTATTCAGGAGACTGAGATTTGAGGATCACAGTTCAAAGCTAGCCCAAGCAGACGAATCCATGAGACTCTTGCCTCCAATTAGCCATCAAAAAGCCAGAAGTAGAGTTAGCTCATGAGTATTAACCTTGAGCAAAATATCTAAAGGAAAGTGCCCAGATCTTGAGTTCAAGTCCTAGTACTGGGGCACACACACACACACACACACACACACACACACACACTTTCTCACTCTCTCTCTCTCTCTCTCACACACACACAGAGCAAAAATGATCTTGAAATTATCAGTATTAATAATATAGCTGTGCTTGCTTTTCCTAGGAATTTGCTTGCTTTTCTTCAGCAAAGTTCATTTCTTTTGGCCAGCATGAAAAATATTATAATAGCTTCCAATAATTAGATTCCCACATCTTCAGTGGCAGTTACTTTTCATATTTGGCAAATGAATGTGTGTGTGTGTGTGTGTGTGTGTGTGTGTGTGTATGTGTGAAAGAGAGAGAGAGACTTGAATTCAAGTCCTGTCCAACACTCTTGCTTAGCTTTTGCTCTTAAGGCTGGCTATTCTTTCACCCGAGCCGCACCTCCACTTTGCTATACATTTGGAAAAGCCCTTATTTTATTCATATTAAGGGCATGTGTTTTGTTTGTTGTTGCTACTAGGATTTGAGCTCAGCATTCAGGCAGGCACACTCTACCACTTGAGCCATGCCCTTGTCCTAAACGTACAATTTGGTAACTGATGGTGTAAAGAGTCACACGTCTTCCACATGCCTACTTCTGGCAGAAATAACCTTGGCTGAAGAGAAACCGAGAACGGAACACTCACAAGTCTGACCCTTGAGGAGTGCTGCCCCCTCCTTTATTAAGTGCTCAGTAATCGCTTCCCTCCTTTCCACTGTACTCCCTGGAGCCTTTGGCTTGGTAGCCCTGCTCTGCCCCCTCGCAGAAAATTCCTCCGCCCCCTCAATTTTGCTGAGCCCTTCTCTAAGACGTCCCTGCTCTTATGGAACTTTTGGCTACAAGCTACACTTTCTTCCACTCCATTCCTTTCCCTGTTTCCCAGCACGCCTTCTAGACATTTGAATACAGATGGTCGCCATCTCCAGTTCTTCATCCCCATGTTATTTGGTCATCTGTAGTAAGTTGTGATGGAGCTAGCTTGGACCAGATCATGAGTTATGTGTGAATTTCTTCTTAATCTGTCCAGCAACATCATGCTAGGGTCATGAAAAGAGATGTTGGGAATATTTACACCAGGGAAACTGGAAAACATTAAAATTCAGGGCCTTGTGCCTGGGAAGTGGTTCATCAGCATATGCTTTACTCCATCTTAGTCAGCTAAGGACATAAATTTTTATCTCCTCATTCTCTCTCCTCTCTCTCTTTCTCTCTCTCTCCTTTTCTTTATCTTTAAGTACTGGTCCAAAAGGTTTCAATTAATAAATAATAAATAACCCTTTTCATTGCTCTCCCCCACCTTCCCTAACTACTCATGTCTTCAAGTTACCTGATACCATTTTTAAATATTTGTCTGTCTGCAACCTCCCTCCTTGATGCCCACCTCTCTTGATCACAACTAACCTTCTAATATCTGAAAATTCAAATTCAATCCTCCCATTCTTGGAGCACAATTTGCCCTCGCAGCTCCTTCATTTCATGGGAGAAGCAAGTTCTCATCACAACTCTTGTCCTAAGGCCCTTCGCTGCATGGCCTCGTCCCCTCCCCACTTATTCTGTATCTGATTTGGGTTTGTGGATTTATCACCCAAGTCTCTCCTGCTCTAATAACCCCAAGCCTCTGTCACGTTGTTATTCAAACTCCAACCCATAGTCTAACTGTATTTTCTTCCTTTGAAATCTACAGGATGTCCCCCAAATGGAAATAACATTACTTCATGTTTACCGAAATTAATACACCACCCCTGCCTTTTGTGCCATAGATAAGCAACTTACTGTCACACACAAAACATGAAAACACGTGCAGATTATTATTACTTTTTTTTTCTCTAACAAACTGGAAATGGTTTTTGCTACAGCTGCTATTATGCATTCTTTTGTGGCTGTAGGTATTTTCCCCTTTTCTTTTTTCTGTGTCTGATTGAAATACTGCCTTTGGTCAATTTTGTTTTAGTGGAAAGTTTTACAGCTGTATTAAATCTGGCTTTTGTCAGAGGACATCAATATTGTAGTCTCACAACACAAAAATATTCCACTGCAAAAGACACAAACAAAAAGATCCTTAATACCAAAACTTTGAAACACATGATTGCTTTTATGCAGCAGCAACCATAGCATGAGGTCTTAATTTGATTTTGTTCAGAAAGCAATTCTTGTCTGACCTGCACTTGCCCTTTTATCTAGCTGGCCTCCCTAATCATTCACTTAACAAGTATTTATTACAGACGATCTGTATGCCAGGCATTTGTCTGAAGTAATGGAGAGTGTCCTGTAAGTCATACAAGATTTGGATCTCGTGAAGGCTACATCAAGGGTGGTAATGGCTGGAACAGATAAACCAAGGAAGCTGACTTCAGAGAGGGGTGAATGCTCTCTCTGTAGGAAATAAACCAGGAGATTCAGAAGTGATGGAGCCACTGGAGGTGATGGAGCTACTGGAGGTGATAATCTGTATCTCTAGCACCAGGCTGTGGTCCTCAGGTACCTGACCCAGGCCATCTTTCAATACTATAGTAACCTTTCCATGTATGATTCCCTTTTCTTGAGAACATCAATCTCTTGCTTACAGTGACTAGCTACACAAATCTAAACAACTGTCCTCTATCATCAAACGTAAGTGAGATGCCAAGGACCAGAATGCCGGCCAGCCAAAAGCAAGGAACAGGACGGGTCTGAGTGACTCTCTGCGGAAGTTCCTCATGTCTGCTTTGGGGCAAGGTCTTAGGACCTGTGGGTGACTTACTCACTTTATACTCAGGATCCCCTTGTCTAGCTCTGTCATCTGAGTTCCACACACACAGGGCCAAGGGCTGGGTGGAGACATCATCTTTGGTGTACTATTAGCATCTCACACTCTACAATGTTTAATTCCTTCTCCTCCTCCTCCATCCTTATCTGCAGTGCATCACCTGTTCTTCATTTCAGTAAGTGATGTTACTATCTTCTAAGGTACTTCCTAAGTCTAACACTTGACTCCTTCTCCACATAGAATTATTTACCAAACCAATTTTTCCCACATGTTTTCCCATCCCTTCTAAGCAAGATAACAACTAAAAGTTAAGAGATACATTTACTTAAGAGAGGAGGTGCATGCCTGTAATCATATCCTTTGAGATTGTCATTTCAAGACCAATCTGAGCTATAAGATGAAACCTTGTTTCAAAAAACTGAAAATCGGGGCTGGGAAGGTGGCTCAGTGGTAGAGCACTTGCCTTGCATGCATGAGGCCCTGGGTTCAATTCCTCAGCACCATATAAGCAAAAAGAAAAATAAGCCAGAAGTGGCTCTGTGGTTCAAGTGGTAGAGTGTTAGCCTTGAACTGAAGAGCTGAGGGACAGCACCCAGGCCCAGAGTTCAGGCCCCATGACTGGACCCAAAAAATTGAAAATCAATAATAGTGGTACATTCTATCTTGTCTTCCAAACAGTTCTCCAAAGCTTCGCACTTTGGCCAGAGGTTTGTCTCCTGCATACTTGAGATTTGGTGGCACCAAAACAGACTTTCTCATTTTTGATCCTAAGAAAGAACCAACCTTTGAAGAGAGAAGTTACTGGAAGTCTCAAGTCAACCAGGGTAAAACTTTTTAAAGATCATATTTTTAGTTACTAGTGTCAATCTTAAAGGTTATAGTTCATGCACACAATTAATAAGAGATAAAGGATTACCTCCCCCCCCCTCCCCCAGCCCTTAAACTGACTTGTGGAGAAGACCAAACAAAAAGAAGAAATTGGGCAGGTTTCCTTATTGATTTTTTTTATGACCATGAGACTTCACAGAAAAGCATGTTTGGCAGAAATGGAGTTATAAATAAATACAACAGAGGTTAGTGCTGAAGGACAGAGCTGCCAGGAAGGAGCATGTGGGTAGATAGACATCAAACTGAAGGGAGTATTTCTAGTTTCTGAGACTTTACTCATTATGCATATCACCTGAGGGAAGTTGGAATATTTCAGTCCCTAGACTCACCCTACATTCTTACTTTAGCACGCTTGTCAGATGATTCTGATATTTGAAGTCTATGGGGGGCTGGGAATAGGGCTCAAGTTGGCACAGCTGCAAAGGCCTGAGTTCAAGTTCTTAGGCCCCAAGTTCAAATTCCCTTACCACCAAAGAAAAGTTTCTGAGCTTCATCTGAGAAACCTGTTCTTTGGTGTCAAGAGTATTTGTCCTAAGACTTTCAGGAATGGTAACAGACATTAAATAGTTAAATCAATATCCAGACAATTATTAAATACATCGTAACATTGTTGACCTATAATGATAATTATATAATATGCATATTAATTGTAGGAATTATTTCCTCTATTATATATTTTCTTTTTATTTATTTCCTTCCGTTAGAAAGTACAACAGCTACTCAGATGTTGGGCTGGAATTAGCAGGGTAGTAATTAGGAAATTTGGAAACAGGCAAGAGGGTTCTCTTTGAATAATACTTGGAATAGTTCATTACCACTTGGCATTTCCTCACTCATTGTATACTTCAAAATGTCTCTTGAGTTCCAACAGGAAATGGTCCTTTCCACATTTTTATTCATTATCCCGGTGGGGGGGGGGAGGGACACTGGGATTAGCTCAGCTCCTCTGAAACATCCTTTGTTAGCACAGGGATGGAAGAGGCACTTGCCTCTTAGGGCACTGCTTCCCAGGAAGGAAGTCATTGGCCAGTCAGCTGGCTTTGGCAGCCAGGGCCTGGATGCCCTGCTGCCTTGTGATAAGGAAATGCATACTTCCTGACAGGATAGTGGTGGGGTTTTCTAAGTGCACATTCTATGGTCCCTCAATCCTGGATACTACTAAATTTAAATACAGAAAAGCTAGCTAAGTGTGGTGGCTTAAGCCTACCTATTCAGGAAGTGAAGACCTGCAGGAAGAAAACCTTGAACAAGGTTCAAGGTCAGCCCAGGCAATACGTTCATGAAACTTCATCTCAACCAATTAAAGAAAAAAGCTTTGCTCAGTGCTATCCTATCATCCCAGTGATGCAGAAAACAGAAACTGGAGGATCACAGTCTGGGCTCACCTGCCACAAATGCAAGACCCTGTTTATAAAAAAAATCATTAAATTGTATGAGTAGTAGGGAATTGGGGTAAAATGGGAGATGACTGAGGATGAGCATGGTACAAGTAGTTTTCATGTATAAAAACAGAGCCTCTTGAAATTGTTTTAGGAAAGGAGAAAAGTTGTTTTAGCTAAGGAGAGCATAGAGGGGGTGAGATTGTTCTAGGTACCTCATATCCATATATGGGAAGACCCGCAATGAATCCCCCATTGTACCACTAATGTACATTAATAAAAATATTTTGAATTTAAGGAAAGAAAGATAGCAAGCAGAAAGGGCTAAAGGCATGGTTCTAGTGATACAGCAGTCCTGAGTTCGAACCCCAGTACCATAAAAATTAATAAAAAGAGAGGAGAGGAGAAGAGGAGGAGAAGGAGATGGAGATGGAGGAGGAGGAGGAGGAGAGGAAGAAGATTCTTGCCTTATCCTTATTTCAGTGAGAGAAAATCACCACAAGGCAGATATGATCTATCACACCCGTGTTGGCATTTGGGGATGTTGTTTTGTTTGCTAAATAGCCAAATTAGGTCTTGAATACACAATCTTCCTGTTTTATCCTCCCAAGTGCTGGGATTATAGGAAGGTACCACCTGACCCAGCTGTATTTTGAAAATAGACCATAAAAGAGCTGAACTGTTTCTTTCTTTCTGAATTACTAAATAAATGAAAATTATGGGGAGGGAAAGCGGGAGAAAACGAGGAAGAGGGTAATACTGTTCAACAAGAAATGTACTTGTTTCCTTATGTAACTTTAACCCCTCTGTACATCACCTTTACAATCAAATTTAAAAATTAATGAAAGTCATGTCTGATATCCCACATCTGGTATATGGCCAATATTTCTTAGGAAAAAAAACGACCTGCCCTTTGATTTTTGGGGTGAGTGGTTAGCTAAGCTTAGCACATGGAACAGAATAAATCTTTCTCTGACCTCATACTTAATAATCAGAAGCTTACTTATTCTGCTTTGACCACATAGTAACTAAGCAAATGTGTTAAGTAAATATGTGTACAGAATTTCAGCTTCCTTGCTGTAGAAATGTTTTCACTTCTCCTTTCCACTTGCAGATATTTGTAAATCTGGATCCCTCCCCTATGAGGTGGAGAAAAGGCTACAGTTAGAGTGGCCCTTCCAGGAGCAGAGGCTGCTCAGAGAACAGTACCAGAAAGAGTTCAAGAACAGCACCTACTCAAGTAAGGAATGGGGCTGCCACAGGTCTTCAAGACACAAAGAGCCTTGGAGTATACCTTGAGGCAGTTGTGCAAAACTCTCCAATGCAGTATTGTCAGGAGTTCATGGGGGTGCTAAGAGAGGCCGAGGTGGTAGAGCACACAGGTGTAGGCCTTGGGTTCAATAACCAGCATGGTAAAAAGAAGAATAACTAGGAAATCTTGAGCACAGATCTTCTAGATTTTTCCATGTTTTTTAACTTTGCCTATTAGTTTCAGAATAAACATCTTCTAGAACTTGGCCTCTTAGTTTCAGAGTAAGCTGCAGCCATCAATCAATTATAAATGAGTGCTGGCCTTTACTACTCTCAAGAACTAGATAGTCAAGCAGGAAGATATTCCTCATGTAAAAAGTCATTTGTTCTTTGTCCATCCCCTCCCAGAAGTAACTCAGAAAATCCCAGATTTGAAATCCTACCAAATCCAATTATGTGTTCATCAGATTAGGGATGTTTAGTTTGGTAATGTCTGTGTAAATATGCAAAGTTTAAAGAACTCTGAAATCTGAAATGCATCTGATCCTAAGCAGTTCAGATAAGAGTGAGTCATACTGTAAGTTAACAAACAGCCTTGGTCAGAGCAGCCTAAGTCATACCAGACAATTAGGAGGTAGAAATTAGGCCAGTTCATAACCTTGCAATGACCTGAGAATATTCAGATCTTGGCCACCAGGCACTTTTTCTTTCCTCTTTGGTTTTTACCAGGACTCACTCAACCAAGACATTTATTTCCACTCACCGAAAGATTTCCAGTCTTCCAAACAGAATGACATGTCCTACAGGGCTTTAATGCAAATGAAACAAGCATTCTAGAACTTTGAATTACATTTTTCTTTAAATGCTGATGTTTTATGACATTGCTCAGGGTCCCTGTTAAAGGAATGCTTGCTCAGATACTCTGAAACTGTCTACTTTCATATGCTAGAAAAGACATTATCTTGACTTGGCTTATTTAGGTTAGTGTGTGTGTGTGTGTGTGTGTGTGTGTGTGTGTGTGTGTGTGTGTGTGTGTGTGTATCTCTAGTACTGGGTTTGATCTCAGGGTGGGGTCCTGTCCCTTAACTTTGCCACTCAGAGTTGGCACTCTCTATCACTAGAGCCACAGCTCCACTTCCAGCTATTTGGTGGCTAACTAGAGATCAGAATCTCATGGACATTCCTGCTCAGGCTGGCTTTGAACTGCAATCCTCAGAACTCAATCCCCAAGTAGCTAGGATTATAGGTGTGAGCCACCAGTACCTAGCTATAGTATAAGCATACTTTATCATGTCTTGCTTTACTGAACTCCACAGGTATCAGCAATTTTTCCAAATTAAAGGTTTATTGCAACTCTGCATCAAACAAGTTTTCCAGCACCATTTTTCCAACAGTGTGTACTACTTGTGTTGCATTTTGGTTGTGTGTGTGTGTGTGTTTTCTGGTACTAGGACTTGAACTCAGGGCCTTGCACTATTGCTTGACTTTTTCACTCAAGGCCTGCACTCTACCATTTGAGCCATACATACCTCTATCTCTGGCTTTTTTCTGGTTAATTGGAGATAAGGATCTTTTAAATATATTTGCCCAGTTGGCTTTAAGCCATAATTCTCAGATCTCAACCTCCTGAGTAATATTATAGCTGTGAATGAGCTACCAATGTCCTGTTACAGTGTGGTGATTCTTGAAATACATCAACTCTTTCATTATTCTATCATTTGTGGTAATCTGTGATCATTGATCTTTGATGTTACTATTATATTGGGGGAACTATTGAACTATAAACCATAGCAAACTTGGGGACTGGGAATGTGGCTTAGTGATAGAGTACTTGCCTAGCATGCATGAAGCCTTGGGTTCGATTCCTCAGTACTACATAAACAGAAAGAGCTGGAAATGGCACTGTGGCTCAAGTGGTAGAGTACTAGCCTTGAGCACAAAGAGGTTTAGGGACAGAGACCAGGCCATGAATTCAAGACCAAGGACAGGCAACAAATAAGTAAGTAAGTAAATAAATAAATAAAATATAGCAAACCTAATAAATATTCTGACTACTCCACCAGCCTCTATTCCCATCTCTCTCCTTCATAGACTCCCTTCTTCCCTAAAACTGAAGAGTATTAAAATTAGGTTGATGAGTGACTTTACAGTGACCTCTAAATATTCAAGTGCAAAGAAGAGCCACAATCTCTCATTTTATTTCTGTTTTTTGTTTTCTTTGTGCCAGTAGAAGGGTTTGAACTCAGGGCCTCACTCACTTAGATACTTTACCATTTGAGACATACCTCCCCATCTGGTATTTTTGCTGGCTAATTGGTGATAAGAATCTCTTGAATTTGTCTGCCTGGGCTGGCTTTCAACCGTGATCCTCAGATCTTAGCTTTCTGTGTATCCAGGATTACAGATATGAGACTTTGGAGCCTGATACATTTCTCATTTTAAACCAAAAGCTAAGAATGATCTAGCTTAGTGAACCAGATGTAGGTTGCCTGTAATCTAGCTACTCAGGAGGCTAATATCTGAGGATTGTAGTTTGAGGTTGGCCCAGGCAGAAAAGTCCCTGTGAAACTCTTATCTCCATTAAACTACTCAAAAACTAGAAGTAGTGGGACTGGAATGTGGCTTAGTGGTAGAGTACTTGCCTAGCATACACGAAGCCCTGAGTTTGATTCCTCAGTACCACATAAACAGAAAAAGCTAGAAGTGGTGCTGTGGCTCAAATGGTAGAGCACTAGCCTTGAGTACAAAGAGACACAGGGACATTACCCAGCCCCTGAGTTCAAGCCCCACAACCAACAACATAAAAAACATTGTTAGGAAGACTTACAAAAAGCTGGAAATGATGGAAAACCAGACCTCTTGCATGAATTAGCCAAGTTCTGAATACAAAAAAAAAACTTATTGAAGGAAATTGAAAATTCTATGCCAGTGAACACATATCTAATTAACAAGAAAAAAGCAAAACAGTTTTATTGCTGATAAGGAGAAAGCTTTAGTGGTCTTGATAGAAGATCAAACTAATCACAGTTTTCCCTTAAACCAAAGCCTAGGACAGAGCAAGTTCCCAACTCTCCAGTTTTGGAAGGCTGAGACTGGAGAGAAAGCTGCAGAAGGAAAGTTTGAAGGCTAAGCCAAGCACCAGTGCTCATTCCTATAATCCTAGTGACACAGGAGACTGAGATCTGAGGATCACAGTTCAAAGCCAGCCTAGGCAAGAAATTCTGTGAGACTCATCTCCAACTAACCATAAAAAAAAAAAGCCAGAAGTGGAGTTGTAGCTCAAGTGATAGAGTGTCAGCATTAGGTGAAAAAGCTGAGGGACAGTGCCCGGGCCCTGAGTTCAAGCTCCCCGCACCCGCAAAAGAGAGAGAGGGAAGAGGAAGGGAAGGGAGAGGAGAAAAGTTTGCAGAGGTAACTGAAGTTTAAGGAAAAACATTTCTATAGAAAGACTAAAAGTGCCAAATAATGCACATGCTGATGGAGAGGCTGTGGCAAATTTCCAGATAATCTACCTCAAAAATTGAGAAAGTCAGCTACACTAAACAACAGCTTTTCAATGTGGACAGAACAGCCTTATATTGGGAAAAAAATGAATGTCTAAGACATCCATAGCTGAAGAGGGAAAGTCAGTGACGGCTTTCAAAAGTTCTCTTGTTAGGGATTAATGCAGCTGGTAACTTCTAAGTTGAAGCCAATGTTCAGCCAGCCCTCGAGAATCACACTAAATCTATTCGGACCATTTTGTAAGCAGAACAACTAAATCTGGATGACAGCACATCCACTCTTGAAAGTTTCGAAAACAAAATTCTTTCAAAATATTGTTGCTTATTGACAACATATCTGGTCACCCAAGAGGCTCTGATGCAAATGCATAATGAGATAATGTAGTTTTGGGGCCTGCTAACCTAGGATTCATGCTAAGTACTGTTAACAATATTCTTGACCAATGGGAGGGCATCAACAGTAAGTTGGGCACCTGTGGTTCCTAGTAATCCTAGCTGCCCAGGAGGCTGAGATTTGAATAATGGCAGTTCAAGGCCAGCTTGGACAGAAAAGTCCACTATACTTCATGTAAAAGTTAACCTGTAGAAAGCAGGGCTGGAGGTATGACCCAAGTGGTAGATTGCCAGCTAACCAGCAAACTTGAATTCAAATCTCATTACTGTCTCCTCAACCCCTAAAATATCAAGATAGCATAAGAATTTAGAAGAAGTTGACTCCAACTGTCATGGAATACATGGAGGGAAATAAGACTTCAGTGAAAGAAATAAATAGCAAGAGAAATAGCAAGAGAAGCAAAAATAGAAGCAGAGGTGACTGAATTGCTGTGGTTACATGATAAAACATAAATGGATGAAGAATTGTGTCTATGGAAGAGCAAAGAAAGTTGATTTCTTGAGATGGAATCTACTCTTAGTGAAGATGCTGTAATGACTATTGACATGACAGGGATAAATTTAGACTATTACATAAACTTAGTTGATAAAACAGCCTCAGGGTTCAGAGGATATATTCCAATTATGGAAGAGGCTCCTTTCTGGGTAAAGTGCTGTCAAACAGCATTGAATGCTACAGAGAAATCTGTCTCCAATGGAAGAGTCAATTGATGAAGTCAGCTTTATTGTTTTATTTTAAGAAATTACCATAGTCTCTCAACCATATCCTGATTGGTCCACAGCCATCAATATCTCAGAAAGCCCTCCCACAGGAAAATATTTTTAAAAATGATGACTTGCTGAAGGTTCATGTGATCATTAGCCTTTCTTCTAGCCTGGGCACTGTCCCCAAGCTTTTTTGCTTAAAGCTAGCATTCTACCACTGAGCCACAGCTCCACTTCTGACTTCTTTTTTGGTAGTTTGTTGGAAATCAGAGTCACAAGGTTTTCTTGCCTGGGCTGGCTTTAAACCTTGATCCTCAGATCTCAGCCTAGTGAAGCTAGGATTACAGGTGTGAGCCACCAGCACCTGGCTAACTATAACTTTTATAAATACTGGAAAAACAAAAAAGTGTGACTTTTATTGCAATCAGTACGTCTGACACTGAGCTACAATATTTCCAAGGCATGCCTGGACAGTGTTTAAAATAAATTATTTGTAAGGTACAGGTGACTCACATCTCTAATTCTAGCTATTCAGCAAGCTGAGATCTGAGGATTGCAATTCAAAGCCAACTTGAATAGGACAATCCAGAGACTCTTATCTTCAATTAACTACAAAAAGCTGGAAGTAGAGTTGTGGCTAAAGTAGTAGAGTGCCTTGAGTAGAAAAGCTAAGAGACAGTGCCCAGGCCCAGTGTTTGAGCCCTATACCCAGCACCAAATAAAATAAAATAAAATAAAATCAATAAAAATAAAATAAATTATTTATCTTTGTAATGTTGACTGTACACCAGCTGAACTTTAGTGTATTTTGTAGATTTTTTAGTTTTTGCATATTTGTATTTATAACTTACAAAAAAATGGTGTATAAGGAATTAGAGAATAGATTACATGTTCATGGATAACATAGTTTCCTATATTTTGGAGTTCTTAAGTGGAGAGGAAATGGTTCTGACATTTTAATAAACATGATTTCTTGTTGAATTAAATTTGACATAATGCATGACCACCTCAGATCCCATTAAAAAATAACAGAGGAAGTCACCAGTGACTCACTCTTATAATTTGAGATACTTGGTCTGGGAAGGTGGCTCAGTGGTAGAGTGCTTGCCTAGCATGCATGAAGCCCTGGGTTTGATTCCTCAGTACCACATACACAGAAAAAAGCCTGAAGCGACACTGTGGCTCAATGGTAGAGAACTAGCTTTGAGCTACAGGAGCTCAGAGACAGTGTTCAGGCCTTGAGTTCAAGCCCCATGACAAGCAAAAAAAAAAAAAGGGAAAAAAGAAAAAGAAAGAAAGAGAGGGAAAAAAAGATACTTAGGAGATTGAGATTGGGAGTATGTGATTCAAGACCAACAATAGCTGGTACTCAGGTGTGTGGCTTAATTTCAGCTGTGCAAAAATATAAATAGGAGGATCATGGTCCAGGCTGCCCTGGGCAAAAAAACAAGAACCTATCTCAAATATAACCAGAAAAAGCAGGACTGGAAGCATGTCTCAAAACAGTAGAGCATCTACCTAGCAAGCACGAGGTCTTGAGTTTAAACCAAGTACCACAAAAAGTAAATAAAGTAAAAATGCAGAAATGACAAGAAGCATGAGAGATCTACAGTAGCAAGTTTTTATTTGTAATAATTTGTTAGGAGAAGATACTCTAATATTAGATAATCAATGGATTCCTGATTTTGGGGGGGATGGAATCATAGTCAACATTTTACTAGTTTATTTTCAGTTTCTACCTTATATGATCTTCTTGTTACCAGTATAGTAGGTTTCCAACAATTTTACTGGCCTCTGTTACTCAGACCTTCCTAGTTCCTACAGCAGGGAACTCTCTTCCTTTGCCAGCAGTGCTCCTGGGTGATTGTATAACTCCAGTCACTCCACTGGCAATGCTACAGTGTATAACAAATACAGATGTTTTCTTTATATTGGGAAACATTTGATCTCTTGCTTTTGAAGTTCTAAGTTTCAATCTGTTTGAAAAGGAAACATAGTTAGAAATCTACCATGTTCAACCTGAGTACTCAGTCATTATAGATGACAAATGCTTAAGAAGTTAGTAAGTGCTTCCCTCATGGTTCTGATCTGTGGCTAAGATAGGGATGACTGTGTCTTGGGAAGTATCATTCAGTGGAAAAGAGAGTGAGAAAGAGAGACAGACAGACAGGCAAAGTCTTCTATAGCAAGTTATGTGTTCAGTGCTTGGTTAGTGGCTTGTCTGCCTTCACACAGCATCCTGAAAAGATACAGGCAAGTTTTCTAACCCCAAGTTCTGTTGGGTGTTATGTTCTACTTGAGTAGAAGATGACAAAACCAGGTGTCCTGAGAACATACTCACACCATAAACCTGTTTGGGCAGGAAACAAAGTAAAATTACAGGTGTCATTCTGGATGTCACCGTGGACAAGAGTGTTCCCTTATTAAACTATAATTATATCTAATAAGCTAATGCCATGTTTTTCTTTCTTCCACCTCTTTCTCATCACTCCTCCTCAACACTCAGTCCTTCTGGATACAAGAGCCTCTCCTAGGGAAAGAGTCTCTCCTATTTTATAAATTGCTATCTGGGTTATTTTCATGCCACGGATCTTTCCTGGTGAGCGTTCAGAAAATAATTAAGAATAGGATAGCTGTGAGGTTCCTTAGTTTCTCCTACTTGGAGGAGAAAGTAGGTTGGGTAGGTTTTCTTCTTAGTTTTATTTTATTTTGTGCCAGTGCTAGAGATTGAAACTAGGCCTTGGGCGCTGTCCCTTAACTTTTTGCTCAAGGCTAGCACTCTACCAACTTGAGCCACATGTCCACTTCTGGCTTTTTGCTGGTTAATTGGAGAGGAGAGTCTCACAGACTGTCCTGCCCAGGCTGGCTTCGAATGGCAATCCTCACATCTCAGCCTCCTGAGTAGCGAGGATAGTAGGTGTGAGCCATTCAAACAAGGCTTATTTTTATTTTTAAGAGTAGATTCAACTTCTGGGTAACATGGTGCACAGCTTCTTAGGAGGCAGAGATAGGGGATAATGGTTTGAAGTCAGTCCAGGTAAAACTTAGAGACCTTATCTTAAAAAAAAAGTAGAGTTTGGGAAAGATGGAGGAGAATGTTGGAAGAGGTGGCTTTGATTAAGAGGCCTTATACTCATAATATGACTTGTTGAATTGAAACTTTTTTGGATAATATGTTAAATATTTAAAAAAGTTGGTTTGAACTCAGAAATACTTAGTTTTTATTCTTCGAGATGTTACTGTTTAAATTATGTTAGAGTATGGATAATAGAATTTCAAGGTACATAAGTTCCAGTGCATTTGGAAGAATAAAAAATAGAGGAATAACGGAGGTGGGATTGTCTATATTGTCTAATATGCAAGCATTCTAGGCTTTCTGAAAATGCCACCATCTTTCCAAGAGGCTAGTATATAGCATCTGGAAGGGTTTTCATGGCATACAACTGGTTTTTTCTTGTGTCCTTTCCACCTTGGTTTTCTGGGATAGATAAGTGCTTGTGCTCCTTCAACATTTCATCCATTGCTAGGGCCCTGTAGGGCTAAGGTGGTAGCTTGTAGTTGGGTGAGCTGGAGCCAGGGCTTGGGTGAGAACTTCCTAATCCAGGAAGCTTCTGCATGATTTTGTAGTGTTTAAGCTTATGACACTGTGTGACTAGGTAGCTGAATTACCACTTTATAATAGGCTCTGCTGATAACACTCTGATCAGAAGGCTGTGGCCTTAGTTTAAGCCCTTGCCTTGCTGGGAATCTGTTTCCTCACAGGTGGGGGTTTGCAGTAGGCTCAGATACCTCCCAAGGCTATGTTGTTCTAAATTGTGGCTCTAAGACCCAAGGGAGTTGCAAGCTTCTCAGCCCCTGATGTGTGTCACTCCTGATGATTGGCCGCAGCTCTGTGGAAGTGACACAGCAAAAGTCACATACAACACCTGAAGCAGCTTGCTGGGTGGTGCCACTTCAGCAGGCTCTGTTGGCTGTACTGAATCCGCCCTTCACTGCTGCAATCCTCCCGGGAATTTAGGCCAAAGTTAGAAACAAAACTGGAGCAAGCTTTCCAGATCAGTACAGTTTTGGGTTTATTTTGTACCTAGAAGCATTTGGGAGTGAATTTCAGTTTCACAAATGACTCTGAAATACACATGAAAATCATAAAGACTTACTATGCATAAGATTAGTGATTTAATTGTTATTTATTTTGCCAGTCCCGGTGCTTGAACTGAGGGCCTAAGCACTGTCCCTGAGCTTCATTTGCTCAAGGCTAGCACTTTATCACTTGAGTCACAGTGCCACTTCAGGCCTTTTCTGTTTATGTGGTGCTGAGGAATCGAACCCAGGGCTTCATGCATGCTAGGCAAGCACTCTACCACTAAGCCACCTTCCCAGCCCAAGATTTAAATACCACACTTAAAATTCTGTTGTTGCCACTGTCATCACAGACCAGCTAATGATTCGAAATCTGGGTACAGGAGTTCCCAAACTTGTATTGTACTTAGTGTTACTGTAATTTATTTGTTCGTCTGCTTTGTGACAATGATGGGGCTTGTTCTCAGAGCCTGGGCGCTGTCCCTTTGCTTTTTCACTCAAGGCTCATGCTCTACTCCTTGAGGCACTGCTCTACTTACAGCTTTTTAGTAGTTAATTTGAGTCCCATGGACTTTCCTGTTCCAGCTGGCTTCCAACTGGTCCTCAGACCTCAGCCTCTTGGGTAGCTAGGATTGCAGGTGTAAGCTACCAGCACCCAGCTAGTAATTTTATTTTTCACAGAATACTTGGATTAAAAGAAATATCTGAAGCTTGATTATTAAAACATTAGGTTTAAACAAATTAATAGTAATAGTCTTATCAAGCTCAACAGATGTGGATGTTTTCCCCTGGCAAACTTAAAAGGTCATAAGATGCCCAATGGGTAGGATGGCCCTGTTAGATGTCAGATGAATGACAACTTCTTTAAGTATGCAGTATTCTCAATTATTAAGAATGCTATCCTGTCAAGACGTATTGTATTCATAAGCTGCTTTGTTGAATGGCAACTCCTTTGTATAACTACTTACAGATAATATTCAAAAAAGAATGCTCTTGTGTCAAATACTATATAAACACATACACACAGTGCTTGAGCATTGTCCTGTACTTTTTTTGCTCAAAGCTAGTGCTGTACAACTTTGAACCAGAGCTCCACTTCCAGTTTTTAAGTGGTTAATTGGGAGATAAGAGTCTCACAGACTTTCCTGCCTAGGCTACCTTCAAACCACCATCCTCAGATCTGAGCCTCCTGAGTAGCTAGAGCTGCAGGCACGAGCCATTGCACTGGCTTACTATCTTGTGTGTTTATTTGCTAACCCTACAAGAATGACCAAAAATTCACTGTGGTGCCCTAGGATACCCTGGCAGTAGTTTAAAAACCACAGGCCTATAGCCCTAGGCCAGTGTTTAAATGTAAGATTGTATTTATTTTAACACATTACATGGGAATTTAAAAAAAGTCTTATTAAATATAATTTGAGTTACCTTTTATTTTATAATTGAGTGAGTAGAGTTATTTAGATTACGAAAGGTAGGATATATGCTAACTAATGACAGTCTGCTTTGAATATTGAACACTGTGGTTTCCTGATTTACCTTCAGTCACCTGAGTAAAAAACCAGAGTCCCCGACTTGATTTTCTTGTACTTAGCAAGGAGCTTCCAACAGCTAAAGCAAATGAGGTAAAAAATGGTTCAATTTTGTTTATCCAATTTTGTCATCACTTAGACATACAGACAGTCACTTACTTGGGCTAGAATTGCTTTGATTTAACAAAAGAAATGGTAAGCCATCTTAAAAGCAAGGCTGGGGTGTTCTTCAGTGTAGTGCAGACCTGAGCGCGGAGTGTTACATTTCTCTTCTAGGGAGCTCAGTGGACATGTTGTATGCTTTTGCAAATTGCTCTGGATTGGACTTGATTTTTGGACTAAATGCTTTACTGAGGAATGCAGATATGCATTGGAACAGCTCGAATGCTAAGCTTCTTCTGGACTATTGCTCATCCAAGGGATACAACATTTCCTGGGAACTGGGCAATGGTAAGCACTCCTGGGAACATTTCACTAATAAGGGGATTCCCCATTGGCATGTTTATTCCTATTTATGATATTGTTCTAAAATATGTATAAGATACATATTAATTGAACCAAATAAGAGTTTTCATTGTGACTTAAAAATATTAGTAAATAATTCTTCCATGTTCTCAGCAATGAAACTCTTGGCATGGTATATGGTAAAACACCCTTATATGCCTAGAAGCTATTGCTAATTCCAGCTTATTTATTGTTATTCTCATGATTATTGTTATTATTGTATCAGGCCCTTCCCACGTTAAAAATGTTTATTTTGAGGCAGGGTTTCTAAGTTTTCCTCGCTGGCATTGAACTTTCCTCCTGTTCAAGCTTTTCAATAGCTGAAATTACAGGTGTGTGCCTCCAGGCCCAGTTTATGTTATTTTTTGAGATGAGAAAAACTACTGGAGCCAGCAACTTCCCTAGCTCCCAGGTTCCCTTGAGATTTTCAGTCTCTTAAGCCCATTATGTTTGGCAGACTGGGCTCAGCAAAGCTGGAGTAATTAATTTGATTTTACTCCTCACTTCCTCTTTCTTTCTCAAGTTGTCAGTTAACTCAACAACCCCATGTCAACCTAGCTCAAGCTAGCAGAAAGTTTGCAGTCTAGAATCTCACCTGGCTCGAGCTCCTGGGGGTCTCCTGCTTCACACTTATTTTGCAAAGAATTAAGCCACGTTTATTCAAAATATTAAATTGCCCTTCTATATATCAGCCAAGAAAACTGAATATAAAGTGGGAAAATGAAATTCAGTCATTTAATAAGTACACACAACATCTTCCAAGTACTCTTCTGAGCATTCCATGATTAAATGTTTTTGTTCTGAATATTCTTTTTTTAAAGTAAATTAGGTTGCTAAATACTAGATATAGGCTATTTCCCAACCATCCACTGGTTTAATATACTCATTATTAACTTCACCTTGGTAAATGTCCCTCTTCACACCAAAGTACATAATTAAAATTCTCAGTTTTTTCTGCAGTATCTTCTTTGTAACTGAGGATTTTTTTCCTGACTGGATGACTAAGTTTTTATAATTTGGAAAATGTTTGTAACCTGTTTGCTTTTAAATAATACTTTTTTAAGATTGTGTAGGTACATGATGAGTGTGAGAATTGCTGTCTTTCAGAACCTAACAGTTTCTGGAAGAAGTCTGGTATTTTCATCGATGGATTACAGTTAGGAGAAGATTTTATTGAGTTGCATAAACTTCTAGGGAAGTCCACTTTCAAAAATGCGAAACTTTATGGTCCTGATGTTGGTCAGCCACGGGGAAAGACAGTTAAGTTGCTAAGGAGGTAAGAGCTAGAGGATGCAGAACCACATGTCTTGAATGTTCCTGGCTAGGTGCTGGTGGCTTACTTCTGTAATCCTAGCTACTCAGGAGGATGAGACCTGCAGAACTGAGGTCTGAAGCCAGTCCAAGAAACTTCATGTCTATGTAACTAGCAAAATGCTGGACTGGTGCCCAAGTGATAGAGCACCAGTCATGAGCAAGAAAGCTGAGCATAATTCCCTGAGTTCAAACCCCAGTACCAGCACATAAATAAATGAATAAACAAATAAATTAACAAACAAATATTTCTCTGGTGGAGAGTCTCCGGCAGTTCACCTATTATTAAACACATTGCTTCCTGACTATGTGGTTTAACAAAGAGAGAGCACAGGCTCAGAAAAGTAGGGATTCTGGGGCTGAGGGCATCTGTGATTAGTGTGTTTGTGTGATCTTAACACAATAACCAGCCATTTCTAGGGGAAAGTCTTGTATAAATGTTGTTCTTGACTATGAAGATTGCACGATAGCATTAATGGATTTTTTTTTTTTTTAGTTTCCTGAAAGCTGGTGGAGAAGTGATTGATTCAGTCACTTGGCATCAGTAAGTATATTGCTGGTTCTTTAAGCCTTGTTGCCAGCTTTTAAAAAAGTTATTCCTCTTAACTATTAGATTTATAGTTCAAGTAAGAAATGGATAGTATCTCAAGCATCATTATACTCAGATTTTAATATTAACAGAATAAAAATTTAATGTTATTTTAAGTAATGGGGAAGTTTCCATAAAGATCAAAGTACACTGCCAATTAACTTATGGAATGTAAAAGTACATAAAGACTGCTTGCTGAAGAGCCAGGAGTGTCTGTACTTAGGGATGCCTTTTATTTTTGTGTGTGTGCCAGTACTGGGACTTGAACTCAGATCCTCAAGCTCTCCTTTAGCGCTATTGCTCAAAGCTGTCACTGTATCGCTTGAGCCATGCCTCCATTACTAGCTTTTTGATGATTAATTGGAGACAAGAATCTCATGGACTTTTATGCCTGGGCTGGCTTCAAGCCACAATCCTCAACCCCCCACAATACTCAGTGGCTAGGATCACAGGTATGAGCCACCAGCACTCGGCATGCTGTCTCTTCTTAAGGCAGAGAATTGCCTTCTAGTTATGTGGGCAGTACTGTCTTTTCCCATATCTCTCTTCTATCATTGGTCCCTCCCTAGTAACACTTCTGCCTTTTATTATTATTGTTGTTATTCCTAATAAGGGCGAGAAAGTTAAGAAGGAGAACAGAGTTAGTGATTGATTGACAATCAGAAAGTAAACGTGATTATTTTTTTCTGAATAACTTAGCTACTATCTGAATGGACGCATTGCTACCAAAGAAGATTTCATAAACCCTGATGTTCTGGATACTTTTATTTTATCTGTGCAAAAAATTTTCCAGGTAATGATCTTCAAAATTTTTTCATGTAAAAAAATCTTTATTTTATAGTTTAGTTCTATGTTTTATATATATATATATATATATATACACACACACACATATATATATATATATATATATACAATAGTTCTAAGTTATATTTCATATATAATTGGCATATCATATATAGTATGAATATCATGAAATATGTATATCATATATAATATATCATGTATATTATATAATTTTGAAGAACAAGCACTGTCTTATTCTCCCTTGATTTTCTCCTCAGCATTGGATATTATCCATGTATGTTGATTAGAAATTTAAAGTTCTTCCATTAGACTTGCAGTAGAATTAACTATCACAGACCATGGTGTTAGATTTATTTATATTCCTTCTGTGCCTTCGCATTTTGATTTAACACAACTAGCCTAAGATCTAACTAACAGTGAACAGTGTTTATAAAGTAGAAGATGGGAATATGTGGATTCGAATGCTGTGGGTCTTCCCCAGCACAGCCAGTCAGCATGTTTGCAGTTACCATGGCAACTTTCCTGGTCCACAGGTGGTTGAGGAGACCAGACCCAGCAAGAAGGTCTGGTTAGGAGAAACCAGCTCTGCATATGGGGGCGGAGCACCGTTGCTGTCCAACACCTTTGCAGCTGGCTTCATGTGAGTCACATGGGCCTGGCCCTGGGCTCAGATGTCCCTCTTCTCCATTTCTTTGTCAGTCTCATGACCACACACTCACCTTACCCTTTGTGTCCAAAACTAGATCAGTGACAGTTTTGATGGCTGAGCCCAAAACTTGGTGCCAGATTTTGCCAGAAAATAAAGTTCCAAAGCCTCTTAGACATATTTAAGAAGTTTTTGTTTGTTAGTTGGGGCCTCTAAGAATGCCACCTACTCTGCATTAGTCAGCTTTCTGTCCTCTGAGGAGCTCATTGTTAGTCAGGCATGTTGGTGTACACCTATAATCCCAGTACTTGAGAGGCAGAAGCAGAATTTCAGGCCAGCCTAGAATCTCTATCTCATTATCTATCAATCAATCAATCAATCTATCTATCTATATCTGTCTGTCCGTCTGTCTGTCTACCTACCTGCGAATCTGTCTATCTAGATATAGATATATCTCCTAGGCTAGCTTGGAATTCATAGCTATACATACATGGATATAGATAGATAGAGAAAAAGGACAATGATATACCTTTAGCAAGAAATCTATCTATTCTCTTTAGCTTGAGATCTGTCTATCTCTAGCTAGAGATCTCTGGCCTGGTAAATGAGGCGGGAAAGAAGGAAGGAGGAAGAAAGGAAAGAAGGAAGGAAGAGGGCTGGGAAGGTGGCTCAGTGGTAAAGTGCTTGCCTTACATGCATGAGGCACTAGATTCGATTCCTCAGCACCACATAAGCAGAAAAAGCCAAAAGTGGCACTGTGGCTCAAGTGGTAGAGCGCTAGTCTGAGCTGAAGAGCTGAAGGACAGCGCCCAGGCACAGAGTTCAGGCCACACAACCGGCAAAAAAAAAAAAAAAGGGAAGAAGGGAGGAAAAGAAGAAAGGAGGAAGGGAGGAAGAGAAGAAGGAAGGAAGGGGCAGGCTTTGGATCTGAGGATACTTGTGTATGTAGCTGTATTATAGATTCCCAAGAAGTTTGAAGCCTAAAGTAGATTAGGTCACACCAGAGCAGCTTACCAATAAAGTTAAAGATTTACTAAATCACTTCATTACTCTTTGATTGCATTGACTTGATGGCTTTAAACTACTGGTTTGCTTAAGTCAGTACTCAATTTTCTTAGTACTTTTAATCCATAGATTTTTATCCTCAATTTGTGTTGAGATTATCTTCTTTCCTCTCGTGTTCTCATTGTCTCCCCACCATCCTTATTGCCATAAATTTAGACTAAAGCAGCAATCCTTTATGCTCATGGGGGTATGAGAAATAGATGTTTTACCATTGATCGACATAGCAAGGGGAGAAGGCAAAAGGGAAAATGATTTAATTGTGGTTCTATTTAGTTCACATTTTGACTCTGTTGACTGTAACCTTCTTTTACACAGAGCGTGTATGTCGGGGGTGGGGGTGGTGATATGGGGAGGGCAAACTGGAGGATTAAGAATTGTCTATGAGGGTGGGGATTTGTCTACTTAGCTTTGTATAGTTGCCCTGAAAGGAACTCCTAGATTAAGAGTCTTCTAGGACTTCTTACTTTACCAAAACGTAGAAAGATGTAGAGGCATGGGGCATTGTGCACAGGTCACCATTTCATTTAGATGGCTTATTCATAATTAATCCTAACTTCCTGTCAAGTCCTTCCACACAGATGAACACGTTTATGTATAAGTAGAACTGAGTGACTGTTGCTTTCAAATCTGAACAACTGGTGTCATTGTGTCACAGGTGGCTGGATAAATTGGGCCTGTCAGGCCAAATGGGCATAGAGGTGGTGATGAGGCAGGTGCTCTTTGGAGCTGGGAACTACCACTTGGTGGATGAAAACTTCAAACCACTACCTGTAAGTGACCATTCTTTTTCTGTTTCTGTGACTAGCTGAAAGGAAGTTAGGACCCCTCCTACAAGTAGGTCATACCTCCCTATAGAGAGCTCAATCTTGGAAGTCAAAAGGGCCCTTAGAGATCAGCATTTTTGTATTTTAAGAGAAAAAAAATAGCCAGGGATAACCTTCATAATATAGCCCATTTGAGCCAGGCACTGGTAGCTCACACCTGTAATCCTAGCTACTTAGGAGCCTGAGATCTGAGGATCACAGTTCAAAGCCAGCCCAGGCAGTAATGTCCATGAGACTCTTATCTCAAATAAACCACCAGAAAGCTAGAAGTGAAAATGTGGTTCTAGTAACTAGCCTTGAGCAAAACAATCTCAGGAACAGCACCCAGGCTACCCCGGGACCAAAACACACACACACACACACACACACACACACGATATATAGTCCATTTGGAGCATGGTGTAAATTTTTTTAAAAGGGATAATTTGAAATTTTGTGACTCATTTTACAAGATAACAAAATGTTCTACAAAGAAAATCTGAATTAAAATGGCACTTGGGTGCAGTGGTGCATGCCTATAGTTACAACACTTGGGGAATGAATCAGGATAGAGTTTATGGCTCATTTAGACAAAGTAGCACGTTTTGAGGCCAGTCTGGGGTACATAGCAAGACCTTGTCTAAAATACAAAAGCTAAAGTTGCTGCTGTTATATCTAAAGCTTCAAACATTTTATATCATGAAACTGTAATGTTTTTTGTTTTTTTATTTTTCGCAATAAAATCTCACTGTGTAGCCCAGGCTGGTCTGGAATTTTCTGTTTTATTATTTTTTTTTGTAACAAAATCTCACTATGTAATCCAGCTTGATCTACAACCAGCAGTCAGGCTGGCTTTGAACTCTCAGGTCTCATACCTCCTTCTTGAGTTCTGAAGTAGGCATATGCCACAACACTAGTTAGGAAATGATCATTTATTTAACTTTACAACAAGCCAGTATCATCTAAGCTTTTTCTTTGTTGTTGTTGGTGGTGTTTTTGTTTTGTTTTGTTTTTTTGTCGGTCATGGGGCCTGAACTCTGGGTCTGAACACTGTCCCTCAACTCTTCAGCTCAAGGCTAGCCCTCTACTACTTGAGCCACAGCGCCACTTCCAGCTTTTTCTGCTTATGTGGTGCTGAGGAATCAAACCCAGGGCCTCATGCATGTGAGGCAAGCACTCTACCACTGAGCCACCTTCCCAGCCCTCATCTATGATTTTTTTAATCACCATAAGAATGGACTATTTTGTCAATAATATTAAAAGTATTTATGAAGCAAATCTCATATCTTCTCCATCTCCTACCTTTGGTAATAAGCTTTTTACTCAAAATGCCACCTGAAAGATACATAAGTCTAAAAATTTAAGGTATAGATGGAGCCCTAAGAAGTATGAGCTTATAGTCTAAAGAGTACTTGAAGATATCTGTTCAAACAATAAATCTTAAAGAAATCACTTGAGTATAGTCAATGTTTTTCATTTCCTTATTGTTTGAAATACCATTATAGTTGATCATTCAAATTAGAATTTGATCTGTTTCCTAAGTATGCTCACTTTAAAATTCATCTCCCTTTATTCATTTATAAAAACAGGTATTTTTCCATGTTGTTTCCCATTGTCTAGAATTTGCTAGATTTATTCCTACTGTATCATTTGTCAGGATCCTCTATCCATTGTGTTTCTTGTGACTAGTAGTTAGAAATTTGGGGGGGGTTGTCAATAATTTTTCACAGATGATACACACTGTGTTCTATCAAAACACATGGTGCATTTTTGTCTCAGTTTTTGATTTTTTGTTTTCAGTTCAAAATGTCAAGTTCATCTTGGTCAGTGCCACCTCTTCCATTATTCTTCTCTCCCTCTATGCCAGTCCTACCCAGCCTTCTCAAGTTACCTGGCTCCATTTTCATATATGTACATTTATTATGACTATATTTGCCCACCCTTCCTCTCTCCATTATTCTGTCCCTGCTATCCTTAAGCTCTACCCCTCAGTCTTCTTTTTTTGATCTTGATAGCTAGTGATGAGGGTCACCTCATTCATTACTTTGAGAAAACTATAAGGAAGTTGTTTCTTAGGTAGAAATTTAATTTCAAAAAGTTGTCTTTGTGTGTGGGGGTAAGTGCATGTGTCTTAAAAGTTCTGCTTTAAGTTTTGCTTTGAATCCTTGGATTAAAGAACACTGAGCATATTTAAACCCTCTGAGCAGTGGCTGGATCTTAAAATCTACCCTCTAGTGGCTAGGGCCCTCTGAATCACAGAAAAAGGGTCCTCTGGGCATAAAAAGCAGCAAACAAGATACTTCCCTCAGATTCATGAAGATCACATGCATAAAGCAATTTAATTCCCCTACAAGTAACAGTCACACTATTTGTATAGCCATTATTTACTAGGTGTGTTTATAAAATAATAAGGAATAAGTAAAGACCTGTTTTTCCCTCCCCTTCTCAACTACCACAATAGGATTATTGGCTGTCTCTTCTGTTCAAGCAACTGGTGGGCACCAAGGTATTCATGGCAAGTGTGAAAGGCAAAGACAAGAGCAAACTACGAGTGTACCTTCACTGCACAAATACCAACCAGTGAGTACCGGGGCACCCTGGCCAGCCAGCCAGCTTTGATCTGGAAGCGCATGGCGACCTATCTGAATGGCATGACACCTTGCTGCTGTCTGTCTATACACTGGGCCTCAGCAGAGGCATTGTTCATTTTCTTTTGTATTCATTTCATATTTATTATAATATAATATCAGAATCTAACTTCAAAAAACACTGCTTAAATAATGGCATTTGCAGTCCAACAAAATGTTTATATAGTGTCGTAGTTGTCATAATCAAGGATAGGAATATATCCTGAGTTTTAGTAAATAAGATGGGTTACCACATGACAGAAACAGCTATATTTGAATAGTTAATTCATCAAAGGACTGTGAGTAAATGTAAAAATGAATGAGTTACTATGAATAAACAATGATATGAGACTTTTTTTGGGGGGGTCGGTCATGGGGCCTGAACTCTGGGTCTGGGCGTTGTCCCTAAGCTCTTCAGCTCAAGGCTAGCACTCTACCACTTGAGTCACAGCACCACTTCCAGCTTTTTCTGCTTATGTGGTGCTGAGGAATGGAAACCAGGGCCTCATGCATGCTCTCTACCTCTTAGCCACCTTCCCAGCCCTTATAAGACTATTTTTATCTCCTTGTATCATATGTGATAAATTTATTAAGGGAAAAGAAAAAAATCAGAGCATTCTAGTTTTTAGAATGGAGAGACCAGCATTTTGCAGCTCTGCCCTTTGGCTTTAGGTACCAGAACAACTTCTTATACTTCATGGAGTTTCTCTCCTTCTTAGTTTGAATTTGTCATTCCTGATAGGGTGACACTAAAATACTATTCCTACCTAAAAAGCCACCTAGCATTCTGGGGCCTGAAAATTCTTAATAGAGACCCCCACCCAAGGGTAGGAGACTGTTTTGAATGGATAAATTCTGAAATGTGTCAGTATATATTGTTGTTGTTGTTTCAGTCTTTTTATGAGAGTAACAATAGCTCCTGCTTCATGATTTATAACTTGAATTTTCCTCAGTCCACAAATTTTACTTTTTACCGTTAAGACTTCTTAAACTTAAAAATAGATGGTCTAGCTGGCTTCTAGGAACTCTGCCTGGAAAAACAGCAAAGAGCTCAGAGCTCTGGCTCTGATGGTATGAAGAGCAGCTTTCTATTGTTTTCAAAATAGGAGTGCTGAATATTTTAAAAGAAAGGTATTAATAGGACCTATTATTATTATTATTATTATTATGGATATCAACACTTAATATCTATGACTGCACTCACCTTCAAGCACTTCATTTCTCTAACTGCAGAAACAGTTTGATTTAATTAATCTTTTTTCTTGTAGCCCAAGGTATCGAGAAGGAGATTTAACTCTCTATGCCCTAAATCTCTACAATGTCACCAAGCGCTTGCAGCTACCAGATCAGTTATTTAACAAACAAGTGGATAAGTACCTTTTCAAACCTTCAGGACCTGACGGATTGCTTTCCAAGTGAGTCTTTTGCATTAGCACGTGTGTGTGTGTGTGTGTGTGTGTGTGTGTGTGTGTGAGTGTGTGCATGTGCACACGGATGTGCATTTTAAATGTCCTATAGATTTATTGGTGTTTTTATGATAGAGACCTTTTCAAAAAGGGAGGCAAAGAAACAACAACCCACAAACAAAAAAGCAACTATTTCAAGTTCTAATCAATTTAACACCCAGGAAATGTATTTATACATACTTTTTAATTCAAATATAACAAGCTGAGAGTCCAAAGCACAGTCTGTCCATTATCTTAAAAGAAATCCTACTTTTTAAAATAACTTATAGGGGCTGGGAAGGTGGCTCAGTGGTAGCGCGCTTGCCTTGTATGCATGAGGCCCTGGGTTTGATTCCTCAGCACCACATAAGCAAAAAAAAAAAAGCCGGAAGTGGCGCTGTGCTCAAGTGGTAGAGCGCTAGCCTTGAGCTGAAGAGCTGAGGGACAGTGCCCAGGCCCAGAGTTCAGGCCCCACAACTGGACCCAAAAAATAAAAATAAAAAATAAAATAACTTATAGAACAGAGTCCACTTACATTTAGATGATTTTTCTTGGAAAAGACAATAGTTCTTAGTAATACAGGCACCAAATCAAAGCATCATCATACGTAATTGCTCATAAGGGCATGGCAATACAATACCTTTGGAGGTAAGCTAGGTGTGAGTCTCTTACAGTAACTGAAGTCATATTTTTTTGTTGTTGTTGTTGGGCGTGGAGCTTGAACTCTGGGCTTGGGTATTGTTCCTGAGCTCTTCTACCACTTAAGCCACAGCACCACTTCTGGTTTTCTGGTGGTTATTTGGAGATCAGAGTCTCATGGATTTTCCTTCTCAGGCTGGCTTTGAACTGTGATCCTCAGATCTCAGCCTCCTGAGTAGCTAGGATTATAGGCGTGAGCCACTGGTGCCTGTCTTGAGTCATATTGTTTTTTTTGTTGTTGTTGTTTGTTTGTTTTACTGTTGCATTAGTGGTGAAATACAATGGAGTAACATTTACATTCATCAGGTAAATAAGTACATTTCTTTCACAGAGTGTCAGCTATTCCTTCATTCTTTCCCATTCCCTCCTTCTCATCTCCACCCACGAGTTGCATAGTTCACTTTCATCAATGTCCAGTGTGCTCCTCTGCTGCACTTCTTCACCCTTTGTCCTCGGATTCTGTGCCCTACCCCCACTCTCCCACAGATATGCACGTGAATATCAGGTAAAGAATACAGTCATCAGAAAAAGAAAAAACAAATGAAGAAAAAAAGTCCTTTGTTTCCATCTTTGGAGTTCATTTCAGAATGCATACTATTCTATATACATATGAAGAGGCACTTGGGTATTGCATCTTTGTGATTCTCTCCTAAGACTTGTATGTGAGAATCTAGAATCTTGTGTCATTTATTATATCCCAGTGCATTTTAGATCTAACTTCCATATTTGTCTCTGATCAAATCACTTAATGTGATTAGTTCTAGTTCTATCCATATCCCTGCAAATGACATTATTTTATTCTTTCTAGTGGATGTATAGAATTCCATTGTATATAGGTACCACATTTTTTCGATCCATTCATCTATTGTGGGGCACCTGGGTTGTTTCCATATCTTACCTATAGTGCGTCAATTAACATGGACATGCAGGTGTCCTTATTATATCCTGGCTCATGATGCTCAGGGTAGATGTCAAGGACTGGTATGACTGAGTCGTAGGGAGGGTCTATGTTTAGTTTTGAGGAACCTCCAGAGTGGTTTACATTCTTAACCAGCAGTGCACATTTGTTGTTGTCCTAATTCAGAATAGTCAACCTAAGTGGGGTAAGATGGTATCTCAGGGTTGTTTTGATTTGCACTTCCTTTATGGCCAGGGATGATGAGCATTTCTTTATGTGACGCTTTGTCATTCTTACTTCTGAGAAGTCTCTTCTTAGCTCCCTTGCCCATTTAACAATTGGTGTATTAAGTTTGGAAGGGTTTAGTTTCTTGAGCTCCTTGTATATAGTAGGTAGTGGCCTTTGTCTGATGTATTGTTGGTAAAGACCTTTCCCCAATTAGTTGGCTGTCTTCCTAGTTTGGAAGCTATGTCCTCAGCTATGCAGAAACTTTTTATTTTAATGTAGTCCCACTTGTTGAGTTTCTCTTCTATCTGCTGTGCCCCTGGACCCTATTTAGGAAGTTCCCTTCTATACCTATAAGTTCTAATGTTTCTCCTACTCTCTCTTGCAGTAGTTTCAGAGTTTCAGGTCTGACATTGAGGTCTTTGATCTACTTTGAATTCATGTTAGTGCAAGGTGATAAGCAGGGATCCACTTTTAGTTTTCTGCATATAGCTGCCCAGTTTTCCCAATACCATTAATTGAAGAGACTTTTTTTATATAATTATGTCTTTGGCTCCTTTGTCAAATATCAGATGATTTTAAGTATGTGTTTTTATTTCTGAGTCTTCTAATCTGTTCCATTGGTCTTTGGGTCTATTTTTGAGTCAATACCAAACTGTTTTTGTAATTATGGCTCTGTAGTAGAGTTTGAAATCTAGCATTGTGATACCATCCACATTGCTTCTTTTGCCTAGAATTGCTGTGGCTATTCTAGGTCTTTTGTTATTTCATATGAATTTGTAGATTGTTTCTCTATCTCAGTAAAGAATGTCATTGGGATTTTGATGGGGGTTGCATTGAATTTGTATATCGCTTTTGCACTATGACTATTTTCACAATATTGATTCTACCTATCCATGAACATGGAAGATATTTCTATTTCCTGGTGTCCTCTTTGATTTATTTCCTTAGATTTTAATAGGTTTCTCTACAAAGATCTTTCACATCTTTGGTTAGGTTAATTCATAGTTTTTGTTTTGTTTTTATATTTGATTTCCCTTTTTGCTTGTGCATGGTTGGCATACAGAAAGGATACTGCTTTTCATGGGTTAATTTTATATCCTGCTACTTTACTGAAGTGGTAGATCAACTCTAGGAGTTTGGGGGTGGAGTTTTTTTTATCTTTGATGTATAAGATCATGTCATTTGCAAATAGGGATAGTTTAATTTCTTCTTTCCCTATGTGAATCCCTTTTGTGTCCTCTTCTTGCCTTATTACTCTGGCTAATAATTCCAGAACTGTATTGAAAAGGAGTGGAGAGAGTGGACATCCTTCCCTTTTTCCTGATATTAGGGGAATTAGTTTTAGTTTTTCCCCATTTAGTATTGGACTGTCGGTCTGTCACATATAAACTTTATTGTTTTTAGTAATGTTCCCTCTATTTCTAGTTCTCCAAAACTTAATATGGATGTTGTATTTTGTCAAAGGCTTTTTCTGCATCTATTGAGATGATCATATGGTTCTTGTTCTTGGCTTTGTTGATGTGGTGAATGCAAATGCATATGTTAAACCAGCCTTGCATCTGAGGGAATGAAGCCTACTTATTCATAATGTATGATTTTTTTATTTGTTTTGGATTCTGTCAGCTAATATTTTACTGAAGTGCCTTGCATCTATGTTCATCAGAGAAATTGGTCTGCAGTTTTTTGTTGGATTCTTACCTGGTTTTGGAACAGATGTGATATTGATTTCACAGAATGAGTTTGGAATTTCTCCCTCTTCTATTTCATGGAAAAGCTTGAGGAGTATTAGTATTAGTTCATCTTTAAAAGTCTTCTGGAATTTAGGGGTGAATCCATCTGGCCTGGACCTTTCCTTATTGGAAGACTTCCAATTCCTTCTTCTAGCTTGTGTGTTAGTGGGTCATTTGGCTGGTTTGTATTTTCTTGGTTCAGTTTAGGTAGTTTGTATGTTTCTAAATATTCATCCATTTCTGCTAGTTTTTCCTTCTTTTGTGAGTATAGGTTTTGAAAATAGTCCTTTATAATCATTTGAATTTCTTGGATGTTTGTTAATGTTTCCTGTGGCATCTATGATCTTATTGATTTGAATTTCCAGTCTTCGTTTTTTTTTATTAACCTCACAAGTGCTCTGCCAATTTTATTAATTTTTCAAAAAAACATTTTTTTTGTTTCAGTGATTTTATGTATAGTTTTTTTAGTTTCTATTTTGTTGATTTCTGCCCTAATCTTTGCTATCTCTCTTCATCTAGTAGTTTTAGATTTGATTTGCTCTTGTATTTTTGGCAGTTTTAATTGCATTATGAGGTTATTTACTTGAGCTGTTACTGGTTTTTTGTTTGTTTGTTTTTTTTGTCGGTTGTGGGGCTTGTACTCTGGGCTTGGGTGTTGTCCCTCAGCTCTTCAGCTCAAGGTGAGTGCTCTACCGCTTGAGCCACAGCACCACTTCCTGTTATTGTTTTCTTTATGTGTCTGCTTAGAGCTATAAACTTTCTCTCAGCACTCTTTTTGCTTTATCCCAGAGGTTTTCTTGTGATGTACGTTCATTAAATTGTAAAAATTTTCTAATTTCTTTCTTAGTTTCTTCTGTGATGTGTGTTTTATTCAGAAATGTGTATTCAGCCTCCATGTGTTTGAGTAATTTCTACAGTATGTTTTGTTGTTGAGAGCTAGTTTGATTCCACGTGGTCAGATAGGATGCAAGGAATGATGCCAATCCTCTTGTATCTGCTTACATTCTTTGTGTGAACTATGATACAATCTAATTTGGAGAATGTTCCATGGGCTGCTGAGAAGAATGTGAATTGGGTGGTTGTTGGGTGGAATACTCTGTAGGTGTCTGTTATGTCCAGTTGGGTTATGGTGTCATTTAGTTCAGAGGCTTCTTTGCTCATCTTTTGTTTGGTTGACCTGTCCTCCTTTGGTGAGAGAAGAGTATTAAAATCTCCCATTATGATTGCGTTTGGGTCTATCTTGTTCTGTAAGTCCAAAAGTATTTGTTTAACACATTTAGGTGCTTCATTATTTGGTGAATAGATATTGACCACTGTGATTTCCTCTTAGTGAATCACTTCCTTTGTTACTATGTAATAACTTTCCTTGTATCTTTGTACTGATTTTAATGAAAAGTTTATTTTATCAGATATCAATATGATTACTTCTGCCTTCTTGCAGGATACATTTATATGTTAGCTCATTTTCCATCCCTTTATTTGGAGTTTGTTTTCTTCTTTGGCTGTGAGATGGGTCTCTGGAGACAACAAATGGACAGATCTTGTTTTATGATCCGGTCTGCTGTTCTTTTCCTTTTGATTGGGGAATTGAGTCTGTTAATGTTTAGAATTATTGTAGAGTGATGTGTCATGTTTCCTGACATTTTCTTTTCCTTTTTTTTAATTTTTTTTTTGGTTGGTCATGGGGCTTGAATTCTTGGCTTGGGCGCTGTCCCTGTGCTCTTCAGCTCAAGGCAAATGCTCTACCAGTTGAGCCACCGCACCACTTCTGGTTATCTAGTGGTTTTTATTGGAGATAAGAGTCTCATGGACTTTACTGCCTGTGTTGGCTTTGAACTGCCATCCTCAGATCTCAGCCTCCGGAGTAGCTAGGATTACAGATGTGAGCTGCTGGCACCCGGCTGCCATTTTCTTTATTTCCTGTGCTTTGCTACTTTCTCTTCCTATGCTTACTAAATTGGTCTTCTAGTGACTTTTGTCTAATGTGTGTCCTTGATTTTTATTGCTTTTGTCAGATTGTATACTTTACTGTATATATTCCTTTGAAACGTTTGTTTAGTGTACATGAGTTTCTTTACTTTTTGTCATAGTTTCACCATCAAATGTAAATAAATGATAGCTTCATTGGGTACACCAGTTTTGGTCAGCAGTTGTTGATCTTCAGGGCTTGGACTGAACCATTCCAGGATCTCCTTCCTTTGAGAGTTTGTGTGGAGAGATCTGCAGTGATTTTGATTTTTTTTTCCATTGTAATATAGCTCCTTCTTTGATTTTGCTGCATTTTAAATCAAGTCCTTGCTTTTCAGGCATAATGTTTTTACTATGTTTCTTTTTGGATCCTGTCTACTGGGGGTTCTGTATGCTTCTGTCAGGTGGGTGAGATTTTCTTTCTTAATATTGGGGAAGTGCTCTGTTATTATCTTACTGAATAGGTTTCGATGCCTTTAATATTGGATTCTTCCCCTTCATCAATCCTAACTAAATTTGATCTCTCTGTTGAGTCTGCTGATTCCTGGATTTCTCTTTGATAGGTTCTGAGTGTTTGTTTCATACCTTTGACTTTTAGTTCTAGCTCCTCTGTTTTATCCTTGACTCTTGATATTCTTCACTTCACTTCACTTATTCTGTTTCCGAGGTGTTCCATTGTGGTTTGCAATGTAGAAATTGAACCTTTTATGCTCCAAGATCAGTTCTAATAGTGTTAATTTTATCATTTAATGAGAGTTATACTGTTTCTATTTTTATCTCCATATTTTTGGGGAGTCCTGGATATTCTTTGCCATTTCTTCTTTGTACTCTTGAAATTGTTTTTGAATCTCCCCTTTTATTTTACTTGCTAATTCTGTCATTTCTTTAATGGTTCTTTGCGACAGACCAGATTGGCCGGAGCACTGGGATCGATGGGACAAGGATCTCGGGATAGGTGGGCAAAGAGTCGGCGAAGTGACAAACAGACACAGACTCAAAAGAGTTGCATCTGAGCTGTGAGCTGGTGGCTCACGCCTGTAATCCTAGCTACTCAGGAGGCTAAGATCTGAGGATCGCGGTTCAAAAGCCAGCCCGGGCAGGAGAGACCATGAGACTCCTATCTCCAATAAACCACCAGAAAACTGGAAGTGGCGCTGTAGCTCAAGTGGTAGAGCGCTTGCCTTGAGCTGAAGAGCTGAGGGACAGCGCCCAGGCCCAGAGTTCAAGGCCCAGAGTTGCATCTGAGTGTATCTTTATTGAGGAGAATTAACATTTTTATACAGTGTATGATTGTGACATAGATTCTTTGTTTATTTAAGCACGTAATCAATTTTTTAAAAGGCAAAGCATTGATGAATTACATGAAAATTGATGACTATCCCACCAACTGTTTAAGCTTAGTGGTGTGAAACAAGTCTAGCATATTGTTTAATAGAATGCGTCATCTATTCAGCCTTTTTATGTTTAATAATTAACAAACCTAAGACAGGGCTGTACTTATATTGTACTCTTTTTATTTTTATTTTTATCCAACTATTTTCATCTTTATAAGCTCCTGTATAAGGAAATGGTTCATCGGTTGGTTCAGGAAGTATGATGTTACTAACTTTATATTTTGTGTGAAACCACCTATCTATTCCCTATAATGTAAATTGGACTAAACTTAATCATAACTGTTGGGATAATCTTTCTTTTTCTTTTATAATCAGAGGTTCCTTTTTTTTAGAACTCTCTGAACTACTGGGATAACTCTTTCTAACTTAGTTTAATTTATTGATTTTGTCTGTTGGACATATCCGGAAATTTTATGTCTCTATATTTACTATGCGTGAGCCGCAAAACTGCTTGTGAAGTTGTAGGAGTTTCTGGAGGCAGCGTCACATCAGATGATAGATTGATTGGAGCATTGCCCACATTTAATCTTTGGTCTTAGTCTTTATTATTCAGAGAAGCCGTCTCTATTGGACTGGAAAGATACAACATGCTTGGTTCGCAGATCAATAGAAAAATAGCCAAAACGAGAATAAAGGCAACGAGTGTACAGCCAAAACGAATATAGTAAGAATAAAGGTAGAGGCTATAAAGGTGCAGCCAAGTGTATGGGAAGCCTTGAACCAACACCCCCTTCCGGCAGGCATGCTTCCTTTGTCTAACTCAATCTCTCAGGTAGACTCCGCAGGAGGTGAGGGAGGGCAGCTCTTTTGTCCTTCATCTCCTCTTTATTCTCACTGGGGTCCTTTCCTGCATTGTTGTTGGCTTTTGTATTTGGTTTGTTGTCTTGATTGTTCATGGATCTTGTACTCTTTCCTTGTGATTTACACATTTGGGTTCAATGATTGTCAGGGCCCTGGCCCAGGCTTGACCTGCTTGCACCCAACAGGTGGTAGCCCATACATGGCCCAGGCTAGCTCACACTGGGTGAACGAGCTTGTGCACATGCCCATCCCCTGGCCAGCAAGGTGGGTCTGGACTATGTCAGGGTCTGGGAAGGCTGAATTCCTCCCTCCGAGATGGGCATGTGCTTCAGAAGGGGCAGGCTCCTGCAGGTGCACAGGATTTTGTCTGTTGTCTTAAAACAGGTCAAGTTCCCCTGTGGATAGCCATGGGTGTGGAGGACACAGGGTCCTAGTACCCACACGGTGTGAGTACTGGAAGCCCACAGGTGGGATGAGGGGGATGAGGAAGATGAGGAAGGGCTCAGGCCTTGTTGTCCTCTTCAAGTGTGGGAGGTTGCGGTCCAGGCAAAGCTCTGTGTGTCACCACCAGTGCTGGTCTCCTGTGGGGGAGAGAGGGGTCCCAGTAGGGTGCTCACTGACCCTAGAGTTAGTTGTGGTCTGACGGGTGGTACTATGTAAGTTCTCTGCATCTGGATGCCGCAGTCTCACGTTGCTGGTCTGTGTCTCTGTTTGCACTGTCCAAGTTTGGCTCTGTGGAAGCTTTCTGTGACTGAACACTACAGTCTCTCTGGTTGGGTCTCGAAGCCTTGGGCAGCCACAAGGCTGGTCTCGTGGCTTAGCTATGTTTTTTTTTTTTGTGGGCTGACTGAGTGCACTGTGGCAGATCTCTGGGTCTGGATGTCACTGTCTCATGTTGCTGGTCTGTGGTGCTGCCTATACTGGCCAGCCCTGGCACTGTGGGAGTTTCCTATGTGTGAATGCTCAGTCTTGCTGGTTGGTCCCAGAGTCTCTA
Organism: Dipodomys ordii; assembly: GCF_000151885.1. Lineage (NCBI taxonomy): Eukaryota > Metazoa > Chordata > Mammalia > Rodentia > Heteromyidae > Dipodomys > Dipodomys ordii. Next base: position 11,433,629 of record NW_012267265.1, on the reverse strand, counting down.
GGCAGCTGCAGGGCTATTCTCACAGCTTAGCTGTGCTGCCAACACAGGATGGAAGGATTGAGGAGGACTCTTGCAGTTTTCCATTCTCATGTATACAAGCTATGATATTTTTCCCATTTCTGTGATTCTCTATTTGTTTATATATTTGTTGTTGTCCATCTCTTGGAGGGAAATGTGTGGTCGGACTCTAAATCTCTGTTGGATTAGAGAGAGCCTGGGTGATTCCCTATTCTTTCACCACTATCTTCTGAAGTAGTTGTTTTTGGTTGTTGTTGTTGTTTTTTAAATTGATTTGAGTAAGGAGGGAAAAAAGTCAGGATGTACTTGTAGGTGGGTTATTTGAAGTGATTCTAATTGTGTTTGGGTTTTAAAACCCAGTTATTGAGTATATCTTATAAAAGCACAAAGAATGATGGCATCTTGCAGAACTGAGCATGCGCACATTTACGGTTAGAAGGAGCTCTTTTCATGATTGTTCTCATTGTAGAGTATCAAAGATGAAGAGTACAAAATTCAGTCAGGAGCTGGTAGCTCCTGCCTATAATCCTAGCTACTCAGAAGGCTGAGATCTGAGGATCACAGTGCAAAGTCTCCCTGAGCTGCAAAGTCCAAGAGACTTTTATCTCCAAACCTGGAACTGGAGATGTGACTCAAGTGGTTAGTGCAACAACATGGAGCAAAAAAGCTAAGGGACAGCATCCAGGTCCAGAGTTCAAGCTTTAGTACCAGCATGTGCATGAGCACACATGCACACACACACACACATACAATTCTCACCATTTTCCTCCATCTTTGCAACTGGTACACATGTGATGTTTTTGGTGACTATTAACATTGACATGTGAGAGAATACAGTAACATGCTTTCTTCCAAGCTTTGTCTTCCACACACAAGCATTATTAACATTGAGTACTATGTAGCCCAGTCTGGCCTCAAACTCACCATCCTGCTTTGGCCTTCTGAGAGCTGGCATTTATAGGTACATACTACCCCACCTAGCTCAGATAATTTTTTAAATTATAACTACAATAATGTTACCTCTAATGGGAAGGAGAAGGATGTACACATTTTAGCTACTCCTTTTCTATGTAACCTTCACAGGTATTTTTGTGATGTGTATGTGATTGTCCTCGGGCATTAACTCAGGGCCAGGACACTGTCCCTGAACTTCTTTTGCTTAGGCTAGTGTACTTGCAGCTTTTTGGTAACTCATTGGAGATAAAAGTCTCACAGACTTTTCTGACTGGCTGGATTAGAACCACAATCCTCAAATCTCAGCCTCGCAAGTAGCTAGGATATAGGCACAAGCCATCATGCCTGCCTCTTTGTAAATATTTTTGATAGGCTACATGTTTTATCAAATATGGTAGATTACTTAACTATTTCTTATTATTTGATTTTTTAAAATTACTGGTAAAAATAATGCATCTTTGAGTAACATTTTTCTCTCTTTAGGGTATGAAGCTTTTTGAAATGAATATATATTTAGTGTATTCATGTCTGAAAACACTAAGGAAAAAAGCTCTGGGGAAGTAAATGAGTGGCAGTTGTAGAATTCAAAGTGTCTTAACAAGTGTCCAGCCACCTGTTCGAGGCCATTCAGTTGAGGACACTGAAATTTCTGGCAAGGAGCCAAGCACCTCTCCATGTCTTCATTTGCTGTTCTTATATCTGTTCTCTAGGGCAGAGATTAAAAAATGTTACCTCATGCCTAGCAACAAATTGATTTGCCTCAATTTATTTATTTATATTTTTTTGGCAGGGGAGGTTGGTGTGCACTCTGTGGCAATTTTTGTTTTAAAATAATTACAAACATTTACCAGTTGACAATGACTAAAATGTCTGGATTTCTAGCTTCTTTTTATTTTCCAATGCTAGTGATCAAATCCTTGTGCAACCTATACACATGCTCTACCTCAACCTCTGATCTATACCCCTTGTCCCTCTAGCTAAAATAGGTACATTGGCAATTCCAGATCCACGTGTTCCCTTAGGGGGAACTGGATTGAGGTTCAGGGAGGTTGCTGAGCTTTCTAGTTCTGTCCGTTCCTAACCCTGTAGTCCTATACCTGCCCTTCTGCGTTTGCACATGGCACTTCCTTATTGTCATGATCGTGAGCACCTCATTGTCCCCAGGCTAACTCTTGTATATTTGAAGGACCATTGGATTATCTTCTTCCTAGGTTGGCTGTGCCCAATTCTTCTTCTTTTTGAGTTCTTGGCCAGGCTCCAACCTATTCTGATAATAGATTTCATTTCTATAATTTCAGTGAAATTATAGAAAATGTCTCATTCCCCTAAGTACTCCTCAATAAGCACATATCAGCTTTGCTCTTCTTTCTATATTTTGCAAAAAAGTATCCCAGATCAGTCTGATTGTTACACAGTCTATACACTTTTCTCATATTAATAACCTCAGAGAGTTTAACAATGGTCACTGTAAAAAAAAATTTTTTTTTTGGTCCGGTCATGGGGCCTGAACTCTGGGCCTGGGCGCTGTCCCTCAGCTCTTCAGCTCAAGGCTAGGGCTCTACCACTTGAGCCACAGCACCACTTCCGGCTTTTTACTTTTTGCTTATGTGGTGCTGAGGAATCGAACCCAGGGCCTCAGGCATGCAAGGCAAGCACTCTACCACTGGGCCAACTTCCCAGCCCCATGTAAAAATTTTTTCTATGTGTGCTGGTCCTGAGACTTGAACTCATGGCCTAAAATTTTTTCTGTATGTGCTGGTCCTGAGACTTGAACTCATGGCCTGGATGCTATCCCTGAGCTTTGTTGCTCAAAGTTATCACTCTACCTCTTGAGCCACAGCTCTACCTTCTAAAAATAAGTTTTTAAACAACCTTTGTATAGTGCTTAAAAAGATGCTGAGTAATAAGTGCTCAATGAATATTTACAGGAAATATTTTTAATAGGAAAGCAGTAATTTACCTCAGATAAATGTTGTCCAGTACTCACAATTCTGCCAAACTCTGTTCTTTGCTAATTCCTTAACACTTTATTTCATCTGAAGTTAGCCAAATTTGTCTTCTATTTCCTTATCTTCATGTACTGTCTTCAAAATACAAACAAGCAGTTGCATTCATTGAAAACTCCACTATCACTGCCCAGCTTGCCATGAAATCCCCAGCATGTATTGTATTGTGTGTGCTCCGTAAACTTACAGCGACATGATACATAATCTTACTATGTTACTTACCTTACCCACAGCAGTGTTCATTCACAGCCAGACTTACTTTTAAATCAAGGTAACAAAATATCCTCCCCCAAAGCATTACTGGAGCTTTCAGGCCTTTACAAAGTTTCTAATTTCATGCAAAACACTTTGTGACTACCATCCTGTAGAGATGTTTTCAAGACCTATTTTGGGTTGTGGTTTCCTGATGATGGTCATGACATTTCCTCCTATACCCCACCTAAAACTTGATGTGATATGAGCAATAAAACAAGAACTGACACCTGTGGGCCAAGTCCTGCTGTAAAGCAGGCTTGTTTGGCACAACCATGGGTGTGTTATTGATGTTTTCAGTTACCAGACCCGGAGCTGAGCATCTAACTGAGGTTAAATAAAAATCAGCTTTCCTTTTCACAAATCTCTAATAAGAACATGGGTTGAGAACTCTTTCAATTTGAAAAATACATTGTAAGTCTAAGTGAAAACAACATAACAATAGAAGATTAAATGAATAAACTAAGATACTCATAGCATAGAATCCTCTGTATCCGTTAAAATAATGCAGTGGACCAATGTAAAATCATGTGAACAAATAAGTAGAATATCTTAAAGCAAAAGAGTCAAGTTGCAAGAAAATATGTATAATTGTATCTGTTTAAGTAAGAATGTGTATATACATATAGAAAAAAGTGGAATAAATATACCTCAAAATATTAAAAAGTTTGAATATTTAACAGATTCCTTTCGTTGTATTTAGTTATATGAATAATATGACAATGCCACTTAGTTCTTCCATAGTGCTTACTGTCTGAAAGGCAGTTATAAGTGTTTTACATATATTATATGTATATGAATGTAACTGACATTAAATCTAAATTTTCAACAATAAAAGCTGTTACCTTTTTATAGCACAAAGAAGCTTTGAGAAAATGATAGCCATACTCATAATTTAGGATTGAGGAAGCAACTGTCAGTAGAATTACAGCTTTAATTCATAAAACTCTTCATAAACTCTTGTCTAAATTGGATTTGTTCACCGAGTACACATTCATTTTATTTAAATAGCAATGTGTGCAAGAAATAACACTTGTCTTTTTTTTTATTATTTTTTAACTCAGTTTTGAATTTTACTTCCAACACTAAATACACAGAAGGCATGTTTTTATTCTGTGTGGTTTAGTCAAACAAAATTGTTTTTGTTTCACCATAACAGAATACAGTCTACCAAAGCACTTCACCAATACCAGTCCAGGAGGACATGTTTTGGGGAAAGAGGTTATTAGACAGTTTAGGGACATTTGTTGCAAGTGGAAATTTTCACATTTTGAGTTAAAAACTTTACCTTCTATTATATATATGTGTATATGTTTATCTTATAAAATATTTTCAATTATTTTCCATCAAGTACAATTTCTACAACTTCAGAAGTTATCACTTTTTCCCTTTTTATACATACATCATTTTGCCTCCTGTGGAGTGTGCATGCTTTTTTTCTGTAAATAGTGTAGGCTTTGGCCAACCACATTGGCTCTAGTCTGTAAATCCCACCCACTCCAGGAAGCAGAAATTGGGAGGATTTCAGTTTGCATTACCTAAGTCTCAGGCAAAAAGTTAGTGAGACTCAATCTCAGCTAAAGAAAAGCTGGATGCGATGGCACTTGCCTGTCATCCCAGCGGCGTGGGAGGCCATTGGTAGGAGAATCGTGGTACAAGGCTGGCCCCCCAACAAAAACCTAAGCCCTATCTGAAAAATTAACTAAAGCAAAAAACAGGGCTAGGGTCATGGGCCAAATGGTAGTGCAACTGATACTTGAGACACATGAGAAGTCCTGACTTCGCACCTAAGTACCACCAATACATATTTATATCAATTGTATATATTTTGGTCTTTACAGGACACATGATCTCTGGGTTTTTGTTGTTGTTGTTGGTGGTGGTGGTCTAAGAAACATTCCACAAGTTTTGTAGAAGTCGTGGTCCATGTACTTGACTCACCCAGGGGTGTTTTTCATCTTTGCAGATCTGTCCAACTCAACGGTCAAACTCTAAAGATGGTGGATGATCAAACCCTGCCAGCTTTGACAGAAAAACCTCTCCGCCCAGGAAGCTCACTAGGCTTACCAGCTTTCTCTTATGGTTTTTTTGTGATAAAAAATGCCAAGGTGACTGCTTGTATATGAAGTCCTACACTAGTCCAGAGATTAAGTATTTCCAGCATATTGTAAAGAGAGAAACAAAATAAAGCTATAGGAAAGAAAGCACATTTGGTACAAATCAACTAGCAGGAGCTGCAGAAACATTGCAACAGTGCAGCATTAGCATGGTATTTTGATCTCTAATAAACACTGCTAATAACCACCATTAATAATACCATGTGGGGGTTGGGAAAGTGGCTCAGTGGTAGAATGCTTACCTTGCATGCATGAGGCCCTGGGTTCGATTCCTCAGCACCACATAAGCAAAAAGGAAAAAAGCCGGAAGTGGGGCTGTGGCTCAAGCGCTAGCCTTGAGCTGAAGAGCTGAGGGACAGTGCCCAGGCCCAGAGTTCAGTCCCCACAACCAGACCCCCCCAAAAAAATACCATGTGTTATGCATAGCATGTTGCATGCACCATTTTTAAGGCTATTAAAAAGATCCAGTAATGTTCTCAATATGGCCGGAAGGCAAATAAGTGAAGGACAAACTGTAAAAAGCACTTCCTTGCTTTTATTTTTTGAAAATCACCAGCCAATTGTCTGATGATTTCCTGAAAGTGCCAGCTCTACAGACTTCTATGGGGAAAAATTTCCTTCCACAACCTCAAAATTGGATGTCAAACAGGAACCACCTGTGTGCAGTGTAACAGGAGATAGAGTCTAGATTTGGCAGCTTTTCTCTTGTTTCTTTCCGCAATAGTGCCTGAGAGAATGGAAATTTACATGTGATAGTGTCAAAAATGGTGATGACATTGCAGAGGAAAGAGATCATGTAAACATCAAAGGAAGTTTTAAAATGACTGGATATTGAATTGGTTTCCTAAGAGGGGAAATTTGAGAAACCACCAATACATCCCCACCACCTGCTAATGTTTACTTTTCTCTACCATATTCTTTTAGTCTTTTTCACTTTGGGAAGTGTTTGGCTATGAATAACAGAAAACCTTCATTCATTCAGAGCCAATAAGGAAATTTACAACCCTCCATAACAAGAGGGTCATGTAGGACAGGGTCCAGTTGCTGGCTCTGTCAGCAGAGGTGCAGATTCTTTTCTGTCCTGGGACCTGCCATTATTAGCATGAGCTATCCTTCTTGGGCTGATGACCAGGGCTATTCTTCACACCCATTCAGAGATGGTAGCAATCATAAGAAGTAGATGGAAATATTTTTCTGTCCCCTTCAGAGACTTGAATTCCTTCAGAAGTTCCCGCAACAAACTTCTCCTCCTGTCTCCTCCAGTCTTATTGGCCAGGAATAAGTCATGTGGCTCATGACTGTGAGATGCTTACATTGTCTTCCAGGAATCCACCTTTGGAGTGGAGGTTTCAGTGAGTCCACATACTGGACATTACAGCTTTGTGCTCCATCAGAGACAAAAAGAATGACTATTTCTCTCACATTTTAAGGATTGTCATTATATATGCCTCCTATAAATACCTTCTCAAGTAAAAATTAGTACATTTTGAAAGCTAGAAGCAAGTTTGGATGCTACATGCCCTTAAATTTTATATGTAAGTAGTGTTTATATTTTCACATTTGAAAACAGTGATTTTCATAAGCTTAGTATCACATGGTTATTCTTTTAATAAAGTCTACAATTCTTGGATTTGATGGCCTGCTTTTTCTAGTTTGGGGTTGTGGCTTGGGGGTAGAATCATGCCATGCTATGATTCTTGGTTTGATCCTCAGCACTGAAAATTTTTAAAAAAAGCCTTGCCTTTTGTACCTTCACAATTTTCTTGACACATTCCACAATGGTCCTTTCAGCCTCCTTAACACCAAAGTATTTGAAGAAAAGGGGTCCACAGTCACAAACGCTTTCCTACTTCATCATATAGATTCAGCCCCAAAGTCCTGTCTTCTCCATTTTTTTAATTTTCCACTTAGAATAATTCAAGGTCTAATTTTCCACTTTCTCACCATGACTTTGCTTAAGATTCTTACGTTCACAGTCTGGCACCACCTTTCTCTTCAGCCTGATCCCTATCACTTTCCCCAATGAATTCTGTTTACCAAATACACGTGGGTTGGAAAGTTGCAACATGGGACTTCGTATTTGCAATGGCATTTATGATCAATTTTCAATGTGCCCATAAGTCTCACTTGACTTGGAAGTTTACAAGAAATGGGTACAGTATCTTAAGTCACTTGTTTTCAGTGCATAGCATATTGTCTGGCACACTGTAATCAGTCAAACATCTTTTTCATGACATAGAAGAGAACATTCAAACTGAAGCTAGGCTGATATATTTTGATTTGAAATATTTGCCTCCAAAATGTAGGGTCTCCAACTTGCTTTACTTGTTTGCTCAGGGCTAATGCTCTATCACTTGATCCAGGTCTTCCACTGGCTTTTTGCTGGTTATTTGGCAGATGGGATCTTAAAGACCTTTCTGTCTGAGCTAGCCTCAAACCATGATTATCTGGATGTCAGCCTTCTGAGTAGCTAGGATTACAGAAATGTGCCACCAGTGCCCAGACAGAAAAAATTAATGATACTTGATCAGAGAAGGTGTTGTCTGCTACCAAGAATCTTTTCAGTTATTTTCAGCATTTTTAGTGGTAGATGGTGATGTAAAGAACTGAGAGCATACTTATGTAAAGGAATGCTTATAGTTATATATTAATGAATACTAAATGTAATAATATTGGATGGATGTTTTGTTCCGTGGCTGCAAACCCAGCATTCAGAAGGCTGAGACAGGAGGAGCTCAAATTTGAGGTTTGGGCTACCAAATGAATTCAAGGCCAAGCTAGGCCACACAGTAAGACCCCATCTTACAACAAAACCTGTAGTAACATTGAAGCTTGCTTAAACTTACCTGTCATGTCTTTGAGACTCTATGTTAGCATTTAATCTGTAGAATACTTGGATTTTCTACAATGGATCATATTGCTCAAAACTGTTTGTTTTGGCCCTTTTGATTCACTTTATCTCCATGTAAAAGAGTTTCCCAGACCAGGTATGAAAGTTGTGTCTTTAGGTCTTACTAGTATTCTAGTTATACTCACTGGATACTATGTAATGAATGAGCCCTGGGCATTTCCTATCTAGTTTGTGCTGGGCTAAACTATTGATTTTACCATCTCCCAATTATTAAAATAGCTATCTTTGTAGCTTTCTTTTCTTTTTTTCTTTTTGTCAGTCCTGGGGCTTGAATTCTGGGCCTGGGCGCTGATCCTTAGCAATTCAGCTCAGGGCCACAACACCACTTCTGATTTTCTGGTGGTTTATTGGAGATAAGAGTCTCATGGACATTCCTGTCCCAGCTAGCTTTGAACTGATATTCTCAGATCTCGGCTTCCTGAGTAGCTGGGATTACAGTTGTGAGCCACTGGTGCCCGGCTATCTTTGTAGCTTTCTTGTGCTACTTTGAATGCTTCTGACAAGGCACCATGGCTCAGGGGTTCTTTTTTTTTATTAGAACACTTTACTTTTATTCTCTAGTTCCAATCAGAAGTTTTAAGGTGAGAGAATAGAAATAATAAGACGTGTTTCTTCTAGGCAAATTTTGGATTCATAAATCCAGCTTTACTCAACTTTGGTAGAGTATATATAATTTCCCTTATTTTCTTTTCATTTTTTACTATTATTATAAAGGTGATATACAGAGGGTTTACAGTTATATAAGTCAGGTAATGAGTACATTTCATTTTGGACAATGTCGTCCCTTCCCTTGCTCCCTCCCAGTTTGTCCCTCCCATCCCCACCCACAAGTTGTATAGTTCATTTTCAACATAGTCTCTAGTGTGTACCACTGCTGCATTTGTTCACCTTTGGTCCCCCCATTTCTGTGCCCCTTTGACCCTCCAGAGGCATATAAATGAACATACAGAACAAAAAGGAAAGAAAACAAAAATAAAGAAGAAAAAACCTATTGTTTTCATTTCCTGGAGTTCATTTTGATAAATATTATTTTTGATAAATGTTTGTATTTATCAAAATGCACATGGGCATTGTGCCTTTCTGTTCCTCTCCTATAAGCATCCTCTTCTGGTCTCATTGTGTGTGAATGCCTAGCAATCTGTATAATTTATTATGTCCTGGTATTTTAGATGTAGCTTCTACATAGCAGAGAAAACATGCGCCACCCAACTCCCTGAGCTAGGTTAACCTCACTGAACATGATTTGGTCTAGGTCATCCATTTAGGCTTAGGGCATTCTGAAAGCTTTAAGGAAAGTGCTACATCATTATATAATGCAAGAACTCTGATACCAGTTCTAGGAAGTAATGTGGCTGAAAAGTTACCTATAAATATAATCCAAAAAAGTAGTGAAGGTTGAAAAATCCTGTAAATGCCTGAGAGAAAAGTAGAAAGAAAACTAGCTTGTATCAACTGAGACAGTGTTTTTCTTATATGCTGTTTTAGGGAAAATATGGAGTGACAGAAAGATGCTCAAATACTCAAGTAGAGAAAGCTGAGAGCATTTCCTACATAAATCCTGCACTCAGTGATCATAAAAATTCAAATGCCCAGAAGATGCAACACACTATGTACTGATAATACAATTAAAGTCCAGAGCAAATGCTCTACAATTGGAGCCACATCCTTAGTCCTGCTTTTAGTTTGTGTGTTTTTGCTCAGGTCACCTTGAACCATAATCCTACTTCTACCTTTCCAGTAGCTTGTTCCACAGGTGTATGCTACCATGCTCATCCTATTTTTGTTTGATTGTTTTTTAATGTGCCTAGAGCTGGTGGCCAACACCTCTGATCATAGCTACTGAGCCAAGTGAGAGTGTGAGGTCCTGAGTTCAAGATTCGGTATTTTCACAGACAAAAAAAGCATAAATGTCTTCCATTTTACACTGTCAGTGACATTTGTTTGGCTCATGCATACTCAGCCCCTGACTTAGTGCTAAACACAGGGCCTAATCAAGAGCTCTAGGCCCCTGTGGTCTCTTGCTACAAGTCCTGCTTTAAGAAAGATTTCTGGGATAAGGAGGGCTGGCAAGTTCCAGAGTGAGGCTGCACTGATGACCTGGATCAGCAGGACCAAGTCAGAACCCTCTGTACAGCCAACACTTGATTGGTTGGACATAGAAAGGAATGGAAACCAATCAAGAAAGATGACCTTTAGTGGAACAAAGCAATTCATAGCAGCTGCAGAGATCAAGCACTTTTTTTTTTATGTTGGACTCACATCAAGCTTATTAATGTCAATAAGAAAGAAATGGAGCTTGTCTTTTGTTGTGCGTCTAATGAAGCCTTTGCTGGCTGCACTCAGTTTTTCCTTTTGGTTTTCTTCTCTTTGCCTTGTTCTGTTTCCGTTTATTTCATGTTCGTTTTGGCAGTGGTTCTTTCCCTCTCTGCATTTTTCAAACAAAGGAGAGGAGAGAGAGAAAGGAGAGTAGTTTAAAAACCAAGGCAACATTGCAACAATGAGATGTACAAGATGTAGAGAAACGAATTTTACAGTTTAGGCAGGGACGGGGGGGGGGGGAGTGTAGTTGTGGAGGTGGGAGGGAAGGGATAGTAGGGGAAAAACAAAGGAGGAGGCAACAATGCTTAATAAGAAATATACTCATTATCTTGCCCATGTAACTGTAAACCCTCCTCTGTACAGTATTTTCACAATAAAAAACTTACTAAACAAAGGGGGGGGGCTAATTTGGTTTGCCTTGAAAGGTAGTGGTTATTCTCTCCGGCCGGCTGTACTTAGGTCTTTCCATAACCAAGTATGGAGAAACTCTGCTTCAGATTGGTGGGGGAGGGTGCTGAGGCAGGATACAGTCATAGAATGGGTCAGAATCCATGTCAGGAGGGGCCCTATTGCTACCACCTCATGGACAATCAATGCAAAAGTCAGGTTTATTTATCTGCTTATTTAATTTTGCTGTGTGTGTGCTGGAGATCAAACCCTGGGCTCCACATTTACTCTAAACACTTTTATTTATTTTTAATTAGCATCAATCAGTTATACAGTAGTTTCATTTTAACATGTGCCAGTAGCTTGAATTCAGAGGCTTGAACTCAAGACCTGAATGCTGTCCCTTAGCCCTTTTGCACAAGGCTGATGCTCTACCTCTTGAATCACAGTTCCATTTCTAGGGTTTGGATGGTTAATTGGAGATAAAATGTCTCACAAACTTTTCTACTTGAGCTGGCTTCAAACCACAATCTTCAGATCTCAGCCTCCTGAGTAGCTAGGAGTACAGGAGTGAGCCTCTGGTACATGGTTTGAATCCATTTTTAAGTTGATTCTTGTCTGTGGTTTAAGATAAAGGTTTAATTTCATTCTTTAGCATATGAACATTCTGTTTTCTTCCAGTTCCTTGTTGGAGAGACTGTCTGGCCAGATTGTATATATTTGACACCTTTGTTGCGGGCCAGTGGATGATAGGTGGATAGATGTACTTCTAGGTTCTCTATTCTGTTCCATTGGTCTGTCTTTGTATATGTACAGTTTTAATAGGTGTATCTTTGTATTTGCATATCAGGAAATGTGATGTTGCCAGCTTTGTTCAATTTGGCTACGCATGTGTTTTTGCAGATATATAGAATTTATTGTTCATTCTGTATGCAAAAGTTGTCACTGTATAATCTTTTTTTTCTGGGCCTTGCCCAAGGCCTTGCAAATGCTAGGTCCATATTTCACTGAGCTACATACATCTCAGCCCTTTTAATTTCTTGAGTTAGGACTTTGAGGCCAGGTTGGAAGTAGTGAAAGAAGTGGTGAAAGTGAGTATCCTTGCTGGTTTGCGAGGAAAAGCTTTTAGTTTTCTACATCGAGTACAATGTTAGCTGTGGACTTTGCAAACAGCTTTTATTCTGTTGAAGTAGTTTTCTTCTAGTACTAATTTCTTGAAAGTCTTTATCACGGAAAGGCACTGGATATGTTGAAAGGCTTTTTCTGCATCTATGGAGATGGTTACTTCATTTTTATTCTTTATCCTGTTATTTCAGTCTATCACATGAATTGATATCCTTGCATCCAGGGGTAAATTTCACTTAGTCATGGAGTAAATAATACTTTTACTGTGCTGTTGTATTTCATTTGTTAGTATTTGTGAAGGAATTTTAGATTAATATTTATTGAGTATTGGCTAATAGTTTACTTGTGTCTTAGGCTTTAGCATCAGAGCACTACTGACTTTATAAAATAAGCTCAATTTAAGTTTGAAAAAGATTGGTTTTAATTAATTAATTATTATATCAGTACTGGGGCTTGAATTCAGGGCCTGGCACTTTACTAGTTGAGCTACATCTCCATTTCTGGCTTTTAGCTGGTTAATTGAAAATAAGAGTTTTATGAACTTTCCTGCCCAGGCTGGCTTAGAAGCATGATCTTCAGATCTCAGCCTCCTAAGTTAGTAGGGTTACAGGCATGTGGCACCAGCCACACTCCTTGGAGCTAGAAGCTTGACCTTAATTCTTTAAAAGTTTGGTAGAATTGACCTGAAAGCCAGTTGGTCTTGGGCTTTTCCTTGTTGATAAAGTTTTGATTACTGATTCAATTTTTTTTCTGTTTTTTGCTGGTCCTGGGGCTTGAACTCTGGGCCTAGACACTATCTTTAATGCTTTTGTGCTCAAGGCTAGTGCTTTACCACCTAAGCCATGGCTCCATTTCAGGTTTTTTGTGTTTAATTGGAGATACTAGTCTCACAGACTTTTCTGTCCAGGCTGACTTCAAACTGTGATCCTCAGATCTCAGCCTCCTGAGTAGCTAGGATTATAGACATGAGCCACTAGTGCCAGCAAATGATTTAATTTCAGTAGTAATAGTTATAGGTATGCTTTGATCCAAAGGAAATGCCTATTTGCTTAACAAATGAGGTAACCAAATCAAGTCAGTAAGATCAGAAAAAAACAAGTTATTTGTCAAAACAGAATAAATTTGGTGGCAAAAATACTTAACAATCTTAGTGAACAAAAAGTTTACTATCACAAACATTCACAGTATCAGAAGTATAAGTCTAAACAATCCTTTAGACTATTATAACAAATTTTCAGCATTACAGGACAGATTTTTGCCATTCCTGGTAAATATTATTAGAAACTCGGTTTTGCCTAGGTGTGATGAGTGTATCTTTTCCTTCAATTTTAGGATGAACTGTATGTAAATGTTCACCCAGCTTTTCCTCCACTCCCACAAGATGGAATGTCTAGTTGAATACTTGATCTCCTTAAAGCTCTCATTCAGTAACCTTGTAGTTCTTTACAAGGATCCTCACTCATTTATCTTCGTAAAATCTGATACAGCAGACAATATTTCAATATTAACTCAGTATCTTGAGTAAATAAAAGGAAGGAAATCAGAAAGCTACATTGTATAACAGGATGAGATAGTGAAGCCCTGTTAATAAAAGGGCAAGCCTTTGATTTAGTTGGAAGAGAGAAGGATAGCTAGGTAGACAAATAATCAGCTGCAATAGTGCACTGAGCTTCTAGATTAAAAGATGTATTTACCCAAACAGGTCAGCTCCCATTTGTCAAGGCATTAATGAGACCTCTTTCCTTCTGAGGAAAGCAATTCTACTTCCTGACGGCAGGTGGCAGCATTGCTTTCCACAAGTCCTGCTCAATTGTGGTTAGCTGAGTGTATGTGATACATGCACCTAGACAGAAGCGCTTGGCGCACTACAGGAAACCATAGCCTTTTAGAATTTCATGAGGAAGAGCAATGCCACTGTTATGGATAATTCAGTGATTTTTATATTTTCAATCTGTCTCTAGAGCAAGCAAATACTGTAACTGGGTTAAAAGTACCTGGGACAGGGCCCATGGGAAATAATTTAGCCAAGAAACCATGGGATAAACATGTAAGAAAATGCTTTTCCTTGTCCTCATTTGTTACAAAAAAAATTAAAACAACATGAAAGAAAATTGTTTTTAAAAAGGAGTAATCCATAATCACCCATTGCTACACAGCTGTGGTTTTCACTGTTGTGTATTGACTTTCAGTTATGTCCTTGTGTCTGTATATTTACATAGCTCTAAGTCAGAGTTGCCATTTTATAATGTGTTAGATGAAGGAAGTGGAAAGCTAAATGTTTTCCTGTATTTCTTCTTCATGTCATTCCTTATTTTAATGGCTAGATAATATTTACATACTAGAATAAGAAACAACTTTATTGTGTAACTTTTAGTTCTTACCTGCTTTTGTAGCCTTCTTGGCTGTATCCTGTGTAGGAGGGATGGAGAGAAGCTTATTACTTCTAAACTTCAGAATACTGACATAAACACAAGGGTCTTGCCTACCATAGATTTACTTTACATCACTTGACAACTTTTAGATGAAGAAGAAAAGTCATGGAAAAGTAAGGGACAACTCCAGGACTTAAACCCATACTTCCGACTCATCATCTAGTGAACGCCTAATGACCCATCACTGTCTCATGACTTTTTCATTATGAATCCCTTCCCCATGGGATAAAATATTCCCTTTCCTTCATTGCTTGCATTTGTGTGTGTATGCCAGTAGTGGGGCTTGAACACAGCACTGTATACTATCCCTTAGCTCAAGACTAGTACTCTACCACTTGAACCACACCTGCACTTCTTGCATTTTTAGAGCTAAGAGTCTCATGGACTTTCTGGTCTGAGCCGGCTTTGAACTGCCATCCTCAGATCTCGGTCTCGTGAGTAGCTAGGACTATTAGCTTGAGTCACTAGCACTCAGTCCTCCATTGTTTGTAATAAGTGGTGGTAAGATCAACAACAAAGTTAACCATATTAATAATTTTTTTGGTGCAACTCCTGGGATTTGAACTTAGGGCCTGGCCATTGTTCCTGAGCTTTTTTTGCTCAAGACTAGCACTCTACTACTTGACTGCTTCTTGCTTTTGTGTGAGTGCACACATGCATGCATGTGTTTGTGTGTGTGTGTGTGTGTGTGTGTGAAGATAAGAGTCTCTGGACTTTTCAAACCAGGCTGGCTTGAGTAGCTAGGATTATAGACATGAGCCACCAGTGCCCAGTTCATTCTCATAATTTTGAGTATACAGTTCATTGACAGTATAGTCTCCTGTTGTATAACCATAACCACCATTCTAGAACCTTTCAACATTTCAAAATTATACTGCCAACATCACACACACACACACACACACACACACACACACACATGCAAACACAAAAAAGCAACATAAGACCAAAACTGAACACTGTACCCATTAGAAAACAAATGTCCATTCTTCCTTCCAACTTCTTTCTATCCTTATAAATTCATTTATTGTGATTATGGGTACCTCATGTAAGGGAAAACTTCCATGTCTACATGATGTGTTCAAGTTTTCTTCTTGTAGTGTGGATCATATTTTCTTCCTTTTCTTTTAAGGCTGACTTAAAATATATATGCATCTTGCTTTTATCTGTTTATGGACAGCTGAACTGTGTCCATCTTTTGCCTGTTGGGAATGTGGATATACAAGTGTTTGAGTCTCTGCTTCCAGTTCTCATGGTTATATTCCTAGAAAGAATGAGTGGTATTGAAGTAAGGAGACTGGGTCTAGGACACATACCTTGTCCTTACAGCCATCTTGGTGCCTAGCTGGGTGGAGGGGCTTTCCACCCAGCTCTGAAAAACTCTAGAGGTGATAAAGGACATTCTTTGGATTGCAAATGTGTCCTGAGTTGTTAAGATCCTGGAAAGTCTTGCTTCCTCTAGATAACTGGCCCTTGATTTTCCCTGATTATCTCTTTTCATGATTTATTATTTTTTTTTTGTGGGGCCTGAACTCTAGGCCTGGGCACTGTCTCTCAGCTCTTTAGCTCAAGGCTAGCACTCTACCACTTGAGCCACAGTGCCACTTATGGCTTTTTCTGCTTATGTGGTGTTGAGGAATCGAACCCAGGGCCTCATGCATGCAAGGAAAGTGCTCTACCACTGAGCCACCTTTCCAGCCCTATGATTTACTTTTATTTAACACTTTTATTGGGTTTAAGTGGCCTCATTTGGTTTGCTTTGCTTATGTATAACATTTTTATTAGATTTAAGTGTTCTCATTTGCTTTGCTTATGCATAACACTTTTGTTAGGTTCAATTCCTCACACCTTATGTGGTTGGCCTATATAAGCTTTGTGCTAGCTGCATTTGGGGCTGCTGGTCTTTGAGACAGGAGTCTACCATGCAGATGCCAGCCCTTTAAAAAAGATTCCCCAATTTGACCTCTGCAAATGTCTTCTCTGTATCTCACCTACTGGCTTTACTGAGTTGGCCCTATAACAATGTGTATGAAACTTTAAGAGAAGCCACCAAAGTGTTTCCAAAATGATGGCATCATCTTTTTTTCCTCATCAGCAATTAATGAAGTTTCCAATTTCTCCATAATCTCACCAACACTTGTACTTGGCATCAACCAGCCCGATGTTTGTAGGGTAGTAGCTTTTTTTTTTCTTTCTTTCTTTTTTCTTTTATCTTTTTTTTTTGTGGCCTGAAATTGGGACTTGAATGCGTTCAGTCATTGACTAGTGTTCTACCAACTGAGTCATGCCTCCAACCCCTCTTATTCTTTTTCTTTCTTGTATGCTAGTTCTGCAGCTTGAACACAGGCCCTGGGTGCTGTCCCTAAGCTTTTTTGTTCAAGGCTAGCACTCTACCACTTGTGCCACAGTTCCACTTCTGTTTATGTGTTTGTTTTGTTTTGTTTTCTGGGGTTTTTTTTTTGGTGTTTAATTGGAGATTAGAATCTCATGGACTTTTCTGCCCAGCTGATTTTTTGAACTGTGATCCTCAGATCTCAGACTTCTCTGTAGCTAGGATTACAGACGTGAACCACTGGTGCTCAACACCTATTAGATATGATTATATCTGCTCCCCCCTCCTCTTATTGGTGGTATCCTAATCAGTTCCTGCCCCTACTACAAAACACAAGGGGCAATTCTAAGAATAAAGGTTTATTTAGCTCATACTTTAAGAGCTTCTAGACCATGAGAGAGCTGCCCCCATTTCTTTAGGTCTCTGGTGAGGCAGCACTTCATGGCAGAAGTACATAACAGATAAAATGATAATATCATAAGCTAGGTAGAAAAACAAAAACAAGCCATGTACTAGTGACTCATACCTGTAATTCTAGCTACTTAGAAGGCTGAGATCTGATGATTGCAGTTTGAAGCCGGCCAGGGCACACAAATTGGAGAGACTTTGATTTCCAATTAACAAGCAAAAAGCTGGAAATGGAGGTGTGGCTAAATGATAGAGCACCAGCCTTGAGCAAGACAGCTAAGGGAGGATGGGCGGCCCCGAGTTCAAGCCCTAGTACTGACACAAGAAAACAAAAGGAAAGGAAAAAGGAAAAGGGAAGAGACTAAGGTCTTATATTCTCCTTCAGTGGCATGTACCCAGTGACCTAAGGACCTATCCACCCACCAAGTGTTTCGCCACCCATCAACAGCACTACCTTGATGACCGAGCCTGTAACATGTAAATCTTTGGAAGACATGAAGTCTTGACTTACATCATGGGATTTTTGCACCTGAATTCTGTGATACACTTGAAGTGTATGAAGTGGGGGAGACTGTATCTCCTCCCCTTACCACAGGGCCAAATAACACATAGGTACCTAACTCATGTTAATTGATTTCTGACTGTGTACAGTCTCCCAATTTTGAGTTACTCACTGCTGTTCTTGGTCAAAAGTGTTCTTTTATTGTTTTGGTGCTCTGGGGGGTGAAATGACAATAGAAAAGAGTTTATTTCCCTTAAGAGTCAGCTTAGAAGAACTGTGGCAGGTATAATTTGGCCTTTTCATTTCATCAGAGATATGGAGAGACTCACAGCAAGCGTTTCCCATGATTTTTATTTAAGAAAGGATTTTAAGACAACTCTTAGATGACAGATAATGGGTTGGTGCTAAGGATCTGAACTTGAACAGAAAAGAGTTCCTATACTGAGAAATGCGTGGCTTGTTAAGGAACTGCATATAACCAGAGCAATGCAGCAGTGTGGAAAGGGAACCGTGTCCTATGTGTTACTATGGAATACTGAGGATGTGGGCTCTGATCGTGGAGGGGAGCAGGAGCAGTCTTCCAGGTATTATCTGATTTGTCTCTTAAAGTCCGAGTGCATCCCAGAAAGGTGGATTGGCCCTACCTGTGCAAAACCAGGGAGGGAGATGACAATGGCATCTTAGAGCAACAGGATGTTAGGTAAGATTGTGAACCAATGGGAACCCACTTCTATTTGTTTTTAATTTTTTTATTGTTATCACCAAAGTGATATACAGAGAGGTTACAGTTACATAAGTCTGGTATAGAGCAATTTCTTTTTGAGACCTCCCTTGCTGTCTCCCAAGTTTATCTCTCCCATCCCCATCCACAAGTTATACAGTTCATTTTCAACATGGTGTACCACTGCTGCATTTGTTCACCCTGTGTCCTTCCATTTCTGTGTCCTCTTCCCTCACCTTCCCAAAGACAGATACATGGCCAGGCACCAGTAGCTCATGCCTGTAATCCTAGCTACTTAGGAGGCTGAGATCTGAGGATCATGGTTTCCTGCCAGCCTGGGCAGGAAAGTCCGTGAGACTCTTATCTCCAATAAAGCACTAGAACCCCAGAAGTGGTGCTGTGGCTCAAGCGGTAGAGAGCTCACCTTGAGCTGAAGAGTGCAAGGACAGCACTCAGGCCGAGTTCAAGCCTCACAACCAACAACAAGAACAAAAAGACAGATACATGAGCAAACAAGATAAGAAGGAAATGAAGACGGCAACAATGGAAAGAACTCTCAAAAAAAAAAAAAAAAAGGAAAAGCACGTGTTCCCATTTCTTTTTCTTTTTTTCCCAGGGCTGAGGACTGAACCCAGGGCCTTGCGCGTGCCGGGCGGGCACCCTTCCGCTGGGCTAAACCCCCAGCCCCGTGTTCCCACTTCTATAGATATGATTTTGTATGATCAGATGTACATAGGCATTGTGTCTTTGTGTTCTTCTCCTAAAAGTATCCTCCTTTGGTCTCACTGTGTGTGAATGTCTAGAGTCCTGTGCAATTTATCATGCCCCAATGTATTTTAGATCTAGCTTGAACATATGAGAGAAAACACGCATCATTTTTGCTTCTGAGCTTGGCTCACCTCACTTAACATGATTTGTTCTAGGTCCATCCATTTCCCTGCAAATGATATAATGTTATGTTAATGGCTGTGTAAAATTTCATAGGGTAAAGGTACCATGTTTTATGGATCCACGCATCTATTGTAGAGCATCTGGGTTGTTTCCACAGGAATCTGCTTTGAGAGGAAGGAATGAATTGGGGATTTGGGGCTGAATGGGTGGCAAGTGGACATTGTAAAGGTCTTTTCATGTATAGTCTTAAAGAGAAAGCTGAGAGCCTGGGGCACATCATTGGTAGCAGGAATAGAGAGTCAGTAAAGGGTGCTACAGGTGCTTCTAAGGTAGGAAGTGGGTGGGAATAGTGTCTAATTTGATATTGGAGATGAAAGAGGAGGAAGGAATCAAGTAGATAATGCCAAACTTCTACATAGAGGGACTCTTTTCTATTCCTTAATGCTTCAGAGTATTTTTAACTTAAAATTTGTGCTAAATCCTTTACTAGACTAGAATTGTGTGGCTCAAAAATAGCAAAAGTACACATAACATTTTTTAATTTAATTCTGGATTCTTCAGAGCTAATGTCCCCATACTTTGACTCATCTTTCTTGACCTATTGTCATATATTTCTATATATTTCTATATATGACCTATTGTCATATATTTCTATATTCTGTGCCTAGTGCTTTCCCTGTGGTAAGGAAGGAATTGTACCGCTAGGAGGAAGAGAGTTTTGAGTGTGAGAAACAATGGAATTTTCCGGAACTGGAGTCTAGGACATGATCAGGTAGTAATATTCCATATACAGCATTTAAACCAGAGAAGTTAGTGCAAATTATTGAGAAGGCATTTTTTTCAAGTTATTCTTTAATCAGTTATTCTTTTTCTTTTAGTGGCCATTCTGGGGCTTTAATTCAGGGGCTACTGCTTGGGCTCAGCTTTTTTGTTTACCACTTGAACCATGCCTCTATTTCCAGCTTTTTTTCTTGTTTTGGTGGGCTGGTTAATTGGAGATAAGAGTCACAAAAATGTATCTGCTGGTGCTGACTTTGAGTCTTGATCTTCGCATCTCAGTCTCCTGAGTAACTAGGATGCCTGGCATCAGCCACCGGTACCCAGCTGCTGCTTGTTTTAACCTATTTGCTTTAGCTGTTTTCCCTGACCTTGGATAAAAATTCAGGCATTCTCTTGAATATTTTGGCCATTACTACCTAATATAAAATCCAATAATTAAATCACTAATATAGTCAAGATTAAGAAAATAGGTCAGCTACCTAAAATAATTAGACACCAACTCTATCTCACTATAGATTTCTCCCATGACTTCCAGCCCTGGCTAGGAGCAGAAGTGGAGGAAGAGGGGCATGGTCAGCCCCTGCTCTCACTAGCTCTTATTTCTGACTCTTCCAGGCTGGAGATGAGAAGGCAGATGGAGGAGCAGGGGACAGAATGTTATTTACAGGACGCTGATAGAATCCGTGCATAGATTCTTTCTGTCTTAGGCTGCTCTGGGTTGCTTCTTTGGAGAGTCTTTACTGCTTCAATGTTGGAGGCAGCTCACTAGAGGCATTTTAAATATATTTTTATTGTAAGGATACTGTACAGAGGGGTTACAGTTACATGAGTAAGGTAATGAGTACATTTTCCATCGAGCATTGTTACCCCCTCCTTTGTTTTTCCCCTACTATCCTTTTCCTCCTCACCTCCCAAACTCTTCCCCCCTACCCTGCAAACTTGTAAAGTTCATTTTCAACATAATGTCTTGTACATCTCATTGTTACAATGGGTCATCCTGTATCCTTATTTCAACATTTTTTTATTTCCCTTCCCCTCCCCAAATTAGAAAAATGTATATACAAGATGCAGGACACCGGAATCAAATACAGTGGAAACAGGGGAAGAACATACAAAGAAAAAAAATCACATGGTACATTATAAGTACATTATAAGCAACAGCAAGAAAGATAAAATCTGTGTCCCTATCTTAGGGTTTATTTCACTTAGCATCAACCTATATGGTCATATGTACATAGCTTTTGACCTTTTTTGCTTTTCTAAACATATACTAGTTATTGCAGATAAGGAAAACCATGGGACCCATGTTTCTTTGGGCTGGCTTACTTCACTTAATAGAAATTTTTCCAAGTCTTTCCATTTCCTAACAAATGGGGTGGTGTCATTTTTTTCTGATGGAGGCATAGAATTCCATTTTGTGTGTGTGTGTGTGTGTGTGTGTGTGTGTACAAATCACCTTTTCTTGATCCATTCATCTACTGAGGGCATCTGGGTTGGTTCCATATCTTAGCTATGGTAAATAATGCTGCAATAAACATAGTTGTGCTGGTAGCTTTACTATGGTCTTGTTTGTGATCATTTCGGTAAATGCCCAAAAGTGGGATTGCTGGGTCATGTGGAGTCTTTTGAGGAACCTCCATACTACTTTCCAAAGTGGTTGAACAAGTTTACGCTCCCACCAACAATGCAGTAGGGTTCCCTTTTGGCCACACCCCTTCTAGCATCTGTTATTAGATTACTAGAGGCATTTATGTCTGGCTACTTTTTCCCTAGCCTTCGGGAATTCAGCAATACCTGCAGTCACTGTTTTTATAGTCTTATAGTTCTCAATGGAGTAAGTTCGTCTCCCAGGAGACATTTGGCAATGTCTAAAGATATGTATATTGTCAGCTGGGCACCAATGTCTCAAGCCTATACCACTGGCTATTCAAGAGGCTGAGATTAAGAATCATGGTTCAAAGCCAGCCCAGGCAGCAAGTCTGTGAGACTCATCTCCAATTAACCATCAGAAAGCCAGAAATGGAGCTGTGGTTTAATAATATAGCACTAACCTTGGGCAAAACAAAACAGAAACAAAAGCAGAAGTCCAAGGACAGCGCCTAGGCCCTGAGTTCAAATTTCAGGCCTAGCATAAACAAAACAAAGCATGCTCCTGTTGTCACAACTGGGAAGTGCTAATGGTAGGCTACTGAGGCCTACCAGACTGCACAGAACAATTTCCTACAGCAGACTTCTCTAAGGACTCCTAAGGAAGTGTGAGGCAACTGTCAGGAAGGGTTGGGTAAGAGGGCATTTGGGTGGGTGGATAACAAAGCAAGATATATATGCATGTATGGAAATGTCAAGTGATAACTATTAATATGTACATTTAATATACCTTAGTAATTCTAATTTAAAAAGCACTATAAAATAATTCTCTATGTCAGTAGTGTCCAAGTTGAACAAGCCCACACTAGAATGTGGAAAATTCTCATACATCTTCTGTCATAACAAATTCTGGGCTTTCAGGGAATGGATGTATAGTATTGTATATCACTGTAACCTAAAGCTTTCAGTTCACCTGTCAACAGGTAAATTGTGTACATAAGCCTGTCTGTATCTCTCAAATTGCAGCTATCTGTGTGGTTCTGCTGTTATCTCTCTGTCTCTCTCTCTCTCTCTCTGTTTAGGGAGGGGACACAAACTACAATTCCAGAGAAATCATACTCATAAATCTCTCCATCTCTCCTGTAGCTCCCCTGCTTTTGTATATGTGTGTGAGTGTGTGTGTGTGTGTGTGTGTGTGTGCATGCGTGTATGTGTGTGTGTGCCTGCTACTGGGACTTGAACTTGTGCTTGCTAGGTGCTTTACTACTTGAGCCACATTTTCAACTCCTTTTTTTTTGCTTTAGTTTGTTTTTTAGATAGGGTCTTACTTTTCTCAGGACTGGCTTTGAACCATGATCCTTGTACTTCTGTCTTCCAAATTAGCTGGGATTACAGGCATGTGCCACCATTTTGCTTTACTTTCATTCCCTCTACTTGAGTGATAGGCTTCATACTTAATTATTGTCAGATTTATGAGCCATTTATTGTTACAATAATATTTTTTGGCTGGTCATGGGACTTGAACTCTGGGCTTCGGTGCTGTCCCTGAGCTTTTCAGCTCAAGGCGAGTGCTCTACCGCTTGAGCCACAGCACCACTTCCAGTTTTCTAGTGGTTTTATTGGAGATAAGAGTCTCACAGACTTTCCTGCCCAAGCTGGCTTTGAACCAAGATCCTCAGATCTCAGCCTCCTGAGTAGCTAGGATTACAGGCATGAGCCACTGGCGCCTGGCTACAATAAATCTTTTGACATACAAGCAAACCTCTGTGGCATACATTGTATGTATTTGTTGTTATGCACACAGATATTTGACTGGGGTTTTTGTCTGAGATTGCTCAGATGTCAGTGTGTGGAGGTAGGTTAGTCAGGGGGAGTCATCTAGCCAATTCTTGATCCAACCTGATTCTGATTTTGGTTGTGTTATTGTGACATGCATTTTATCCTCCAGAAAGTCTGCTTGGGTGCAAGATCAACTGAGTTAAGTAGTGAAATGATTGTCTAAGCATGCAAAAGGTCCTGGTTCCATCCCCACCACTACATCCCTTTCCCACAAAAATTATGTACATATTTTACACTCTGCTTGTGTCATGATTGTGACATGTTTACTATTATCCCACTCACCAAAGAAAGTTTCACTATTAGGTGCCAAATACTGAATAGCAGTAGCATGGCATTTTCTATAGAGAAGGCGTAAGAACTTGCTCCTGAATGTAAAGATTGCTATTCTACTTGCTTTGAAATTTCCATGAATTATTCACTTATGAATGTGGTATGTCTTAGCTTTGAGCTCCACCTGAACATAAGCAAGAAGATTCTCATATTAACATATAGCTATTTATCTAACATTGTAGGATATATAGTTGGCCTGTAACATAACTGTTGTCTTTGTGGTTAAAATAAAAGAAGAATATAAATGACTGAAGGGATAGGTAGAAAAATTGGATGGAGAACAACATCTGGAAGGACATATTTGAAATGGGAATCTGTGGGGTTAGCAACTAAGTGGCTCTAGCCTGTTTCCATTCACAGCCCACCGCCAGCCTCAAAATTACAAATCTGCCTCAGGAAAATCTGAGGCAGAAGCTCTTCTGGAAAAATCAAGAAATTTCTAAAGTGCTATACAACAAGTGTTAGGAAACTAGTTCTCTTTGAATTCATATAGACAGCAAAAATCTCAGCAAGGTACATTGGGGTTTTCTCACCAGTATGTGCCCTTTGATTCTTTCCCTAACATGTAATGTTGATATCTGTATTGGGAGCCTGCATTGTGAAAGGCACTGACTCAAATGCCTTAGGATCTTTCTTTTCTTACAGCTCATAGAGGCTTACATGATCCATTTGCTCTTGGGGAAACTGAGACTTAGAGAAAGGTTAAGTACTTGTTTAGTGACACAGAGATGGTAACTAGTAAAATAAAAACACATTCAATTCTAGTTTGCGTTTAATCTCTGCATTGTACTGCCCATACTTCAAGTTTGAGTTTGAAATAAAACTCCTCGAACAGGTTTATTCTTCTTTTCTTCCCTCCTTCCCTATATTTTCATAGAGAACTTGGTAATTTCTTTGAAGCACTGGGAAAATGCGATCCCTTCAAACATTAGTGTTCTACCTCATAGCTGGACCACTCAGAAATGTGTTTTCTTTGCTCCCTCTGAACCATTAAATTGCACTGTCTCGTCTGGAGGGGGAAAGATGATATGTAATTATTTTCATGATTAACACTCCTATGCAACTAATTGTATTTATGCCTAGTAATCACATCTATGTGATTGTCAATTCCTGCCTCAGTTGAATGTTTTTCCTTAGTTCAGCTTCACAAAGTTGATGGGGCTTTTATGCCAGTTTCTGAGCATACACACACACACACACACACACACACACACACACATAAAAATTAATTAACTTATTTGCTGGTACTGGGGCATGAACTTAGGGTCTGGGCACTATCTCTTAGCATTTTTGCTCAAGGATAGTACTCTACCACTTGAACCATATCTCTACTTCTAGCTTTTTGGTAGTTAATTGGAGGTAAGAGTCTCACAGACTTTCCTTGTGAGCTTGCTTTGAACCATGACCCTCAGATATCAGCCTCTTGAGTAGTTAGGATTACAGGCCTGTGCCATTAGTGCCTACTTATATACAGATTTTTTCAAGCGATATTGATCCCTGATATTAAAGCTTGTTAAAAGTAGAGCTCTCAGTCATTTTATATAAAAATTGCCTCCAAGTTCTGGTAAGACTCCATGTGATTCTGGATGTAGAGGAAGAAAAGAAGTAAAATGAAAAAGAATTCAAAATGACTCCAATGGACACTGAAGTGACTGGGCTATTGAACACCTGGCTGTGTGGATGGTTTATGGAGTTTGTCCATTTATCACAGATACAACCTGCCAGGAGGAAATTAATTCAAAGTTCACATCCCTCCCAGATCTGTTCAAGATAATCAAAATGTGAGAAGGTTTACAGAAAGAGAATCAAAATAATTGTTGATAGTCCCTAGATAATCTTTTTGGTTTCTACTCATCCAATAACTTAGACTACTTTACCAACTGGAGTTTTGAATGAAGGAAAGAAGTGAACTATTCCTAATGTATACTAGTTCATAGGCCTTAATTCATGGTTTTCACATAGAAAGAGCAAGTCAAAACCAGTAGCTTCTTCTATCAGTAGATCAAGGAGGGGAGCATGGCTTTTCTAATGGGATTGAGTTTGTATTATTGGTCAAACACTTCTGCTCGTTAACTGTGTATACTTGGAAAACATTTCTACCACTGAACTTTCTCCCTCAGCAATGGAAATGCTCATGCCTGCATTTCAGGTTGGTAAAAGTATGATAGAGAGAATGAAGAAATAGTATGTTTGCTAGCCAAGTTTTCTCCAGATTGTCACAAAGCTATCTCCTTTAGCTTATTCAGGGTCATCGCAAAGCCGTCTCTCTTAGCATCCACCTAAACTGCCCTCCAATCAGTCTTGACATTTATCTTACTTGCTTTAGAGATCATCTAGATGTTTTGCTTGTGAACGTGCTAATTCTATACTTCCCCTGCAACCTTTATATCCATGAGCAAGTTTTTACCCCTTCTCTATAGAAAATGCCATGCTATTCCAACTCAGTACTTTGGCACCTGACAGTGCAACTTGCTTTGGTGAATGGGATAATAGTAAACATGCCACAGGAATGACACAAGCAGAGACCTAAAGAATACTTAAATAATTTTTTGGGAAGGGGATGTAGTGGTAGGGATGGAACCAGGAACTTTTGCATGCTTAGTTCCCCTTATACTTCACCTGGGAAGTATAGACTGATCAGGCTTTGTCTCCAGCTCTTATAATGACTGACAACACATAGGATTTCATATAAATGTCTCTTGAATAAGTGACTGATACAAGCAATGTGCGCAACATAGATTCTAAACTATAGAAGAAATTCAGAACTTTAACCCAATTATCTCTTTTTTTGGTATTCTTTTGGAAATGATATTGCCTATATGGTGAATATCTTTACTTGGATTTTAAAGATACATAAAGCTAGCCGGGTGTTGGTGGCTCACACCTATAATCCGACCTACCCAGGAGGCTGAGATCTGAGGATCGCTGTTCAAAGCCAGCCTGGGCAGAAAAGTCCGTGAGACCTCATCTCCAATAAACCACCAGAAAACTGGAAGTGGAGCTGTGGCTCAAGCGGTAGAGCACTCACTTTGAGCTGAAGAGTGGAGGGACAGTGCCCAAGCCAAGAGTTCAAGCCCCACAACTGACAAAAAAACCCACAAACAAACATAAAGCTGATACAATTGTTTTAGCATGTTTTGATAGCTGTATCTCATCTTCACCTACTCAAGAGACTGAGACCCAGAAGACTGAAGTTTAAAGTCAGTCAAAAGATTCACTAGACTTAATCTCCAATTAACCTGCCAAAAGCTAGACTGGATGAGATTTCTTATTATCATTCAAGGAAACCCCTACATTACTGGGCCAATAGGACATTGTGATGTTTCTAGTTTAAATGGGAACCTCAGAAATAAATGACAGGAGCTTTCTAAAACCTCAGTATGGGCTATTTTCCAGTTTCAGAGTTTTCTACATGCAAGTTCTTAAATGGCTGAAAAGGAGAAAAACAAAAATACATCATAGGGAGTCACTAAATTAAGCTTTTTTTTTTTTTTTTTGGGTCCGGTCATGGGGCCTGAACTCTGGGCCTGGGCACTGTCCCTCAGCTCTTCAGTTTAAGGCTAGCACTCTACCACTTGAGCCACAGCGCCACTTCTGGGTTTTTTCTTTTTGCTTATGTGGTGCTGAGGAATCGAACCCAGGGCCTCATGCTTGCAAGGGAAGTGCTCTACCACTGAGCCACCTTCCCAGCCAACTAAATTAAGCTTTTTAAAAGAAACAGAACTACGTGATAAAGTAAGAAAAATGCATCATTATAAAACAAGAACAAAAATAGCCACACTCACAAGTCTGACAGGTTTATTTTATGCCAGATAAGATCTAAGTTCTTTTTTAATATATATATTTTTATTGTAAAGATACTGTACAGAGGGGTTACAGTTACATGAGTAAGCTAAGGAGTACATTTCCTACCAAGCATTGCTATGCCTTCCTTTGTTTTTCCCCTACCATCCCTTCCCACCCCAAGGTCTAAGTTCTTCTTATTGAAGAATATACTAATTTCCACAGCATCCTTATGATTTAATTACTTTTGCATTTGCCACTTGACAAACAGGGAAAATGAGTTCTCCAGTTTTGATTTTGATGGTCTCTCTCAAAGACTACTTTCTGTTAAAGACTTGTTCCCCAGGGAATACAGAAACAGGATGAAAAACATCTGTTCAGATGGGAGCTTTTAGGAGACAGAACCTGCACAAGGTGGAATCAATTGGAAGTCCTTAAGTCATTTAAAGGTAGATCCTTGAAAGGAATAGTGAGAAAACAAGACCCTTGCTCTTTATCTCTTTTTCTTCCTGGCAATGATGTGAGCAGTTTGCTCTGCCAAGTACTCCTACCCTGAATAGTTCTGCTTTACTACAGGTTCTAAAGCAATGAGATTCTTTGATCAGAATCATCAAAATTGTGAACACTAATTCTCTTCTCTGTATATGCTTCTTGCTTCAGGTATTTCATTAATTGTTTTGATTTACTGGTAACTACTCATATATTTATTGTTCATCTACTAACAAACATGGACAGAACAATACTCTGTGCCGAACACTCCTCTAACATTGAAGTGTACAAACCAAGCATATGCTTTTAAGCATTAAACTATAATTTTATGGGCTTTAAGTAGTTGGACAGAGTTAACATTCAACATGTCATTTTATGAGTACAATACATCTTGATCAATGCCACCCCTTTCCTCAATCCTCCATCTCTCCCAAACCCACCCAAGCTCCCCTCAATGAGACTGCATCAAACTAAATGGTTTCTGCATAGTAAAAGACATAGTTAATAAGCTAAAAAGACAGCCTACTGAATGGGAATGATCTTTGCCAGCTATAAGTCAAACAATGGCCTAATCCAGAATATACAAAGAGCTCAAGAAACTAACCCCTAAAAATAAAATCTTTTGTAAAACCAAATAATAAATTGGCAAAGGAGCTAAATAAAAACTCGTCAGAAGCACAAATGGTCAACATGAAGAAATGCTTAACCTATGTAGTCATAAAAATGCAAAGTAAGAGCAGAAGCGCGCGCCAGTCCCGCGGATCTGTGTCTTGCTTCAACAGTGTTTGGACGGAACAGACCCGGGGACTCCTCCTTCCCACCACCAACTGCCTCTCCACCACCTCCGACCCTGATCTTCTCGCCAGTCTCCTGCTTCCAGGACCAACCAATGCCGTTTCTTTCTGTGGTTAGCTCTGTATCCACGACCAGCCATGACCTCCCAGATTCGTCAGAATTACTCCACCGAGGTGGAGGCTGCCGTCAACCGCCTGGTCAACTTGCACCTGCGGGCCTCCTACACCTACCCTCTCTGGGCTACTGTTTCGATCGCGCCGATGTGGCTCTGGAGGGCGTGGGCCATTTCTTCTGCGAGTTGGAGGAGGAGAAGCATGAGGGTGCCCAGCGCCTCCTGAAGATGCAGAACCAGCGAGGCGGCCGCGCGCTGTTCCAGGCTGTGCAGAGACCTTCTCAGGATGAGGGGGGTAAAACCGTGGAAGCCATGGAAGCTGCCCTGGCCCTGGAGAAGAGTCTGAACCAAGCCATTGTGGATCTTCATGGTTCTGCTCGCACAGACCCCCATCTCTGTGACTTCCTAGAGAACCACTTCCTGGATGAAGAGGTGAAGCTCATCAAGAAGATGGGCGACCACTTAACCAACCTCCGCAGGCTGGGAGTGGCCCCTCAGGCCCAGCTGGGCGAGGATCTTTTCGAACGCCTCACCCTCAAACACGACTAGAAAACTCCAGAGTCCAGCAGCCTTTGAGGGGCCATCTCTGCCTCACCAGATATCAGGGTTTCTGCCCGAGTTTCTGCCTCTAGCCATTGGGAAACTTCCTAATTAACCATCCTGGAGCCCATCCCAAGCCTTGGAACAAATGAAAATAAAGCTTTTTTGCAGCAAAAAAAAAAAGCAAATTAAAACAACATTAAGATTCATCTCATTCCAGGAAAAATGGCCACTAGCAAAGAATAAAAACAATGCAGGCAAGCAGGAACGTAGGGGGGAAGGAACTCTAATATATCATACTCAACCCTTGTTTCTTGCACCTAGAGTTCTAGGCCAGAGGCCCAACAAATCAGGTGCAGCCATTAGTTCCGATATCTCAAATAAATAAGAGGGTAGGATGAAGGAAAGTGAAAAAGGAGATTTATTAGTGGAACAGGCATGCTATGGGAAGAGGCAAAGAAAGAATCACAACATATCGTATGGCCTCACAACCAACAGAAAATACATACATACATACATACATACATACATACATAGGATAAACACATGTTTAACAAAGATTAAATGACCTACGAGATAATGGCAATATCTTGCTAGGTAGTCCACACAGGCCTAGCCTCCTACCTCAGCCTCTCAGTGCTAGGATTGCAAATTTGTGCTGCCATACGCAACACAAAAATAATGTTGAAGAAATATTTTAAAATATTTTCCCAAATTCATAAAATTGCAACAAGTCCAAGGAGGTTAGAAAACCCAATCAAATTGAATAATTTTTTAAAAACTAGACAAGTTTGTCATACCCAAAATCTTGACAATTATGAAACCATGTAATTTGAGGGGATGGGTGGGGTTTAAACTGGGAAGAATGGTGGAAGGGTTAACATTCTCAAGATACTTTATACTCATGAATGGACATGTTCAATTGAAATCTTTTGTACAACTAGAGTTTTTTTTTAAGTCCTAGTCTGAACAGGCATTATTTTTCTTTTTCACAGAAAAAGTGTTATCCACATACAAGCAGGAGACAAAGATCTGCTAAATAGAATTTTATGCAAAATAAAAATATTATAAGTCCAGGAAGATGGCAGAGGAGAAGCTGGAATCTGAACAAGCTCTCGCATAGAAAGCAGTTTTAGAGTTCCAGTGAACAGTCCTAAGCCAGAGAATTACACCAAGTGTGCCATCACAGGACAGAGAGTTTGGCCAGAGAAGGAAACCCAGGCAAGGAGACACTTCTGGGCCCTTGCCAGCAGCCGCCGCGGGCGAGCGCAGGCGCCATACCTGAGCAACAGAGAGTCTGGGACGAAGGAGCCAGACGCAGCGGGCGAGCGGATTCTACTCAACACCAGCAAGAACCGACAAGGAGCGGACATCTTCATCCTGCAGCTTGCAGACCAGAGACGACCCAGGATCCAAGACTCGGAGTGAGTAGAAGCCCAACTTCCTCACTCCTTCTCAGGGAGCAGAGGAGGGAAGGCCACCCCTCCCCCCCAGCACCGGTGATCTCCATCTTGGATACTGACAAAGCTCGGAGGAGCTGCTAGCTCCAGCTCAGGCCTTGGAATAAAACGAGTCATTTAGCAGGTCACAAGAACTTAACGGTGGCATGACCTGCCAGACTCAGCTCCACCCAGGGAAAAGTCACCTAGCTCAGGCGCCAGCCACTGGAGTGGCTTTCCTCACTGGGTAATCAGAGCCAGAGGCTGCCCCTCCCTCTAGCAGCCTTGACAAGCAATTGAAAATCAGTAAACAGAAACCCTGAGAATGGCTCCAGGCTGGGCTCTGTGAGGTTTTCACAAACCAGCCCCGGAAAAGCTACCAGAACCTAGCCTCATCACTGCATCCCCCTCTTTTGTGATACTCAAAGCAGATCTGTCTCCCAATGAACTAGCCTGGGAGGAGGATGGCCAAATCCTGGGTAAAGCAGAGCATTTTACTGCCTGTTTGAACAAACTGACTTAAGAAACCAACCAAGCCACAGGACCACAAGCAGACCAGAGACTCCAACAAGAGGCTGGTTACGGACACAAGGGAGATACAGGATTTTTCCTTTTGTTTTTTGTTTTTTTTTCTTTTTTCTCTTCTTCATCTTTTTTTTTTTTAGTTTTTATTTTTGGTACCTTATATAAAATTTTTTTTTCTTTTCTAAAATTTTTTCAATCTTTAATCTTTGCCTTTTTGATAAAAAAAATGTTTTCCAGAAACTTTCTTTTCCTCTTATAATTTTTATTTGGGGGATACGGGAGTGTGCATTTTTGCTTTCTTTTTTGGTCTTCTTTCTCTTTTTTTTCTTTTCTCTTTTTAAATTATCTTTTTGTTTTTTGTTTAGCTCTACTGAACTTCTCATCTTTTTCTTCTTCCTTTCTTATCCTTTTCA
>NW_012267265.1:11395785-11396211 GCF_000151885.1 Dipodomys ordii | reverse complement strand
CGGACTGAACTCTCCAATTAAGCGACATAGACTGTCTAGTTGGATTAAAAAACAATACCCTTCTATCTGCTGCCTTCAGGAGTCACATCTTGCCCCTAAAAACAAACACATTTTCAATGTTAAAGGTTGGAGCAAAATCTACCAAGCAAACGGCCCCCATAAACAGGCGGGAGTTGCAATCCTAATATCAGATAAAATAGACTTCAAATTAAAACTCATGAGAAGAGATAAAGAAGGTCGCTACATACTAATTAAGGGATCTTTCTTTCAGGAGGATATTACAATTCTAAATATCTACTCGCCAAACAATGGAGCACCCAAATTTATCCAAGAAACACTACTTTCCCTCAAATTGCATATAACTCCAAAGACATTAATTATTGGGGATTTTAACACACCACTCTCCCCACTAGATAGATCAACTCA
>NW_012267265.1:11394479-11394718 GCF_000151885.1 Dipodomys ordii | reverse complement strand
AAAAAATTAACAAAATTGACAGACCCTTAGCAAACCTTATCAGAAAAATAAGAGAACACTCCCAAATAAATAAACTCAGAGACGAGAATGGAAACATCACCACGGAAACAACCAAGATTCAAAACATTATAAGGGAATACTTCTCAAAGCTTTATGCTAATAATTTTGAGAACTTGACAGAAATGGACCTTTTCCTAGCAAATATTGACATGCCAAAACTAAACCAAGATGAGTTAAAC
>NW_012267265.1:11392327-11392681 GCF_000151885.1 Dipodomys ordii | reverse complement strand
GGAGGGGATGTGGACAGAAGGGAACCTTACTTCATTGTTGGTGGGAATGTAAACTTATTCAACCACTTTGGAAAGCAGTATGGAGGTTCCTCAAAGGACTCCACATAGAACTCCCCTATGACCCAGCAATTCCACTTTTGGGCATTTACCCAAATGGTTACAAACAAGACCACACTAAAGCTACCAGCACAACTATGTTTATTGTAGCATTATTTACCATAGCTAAGATCTGGAACCAACCCAAATGCCCCTCAGTAGGTGAATGGATCAAGAAAATGTGGTATATATACACAATGGAATTCTATGCCTCCATCAGAAAGAATGACATTCCCCCATTTGTTAGGAAATGGAAAG
>NW_012267265.1:11374058-11392125 GCF_000151885.1 Dipodomys ordii | reverse complement strand
AATTGTAACCCCTCTGTACAGTATGTTCACAAATAAAATAAAATAAATTAAAAATAAATAAATAAAAATATTATTAGTCTAAGTTGATGTAAAAAAATTAACCAAAATGTTAGTAGAATTATACTACAATGTTAATTTTGGTGCTTATGAAAAATAAACTACATAAAAATCTAAAGATTAAAATAAGATGTACTTCTACAAAGGAAAGAATTTTAAGTGAAAGTCACTTAACCAGGAAATAATAGATTAACATCGTACGAGAATGAAACTACAATGAAAAGGATAAAGAAGAAATTAAAGGGAATGGAAAGATTACGTGTCCTTGAATCCTTGGAGCTAATAATGTGAAAACAGCTATATTATTGATATGAATCTATATATTAAATGCAATTTACATTAACATTCTTCTCTACGGTAAAAAAATAACACACCTAAAATTCATATAAAAGCACAGAAGACTTCTAATAGGCAAAGCAGTGCTAATGAAAAGCAGAGCCATAAAAAAAAAAAAACAGCATAGTATTGGCACAAACATTGATATGCAAGCAGCTAGTTTCAAGCAGAAAACCTAGGGGGAAAAAGCCAACACAGGTATATAGGTGCCAAAAAGTTAGTTGCCTTCACCCAAAGGCCAACTTCAACAAAAATGGTTTTAGGAAAAGATCTCCCATCCTGCTTTGAAATCAAATCAAAGTGGATCTAAGACCAAAATGTAAATCCTGAAACTTTGAGCTCCTACTGAAAACCATTGTGAAAACACTGACTGATCCGGGGATACAAAAGAATATCCTAAATAGAATCAATAGCTTAACAAATAACAGAGATTTACAAGAAAGGAAGAAAAGCAAAGAGTACCTGGCTCAGTTGCAGTCAGCACCACCCCATTTCCTGCCGCATGGCACACAATATCATAGAATCTTTCTTTTTTTCATGAATTTTTTTTCCTTACTTAAAATATCTGGCACACATACAATTATCTGTCCTGTCCTGGAGTATAACTGAAATGCTGAATCTTACTTCTAGATGAGAGTTCTCATAGAAATTGCTTGAATAGACACACTTCCCCATTCCAGGCCATTGTTCACAGAATTCTCTGAGATTCTGAGCTGATATCCTAGGAGAGAGCGCAGGCTCGTGCCAGAGCTCGGATAGCTAGGGTTTTGTGGCTGTATTTGTGAGAGTGTTTGAGATAGAAACAATCTTTCCATAGAGCCAGTCACCGCCTACTATCGCCAAGACTGAGGTTCAGGAAGAGCCAGTCCCTGGTCCCCCAGGGGCGGGCCAGGGCAATGTGGCCTGAAGGGCAGGGCAGGGGCATGTCCAGCACCACCAAGAGAGTGAGTGAGTCCACTGCCCCCAGAGGTGAAGGCCAGGCCACCAGGCCTCCTCCTGCTGGGCCTCCCTCCACGCCTGAAGAGGTGACCCCGCGGCCGGCCTCCTCCAGCCTTGCCACCCACAGGAAGCTCGTCTCCATCTGCTCCCCAGTAGTGGACAGCAGGACCACCAGATCGCCATCTTCTGGTGGGTCCTTCCCAACCCAGGAGGAGGCCAGAGTGCGCAGGCCCTCCCCAGCCAGTGCCCAGAGCCCTGGGGCTGTGGAGGGTGGGGGCCTCCAACTGACCCTTCGTGGGGTCTCCTGTGCTGCCAGGGAGGCGAAACAGCCCAGGGCTCCCAGTTTGACGCACAGTGCAGATGGCACCTCCTCTGCCAAGCGGGAGGAGCGGGGAGGCCTGCGAACAGACGAGGAGGTCGACCGGGGCTGCATCTCCTCCAACGCCAAGACTGAGCCTTCCCGAAACATCTGCCTGCAGGCAGCCGAGGGCCCGGCCACCAGGCCCCCGTCCTCCAGGCCCGCGTCCCCCACCGAGGAGAGCCCTGGAGTGCACAGGGCCCCCCCAACCATGACCCAGACGGTGCAGCTCCCTGCGATTCCCCCAAAGGGAGAGGCCCTCTGCCGACCACCCACCGGGGGCACCTGCAGACTGGAGGAAGCCAACCAGACTGTCTCCTTGACGCCCCTAAGCCGGGGTCCCCTCACTTGTCATGGGGGAGAGGACAGTGCCACCCCTAAACTCCTGGCTGCCAGGGCCAATCTGGCAGCAAATGACCGGCAAGAACGCAGGGTCCCCAACATGGCGTTTACCACACTGAGCCCCCTCCCTCTGGGGACTGGCGTTGTTGGCCAGGGCCCCAGGGCCAAGGCCGAAGCCCTGCAGGTCCAACTTCCCAGAATTGCCTGTAGCTTGGAGAGCTCCCGCGCCGTCCCTCTGGTGGGAAGCCCCGAGGCTGCAGACCATCCGGATGGGGAGAATTCCGAGAGGGAAGATGGCAAAGTGGACAGGGCCGCCGTGAAGACATCCACCAGCTCGCAAGTCAGCGTGAGCGCGCACACCGTCCACGGACGGCCCATGAGGCAAACCACTGCCCTGGCCAAACTGGCAGCAGACAAGGCAAAGCAACGCAGGGAGGACTTGGTCAAGGCGGAGAAGGCCTGCGACATTATCATTATCGGGGTCAGCCCAACTGACATCAAGACAGAGACAGGGAAAGCGCACGATCTGCCCCAGCTTGAATTTGTTCAACATCTGCAACAACGCAGCGAGGACCTGGCCACGGCGCAGGACGCGCATGACCTGAGGGTTGGCCAGGTCGACCCCAATGACATCCTGGGAGCCACAGGGAAAGTGCAACATCTTCCCCAACTTGCTTTCCCTCGACGTCAGACCCCTGACACGTGCCATCCTTCGGGGATGGTCATCTGCACTAAACTGCACACATTGTCAGATGAACACTTGTGCAGTGGAGAGGGCCTCAGCAACTCCCCACCCCCATCACCAGATTCGACTATTGAATGTATATCATTGCAGCCAGAGAAGTTACTGAAACCTGAACCCAGTTTGAGGGCCAAAGCAGTCATGGCGCTAAGGAAGTCAGGCCAGCTCAAGCGGAAAACCCAAGTGCACAGTGTGGACAAGGAAATGTTATTTGTAAGAGGTGAAAGCAAACTCACAATCAATGAAAGAATTGAGATGGAGAACCAGAATTGTGATGAGGAAGAAGGGAGAGAGCTGAAGGAGGAAGTCTCAACTCCCACAAACCCCCAACAAAGTGGGGACCAAGAACACCAGCCACCAATAGTCAAAAAAGTTCAGTTTCAGGAACCTAGGCCACCATTGCCTCTACAGGAGAAACTGTCTAGACAACTGCAGGTCACACAGGCCAAGAGGAACATGGAACTTGCCAAAACAGCCAGGGAATGGAAGGCTCATAGTCAATTTATACGGCAAAAATCATTTTTGGAAAGACAAATCCCTAAACTGGATATTGTTAAAACAGGAAACATCAAAGCAAGGGAACTTGCCATTGAGATTCAACCTAGTGAGGACAGAACCATCAAGGCCCACATTGACCTGTGCCTTAGCACTAAAATGGAAGATCAGCATTTACGTGACCAGCTTGATAAGCTGACAAAACAGTACGAAAAGTTGGAGATAACAAAAAGGGAATTTCTAAGGAGAAAAGAGTATTTAGAAAAGAAGTGGAACTTACAGATTTTATCCTCAGGGATACCCCGTTAGCCTAACAGCAATCAGAGAGTAAGAGAAAGGATTCAACCTGTCAGTGGATACCAGAGATGCAAAGTCATCTTTAAACAGTCCTTGAAGAATGAACTCAAGGAGACACAAGGATTTGTAAAGATATGAGAAGTCTTCTGTTTGTAGATAATTTGTGGAACATTTCTGTTTTGTGAAGACTGATTTTCAAGTTTTTCATCCAATTTCTGAAATGCATATGGTTAATGCATTTCCTTTTAGAGGAGCAATGTTGAAGTGTGGCTTCTACTCCTTTACTAGTTTGTACATTCTAGAAAATGGAAAAATCTGGAAAACTATTTTTGAGGTTTTTTTTTCCATTACTTAAAATATCTGGAATACACACAGTTAATTAATCTTTCCTATCCTGGAGTATTTCTGAAACACTGAATCTTACTTCTACATGAGAGTTCCCAGACTCAAAATGACTGGCCATGTAGTCCTCTGTCATGAAAGCCAAAAATGTTATTTGTTTCATGACAGGTTGAGGCTAAACAAATCATTTGTGGGACCCAGAACTCCTGCTTTCTAATATATTATTATTATTAATAAAAATAACTTGAAACCTACCCATGATTCTAATTTTATAGTGAAGATGTTGCCTGAGTGTGAGAGAGCATGAAGGGCTTGTGAGGGAGAATGTGGAGGAGGAATGGGATGCAGGGGAGAGGAGGGTTGGCCTAGTGGAGGGTCTAGTGGGACTGGAGCACAGTAAGGATTGTTGGGGAATAAGATGTGTTAGAAAATGTGAGATGCATCAGGGCTTTCACAAGCTTGAGAAAGGCATAGAAGTGGGCTCAGAAGTTTGCATTTGGGGGATGCAGTATAGAATTTATGCTAATCAGTTCATTGGTACAAGAAGTGCCTGAGAAAGCCACTTTGATCTGACTCACAGTTTTAGTCCATTATAGTAGGTGTGGGAAGAGAGGGGGTAAAGAGGAGAGAAGGACAAAAGGAGAGGTGAAAGAAGAGGAAAAACAGAGGAGAAAGGGGAGAGAGAACAGAGGTAGAAAGACAAATGAGAAAGGCGAGAAGGAAACAAAAACATAGGAGAAGAGAGAGAGAGGAGGTACAGGAGAAAAGAGGGAGTGAAGAGTAGAGAAAGAGGATCACAGGAACATTCTTCTTACTGGCTCTTCCCCTTTGATTTCGTCTGGGCCCCAGTTTATGGGATGGCTTCACCCCATCTGGGACAGGTCTTCCCAGCTTACTCATTCCTCATTGGAAACATCTTCATAGACATACCCATATGTGTGCTTTTCCAGTCTAGCACTTCTCAATCCAGTCAACTTGACCAGTTGACCCAGCACATTCTACCTATCTATGTACCTGATCACATCTCATTTAACCTTAGGAGTCATTGGGCTTCTGTGTTTCAACCAAGTCTTATGGGGATCTCAATGAAGAATGTATTCAATTCATCTCCAGTCCTGACACGTACATACTTCCAGTGTAGAGTTTCTTCTGAGACTCAAGGCAAACTCTTAGTTGTGAGCCTCTGTAGAAACAAAAAGCAAGTTATGTATGACAACATACATGTGTCCATAGGAAGGTGGCCATTTGAACGAAGAATTGTGACATGGGAGGAATGAAATGCAGCAGGGCAGACAGTAGCTACAATAGCAGCATAGCCATCATCCAGGGCTTGTGGCAGTGATGGAAGCTCCACAGGGCTTGGGCAGCTCTGCTCCCCAGGACTTGCCTGCTGGAGCTCACATGGTCTTTCTCTTCAGTTTGTGCCACTTAATGCCTGTGGTTCTCCTTGACAGATATTTTCCATTCCTAGCATCTGTGAATTCTCAGAGTCCACTGAAACTTCAGATCTACCCTCACACATGACCTGCTGGAGCACTGCCTGCAGGTATTCTGATTCTGCCATGCATTGCCTGGCCTCCAGGCTTTCCTTCAAAGTCCACGTGGAACTGGACACTAGTGGCTCACTGTAACCCTAGCTATTCAGGAGACTGATATATAACGATTGTAGATCATAGCCAGCCCAAACAGGGAATTCTACGAGACTCAATACCACTTTGTAAGGTTAGCTGAAAGGAGATTGGCACAGAGTTTATTTGGGATAACCAAACTACAGGCCCCCAGGATATGGAGGCATGTAGAAGCCAACTCAGGGTGGGAATGAGGTTGTGTTGGAAGAGGGCAGGGAAAAGGAGTGGCCTCAGTAGATTCAGATGTGACCTCAGAGCCTGGGAACCTATCATGGTCTGAAGGAGGCATGACCAGGGTGGGTAAGGACCATGATCTCAGAGGAAGAAGAGACTTCAGAATCTGAGCAACCTGCCACCCACTAACTACCCCCAGGTGTGCCAGTTACCTGGGCTACAGTCACTGGGGGGGGACTTGTAGGAAAGGGGCCACGTGTGCATGTGGGAGAACAAAAGGAAGGGCCTATTCCCTCCCCACTCCCACTAGCTTTTTGATAATTAAAAAATCAGCGTTGATTCTCTAGCTACTTCCTGATGGCAAGGGGCATCGACATTAGGAGTAGAAGGCAGAGATGTTTTCTGGTTCAGGAGAAGGCAACAGTAGCTGTTGCGTGGTAGTGAATGCATTTATGTGTCCTTGGATAAAGTCTGAAAGAAGTCTTATGAGACAGGGGTCTCATCTTCAGGGATGTGAGACAGCGGTACCTTGTTAGGTTGGTATAGAAGGG
This sequence comes from Dipodomys ordii, assembly GCF_000151885.1. Taxonomy (NCBI): domain Eukaryota; kingdom Metazoa; phylum Chordata; class Mammalia; order Rodentia; family Heteromyidae; genus Dipodomys; species Dipodomys ordii. Next base: position 11,385,864 of record NW_012267265.1, on the reverse strand, counting down.
GCAGGAGCATGAGGCTTTTTAATGAAATGACTATGGTTGTCCATTGAGCTTAAGTGTGGTGGGACTGGTCAGCAGGACCTGGACATCCTAAGGATGTAAAACAGGATTAGGGTTTTGTGAAAGACTTGATCTCCAGGCAAAATTTGTGGGGGTAGGGAAAGGGCCTTGATGAGGCTGGGAGAGACATTCATCAGCATGTCGGCATAACATATGTCTAAGGAATGTTAGGATAGGAAGACGATCTATTAGTGACGTCTTTGTATTGTTAGTAGGGAAATTTCCTAGGAGGAAAACTCTTCCATACATTAATTCAAAGGAGCTAAGCAGTGTAGGGTTGGGGAAGGATGTAAGCTGGCGAGTATGAGAGGTGAACAGTGCTGGAAAGGTTCCTGGAGTTCCGAAGAAAGTCTGGTAAGCTGTGTTTTAAGGAGAGCATTAGTTCTTTCATTGAAAGAGCTGCCACCTGTTGGGTCCCTTTAGAGATGAAGGCAGATCCACTGTCAGATTGAAGTGACCTTGGTAGGCCGAACCTAGGAATAATTTCTTTTAGTAAGACAGAAGTAACAGTGTCAGCAGTCTCGGATATTGTGGGATAGGCCTTGATCCATCTTGAAAAAGTATCTGCCATAGTTAAGAGGTATTTTTGTCACTTACATGAAGGCATGTGAGTGAAGTCTGTCTGCCAGTCTTCCCCTGGGGTATGTCTCTGGACTTGGTGTGTGGGAAATGTACTGGGCGGAGGCCTCCCTGCGAGGAGGTAAAGGAACAAGTAGGGCAGGTTTGGGAAATCGTTTTTAGTCAGGCTATTAGGCTAGGACAGTAAGTAAAGATTTAAGAAGGTGGGAGAGAGGCTTATATCCAGGGCCTGATGAATCTGGGAAAGAAAACTGTCTGCTTGTGTTTTGGGAAGAACAAGTCATCCTGGACTTCCTGAGAGGCTCTTTGGTGGGTAGATTCCTCGAGCTCCTGTGGAGTATAAGAATCGGAGGCAATACCAGAAGTAAGGGAGCTGGAACTTGTCTCTGGGCCACTAGCTTTGCCTCCTGGCCTGCCTTTGTGCTACCTACTCTGATAACATCCGGTCACATCTGATGTCCCTGACAATGAATGATGGTTGTTGCCTGTTGAGGAAGGGGAGTCGCTTCCAGGAGCTGAAAAGTGGTGTATTAATAATGTGGTTTTTCTTTTCCCCCATAGACAGGAAGCCACACTCCTTCCAGATTGCTGCATGTGAATGAAGAATATGATAGGCCTATTTTGAATCTGTATAAATCGTAATCCACTGACTTCTGGCTAGAGGTATGGGAGGGGCTGGCCTACTTTGATGAGACAGGAGGGACAGTCAATTCCCAGTGTGGCAATTGTCCACACTTTGGGCAGGGTCCTGGCGGTGATTGCAGAGCAAGGTAAGTCTTTGCCCAGTGGCCTTCCTTGCCACCTGGTCTGGGTGCCTCTTCTTTGAGGAGTCCAGAGGGCAGCAGCCAGGAGCTGGTAATTTCCCTATCATAGGCAGCCTTATCAGCCTTCTCCTGTTCCTTTAATATTAGGAGCTGATTGGGAGATACAATGAGTGTTAAAAACAACCACACTCTCCTTTGACTCTGAGTCCAGCTTAGTTTATCACTGAAGCAGCACCATGAAGCAATTGAGAAATTCGGCTGGATTTTTAGTGGATCTCTGGACAACCTCCCCTACTTTATCATAGTTGACCACATGATATGCAGCCTTCTTAAGGCCAACCACCAGGACTGGGAAGGTGGCTCAGTGGTAGAGCGCTTGCCTTACATGCATGAGGCCCTGGGATCAATTTCTCAGCACCTCATAAGCAGAAAAAGCCAGAAGTGGTGCTGTGGCTCAAGTGGTAGAGCCTAAGCCTTCAGCTGAAGAGCTGAGGGACAGCGCCCAGGCCCAGAGTTCAGGCCAACCACAATGCAAGTTATCATCTTATTACTGTTCTCCTTTCTGGGAGCACCCTTTTGATAATTCCAACTGGGCTCTTCCCTGGGCACAGCTGCCACCCCTCCAGGGAAGGTGGTGTCTAGGCAGTGAGTCTCATTGGCATGTGCCTGGACTGCAGTCCAAAACCCTTTCCTTTTCCTGAGGGGTAAGAGTAGAGGTCAAGTCAGGCCAGGTAAGCTCATAGGCCTGAACAAAGTATTTAAGCATAGCTATTAGGGTCTTGGAAGGATGATCCCAGCCACTTCTCAATCTGGGAGAGATCAGAAAGTGAAAAAGGGGCATGGATGAAAATGGCTCCCTCCACCTTTGCGACCTACTGCAGAGGGCAGAAGGAGTTTGGTGGAGGTTGCAAGAGGTGAGTAAAAAGGAGATGCAGAGGGAGAAGGGGCCAAAGATTGACCAGGGAGAGGAGGAACAAAGTCCTCAATATCAAATAGGGAATCGGGCACTTCAGGCTCTGGAGGAGGAGGCTCCAGGCTCTCTGGTGACTGGGCAGAGACATGCCAGGGGGATAGGGAACATTGGGCAGGACTGGCAGAGACTAGTACAGAGGACTAAAAGGCCCGAATGTATAGAACTTCTGACTATTTATCATTGCATCAGCAGAAATTGCTCAAATCTCTGAGGAGATTATGATCAAAAGTCTCATTTTGGGGCCATTGAGTCTGATTATTTAGCCTATATTTTGGCAAGACCTGATTTCAGTAAAAAGAAGGCATTCTGGCTTTATAGAGTCTTTGAGTGAAAGGACATCTAGAGAGTATAGGAGGCACCCCAAAGGAGTTCCCTGGCTCAGGAGGGACTGGTGGGATCCCATTGGAACAAGAAACATGGGGACAGAGACTGGTGAGTGTAGATGAAGAGGCTACAGATAGAAGGCATCCCGAGCCACTCGAAGTCTCTGAGAGTGAGAGTCAAATTCTTGATTCAGGCATCTCTGAAAAAAGAAATGACTAGGCCTAAAAAAGTGAGGGTCAGCTGGGCACCAGTGGCTCACGCCTGTAATCCTATCTACTCAGGAGGCTGAGATCTGAGGATCACAGTTCAAAGCCAGCCTGGGCAGGAAAGTCCGTGAGACTCTTATCTCCAATAAACCACCAGAAAACCATGAGTGGCGCTGTAGCTCAAGTGGTAGAGCGCTCGCCTTGAGCTGAAGAGCTGAGGGACAGCGCCCAGAGTTCAAGCCCCACGACGACCCCCTCCCCCAATAAAAGGTGAGGGTCCCTCTGGTGTGGTACCACATTGAGAGAAAGAAAGAAGGAGAAAGAGAGAGAGAGAGAGAGAGGGCCCATAGGAAGTCATTCACCAGACATAGAAGGGGGGGGGGTTGGGGCAGTGTGGCATGAATGTAGGGCCAGCAATGGTAAAGGCCAGAAATCCAGTGTGGGGCTTCTTTGGCAATTGGAGTCCATGGAAGAGAGTCAGGAGGCGAACTGATCCTCAGAGAGAGGAGGGCATCCAGAGATTCCTGACATCAAGGTTTAGCTTAAAGGAGACTGCCACTCAGTTGTTCAGGCAGAGGAGAGTTTACTGTAAGAAAAGAACCCACCTGCCTCACACAAGATGTAGTGTGCGGGCTGTACCAGATGGAGGTGTGTAGAGGGAAGGAAGGAGGAAGGGAGGGAGAGAGAGAAAAGAGAGGGGAGAGAGAGAAGAGAGAGAGAGAGAAAGATTGAACTGTGCAGAGAGAAGGGAAAGAGAAGGGGGAACTAATCCTGGAGATTGAGCACCTAGGGTAGGGAGAGGGCATGACCTCAGAGGAAGAAGAAGGGACTTCAAAGCCTGGGGGACCTCCCAGTGTCCCCAGGGGTGCCAGTTACCTGGACTACAGCTGCTGGGTGGGGACTTCTAGGGAAGGGGTTACATGTGCCTGGGGGGAAAACGAAGGGCCATATTTCCTGGGAAGATCTGATACAATTAACTATCAACAAGTAAAAAAATGGAACTGTGGTTCACGTGATAGAGCACTGGCCCTAAGTAAAAAGCTCAGGGACAGAACCCAAGCTCAGGGACAGAGCCCAAGGCCTCAGTTCAAGCCCCAGGATTGGCACAAACACAGTACAAACGATCAAAGTGCAGGGTGACACTTGTGTTCCGGGTGCAAATGCAGTATCATATGAACAGTGGCAAAGTCTGCTGCCAGCTCACGCGGGGTTCCCTAAAACCAGATCTGAAGCTATTTCTGAGACCTCAGATGGCCAAACTGCAGAAACACTCCCTGAGTGAGCCTCTGTGCACAGGGCAGCCCAGAGCTCTCTTCTGGAAACCAAACCTTTCAGTTTTGTTAAAGTCTTTGCACACATGAACCTTTAGATGAGTGGGTTTGGGCCAATTATTGAGATGCCCATACTCCAACAGTCTTACTGTCTTGGTACAAAAATCCCTGGCTTCTTTTGAATGACCCTGATCTCTCAGTAGCCCTACTGTTCTTGATAGAATTTTCTCAGTCCTGGGCGCCAGTGGCTCATGCCTGTTATCCTACTTACTCAAGAGGCTGAGATTTGAGGATCATAGTTCAAAGCCAGCCTGGGCAGGAAACCCTGTGAGACTCTTACCTCCAATAAACCACTAGAAAACCAGAAGTGGTGCTGTGGCTCAAGCAGTAGAGTGCTCACCTTGAGCTGAAGAACGCAGGGATAGGGCCCAGGCCCAGGGTTCAAGCCCCACGACTAACAAAAACAAAACAGAATTTTCTCAGTCCTCTTTCATCTGGAGAATGCAAGTGTCAAGCCTTTCTCCTTGGATTTGGCTCACAAGTCTCACTGCAAACTTTGTTTTGTACAGTGAACAACCATGTCCCAGGAAATTTGAATGAGTTGAAGGATAATCTGCAGAATTAAGTAGTCTGTGACTTAGGACAGTTTCACCTCGTCTCAAGAAAAGGACCAAACGTGGGCAAGCAAGTGCTTGCCACAGGATACCACTTGCAATGTCTTCCACATCTTCCCTTCCTTCCTCTCTTGTTCCTTTTCAACAGAGCATCCAAAGTCATCTTTTTAGAACATTATTTAGGTTATGTTTATTCACTTCCTTTTTCTAAACAGTCGAGGACTCCTTATATGATTCAGGGCAAAAGCCAAGTTTGATGCATCAACCTTTGGTGGCCAAGTAATTGATGACTACTGTACCAAGTATTTGACTACAATAAGTGTATTTTACTCTTCCATTTTTAAAAATCTCACCTACTTATTAGAAAAGCACATTCAATCTTTCTTCCATGCCCTATGGAGATATGTTGTCTGCAATATAAACTTGTCACAGTTTGGGATGGAGGTATCATTTAGAGAAAAAGCACTTTTCTTGCATGTGCATGGCACTAGGTTCAATCCCCAGCCCTGAAGAAAAAGTTGCAGTTTATTTCTCCAGATAATAACAATCATTGAAGATATATGTATCTTTAACTATGGTCAGTGTGGGGATGGGGCAATTGCTTGAGTATGGACTGGTTTCAAGGACTCACAGTTGAGCTAATTTCCCATTCTTCTTTGTAGATGGTGTCTCACACTAATTTTGCTCAGAATAATCTTGGACCCTCATTCAACAACCTTTGCTTCTGGGAGGTTAGAGCCACCATAGCCAGCTAGTTTTCACTGTGTCCATAAATTCCCACTCATGATTCTTTGCTTGTATTCTGTGAACACCAAAATTTCTGTCCAAAATCTTAACAGCCAACTGTGTTGATGTTTGTTGGAGATTTGAGGCAGAGTTTTCTCTTTTTTTGGGGGGGGGGTCCGGTCGTGGGGCCTGAACTCTGGACCTGGGCGCTGTCCGTCAGCTCTTCAGCTCAAGGCTAGCGCTCTACCACTTGAGCCGCCACTTCTGTTTTTTTTTCTTTTTGCTTATGTGGAGCTGAGGAATCGAACCCAGGGCCTCATGCATGCAAGGCAAGCACTTTACCACTGAGCCACTTTCCCAGCCCTCTTGAGGCAGAGTTTTGCCAGGTATCCTGCCCCTACTATGAATCTCACTATGTGGCCTTAGGCTGGCCTTGAACTTTCAATCCTCCTTCCTTAGCACATAGGTGGACACTAAGTAAGTGTAAGACATTTATTTAAAATGAAATATTACTGTATTGATGGTGCCAATGCATATTATAAAGTTTCTCTGTTGTCACAGGCTTCCTCTTAACCCAGTTTTTACCAGAAATGACGTTCTTTTAACTGTTTTTATTTCTTTCTCCTTAAACTTTTTAGCTGATACTAAATTAATACAGGTCACATGATTCACTAGAATATGAATTTCCCATTCAGCTTGATACATGCCAAATCAATGTGTCAGCTGAATTCACTTTCAAAATCCCTCAAGCTCTGCAGAAACTCAGCATTGAAAGTCACAGGAAAAATATAAAGCCATTGTAGTTTGGATTTTAACTTTCTATGTAACACAAGCAATGGGATGGATTCTTCAGTGTTAAGTTCATTCACCATAATGCTCATCACCATACACTGGCACAAAGACTATTGCTTTTTCATCCTGGATCTCTTCTAGGTTCTGATTCTACAGTAATGAAAAAAATCTTGATTATCAAGTGAACTGGTATACCTAACTATTCCACACCTAGCCCTCAAGGCTGACCCAGAATGCAACATAGATGGAAACTTGTTCTCTTCTACTTCAGGAAACAGTATTCTGTTTACCTGCTCAAAATGAGGAGCATGTAATGGACTGGAATACTTCTGTCATGACAGAAATACATAAGAAATTCTGGTATTATAGCTGAAATGGTCACCTATTAGGTCTAGGTTTAGATACAAATGGCCAGTGTCTCCTTGAATTAACAAAAATATCTTTCAAAGACTGCTTTAATGATAGCTAGTTTTATGTAACAACTTGGCCATGCTGTGTGAGGCATTAATCTCCATGTTACATTGGTGGTACATTTAAAATGAGATGTAAATATTTGGGAGAAAGCAAGTTATACTCCATAAATAATGGAGTGCAAAAATTGGCCTAACCAATCAGTAAAGGGCCTTTACTGAAACAAAAGGTAGACATTCATTTTCAAGGAAGACAGTATTATAACTCACATTCTGCCTGGTGTCAGTCTGCAACATCAAAACTTCATAGATCTTCAGTTCGTCCTGAAGAATGGATCTGCAAGTCCTGTCAGTCTACACATCTGTAGGAACCCAATGTTAAGCTAACCTACCCTTCCTTTGATGTAAACTCCATCATCAGTTCTGTTTCTCTGAAGAACAATGATTAATATACAGGATATTGTTTCAATGAGAAAGAAGTTTTAAATTCATGTAACAGAAACCTAAACTGTTTTCCAGTCCACTCTTTTTTTTTTGTTTAGACAAGTAAATTTTGTGTCTGTGATCCTAGTTTTTAGATTACATCTCCTTTTTTCAAAATTATTTTATTATCTGAATGTCCTTGTATAGAAGAATGGACATTAATTGCTTTGCTCTCATATTACTTTGGATTCTTTGTGGTTTTTTCATTTCATTGTGTTGTTTTCTTGTGTTTTTTTGTCTCATGAGAAGAGAAAATTGAAAATCTACCTTCAGATACTGCAGTGATAATACAGTAAGCAATTCCCTCATACATAAAATTTCCCAGTCTTTTAGTCCATATTTTTATATTGTCTTTCCACTCTAAAATTAATCTATATTCATATCCACCCCCAACTATAAGAGAAAGTAGATCTTTACCATTTCATTTCTGTGTAAGATGTTTGCTGAGTAGACATGTTAAAACTCACATCTAAAATTAGATGCATGAAGATGTTGTACAAACGCTGGTTTTAGAGAAATACACTTTTTGGAAAATCTGGAACATTAGACAGGTTCCATCTTTATTTAATGAAATACTCTAAACCCTGCAAAAATTGTAACTTCTTTCATGATTGACTACATTGTTGATCAAACCCAAACTTTTCTGGCATTAACATCTTTTAATCAGTCAAATCGCTGTGATCTCACTGACTTTTGACAAGGACGACTGGGAAGTTGAGTTGTAGTATTGTTGTGTAGTTGTTGCTGTTCTGCAAGGGACTCTTTCCTGTACTGAGGAAGGAATAATATAAACTCTAAAAAGGAAAAGAATCTGATGGATCTCTTGTATTTGTTCTGTAGCATGACAGAGTTGAACACAGGAAATCTGTGTCCACTTTTGATTGATAAGTATGAGTTACTTTCTGACATCAATTCTAGGTTCAATTTAAGGGAAAGCATTCAGTGACATACCTGCAACCCACAAAAGAATAAATTCTTTGTAAAACACAACTCTTTACCTATTGAATATCTCAATCTCTTAGTAACTCTTGGCTTATCCAAGTGTAAAGTCAGTCAGTTAACTTCCTACTAAAAGGACTGCCAAACTCTTACTAAATGAGTCACAATAAAAATTGCATTAGTTGCATCCATGCAATTTAAAACAAAATGCTTCAACAAAGTTAGTTTTATATCATGGATTAAAAATAGAGCAAACACATGAAGAAATGAAACACAGGTAGAATAAAGAATATATGAAAGGAAGAGGGGAAGAGAGGGGAGAGGAGAAGAGAGTTGAGTCGAGGAGGGGTGAGGAGAGTTCTCCTCCTCCTCCTGCTCCTGCTCCTCCTCCTCCTCCTCCTCCTCCTGTTGTGGGATTGAACTCAGGGTCTGGGCACTGTCACTGAGCTTTTTTGCTCAAGGCTAGCATTCTACCATGTGGAGCCGTAGCTCCACTTCTGGTTTGCTGGTGGTTAATTGGAGATAAGAGTCTCATGGACTTTCCTTCCCTGGCTTGCTTTCAACCTCAGTCATCACCTGTCAGCCTTCTGAGTAGCTAGGATTATAAGCCTGAGCCACCAACTCCTGGCTATTTCCCCTTCTTGATAAATTTTAAAACTATCATAAATCTCCCTTGGAAAATAGCAGTCTGCTCACTTCTTAAACTTTACTTTCAATTCTGTATTCTATATATGCTAATGTGCTTTATTTAAAGGGGAGTACCATTTCTCTTGCTCAGTTGCCTTAACTCTGTCTTCATTTTGGCCTTTGCTGACCCTTTCAGCTTTTGGTCAAGACACCTGGTATGTTTGACTGAATAAAATTGTTTGATGGGAGGACAGTAAATAGAATCATCCTGTAGTTTGCAGAATTGTGCTCAGAGCTTGAATCATTAAGCATTCATGGTCCTAGAACAGATTCTGAAAAATAATGGAGAGAAGAAAATATTCGTTCTGTATTAATAAACACAGTTGTAAGCCAAGTCTAATTAGAAAGCATTCTTTAGTTTTCACTGATCTATGTTCTGGTGTCATCCATTATTATTTTCCTCCTAGCATTGTTTTTACCTATACTGTAAGAAAAACTTGGCTCCACACATTTTGAATTTAGGGAGAAAAGGAGTAGTGGCCAGTTGGAAGTGGTCCATGGGGCAATGAGAACATAAATTTGGCTGTTTCTACCTTTTTCTTACACACACACACACACACACACACACACACTACAAGTAGCTTCAATTGCTATATCTACTAAAAATCCATCTTCTCCAATGCATCAACCTGCTTTAGGACACAAGGGAGGAAGGTTTTATATTTTGGAATGTCAATAGGTGACATAACATACTCATAATGGCCTCTGAAATCCCTAGGGCAGAAAGTATGTACTCTTAACAATGGAAGGTTCAAAGCTTATTACCTTTCCACATTCGCCAGACAGTTGCCAAAAGAAAACTGCCACTGAATGGGCTTCCAAAGGAATATGTTACTAATAATACTGTTGAAATCCACAGCATTTTCCTTCCTTTACACTGCAAATCCTCTCAAGGTCCCTTGTGTGGATGAGTTAATTCCCAGAACCAACACTAAACTAACACACTGTCACAACATCTGTACAATCTGTACAATTACAATTCGTATAATACAGCTGTCTAATAAATGTTTTCTTTATTGTTAGCTTCTGCCCAGACCTTTAAGATTTTAACATTGCTGGGCCAGATGTTCCATTTTGTTCCAACTACTCCTGGGAATGCCTGCTCCTTACCTTCCCCTCATACCAAAGCAGATTTGAATTTTAAGGAAAAATATTCCAGGGGTATTGCATTTTGAGCTTGCAAAGAACCTGGTTAGCATAGATCTAAAGTGGCTCTGAGATAGCTGAAAACCACATTATTAGCTGAAAATGCAACAAAACCCTTTGCTCCACTCTTCCCCTGGAAAGAATTCCCAGTCAGCTACTGAGCAAAGTCACTGTTGGCCCCGGTCAGGACCAGGACTCACCAGTGTCTGCACCAATCAAAATACAGTCTGTCCTTTATACAAATGAAGCATTGTGTGTTTACACTAATCCCAGATATCCCTTTATGCAGTTAGGATAGAAAAGGCTAGGGTCACAGTTTTGGGTGGTGACATGGAACCCATAGGGCTGCCTGGTTGGCAGTAACTCTTTGAAGGCCGTTCCCCTGAGAAAGGTCTACTAGGTATCATTTAATAGTCAATTAAGTGGCCCTGACCCCATCATCTCAGCACATGGAAAGAAAAAATAAACTTCCACAGCATGCTTTCATGAAAGGCTTCATCAGTAGCAGTGCTTTAACAGCTTGAAAAGGTGTCTAACAATGCTTATCTTCTGTCCTAGTGTTCCAGGAAGAGGTGGATCCCTACCATCTGTCTCCTCAAGAAAAGTCCCAGGAGGGACTGGAGAGGTGGGCTGATGTGTAAATTATTACTGGTGATGGGGAAAAATGTAATCTTGGAAAATATCAGACTATGTGATTTTTGTTTTAAGTAGTAAATATGGGAGATAACATGGATACATATTTGCTTATATTTGCATGAAATAAAATTAGGAAAAGAACATGAGAGATTGATGTACATAAACCACAAATTAGGGGAAATGAGGCTGGTCCCACTTTATCCTCTTAATCTTCCAAGTATATTATCTGTACAATTTTAGCTTTATTTTGGAAGCTAAAAATTTTAAACACTTTAAAATAAATCACAAGAGAAACATGCAAATGTCCTCAGAACCGGCATTTTTTCATGCTACCATCCAGCTTCTCTTCTAGCTATGCTTTGACTCCTGAAAGAGCAACAAATATTAATAAAGCAGCAACAAACAACACCAGCTTTCACCACATCCCTACCACCCTCTGCTTCTTGCACAAATCTCTGCACTTGATCTGCTAAGGTCACCTGTAATGTCCTGTGGGCAAAGCTATGAAGATGAATGTCATTAATTCACCTACTGTAACTTAACAGCTGTGTACAGTGCTGCAGGTAAATCAAATGTTGGTCCATCAAATTCATTTTTCTTTTTCTAAGACAGCATGTCACTATGAACCCAGGCTGGCCTCAAACTCTCAACCTTCTCCTCAGGGAGAGTTCAGGGAGTTCAGGGGTGCATTATAATGCTGGCTCTAAACAACTTTATTTTTGACAAGCTTGATAAGAAAGCTAGAAGTAAAATTACTGCTTTTCTAAATTTGACTTATTGTCTATTTTTGTTTCTTATGTTTAGATTTTTATAGTTTGTTAAAGTAATGTTACATTGAATGACTGACTTTTGTTTGTTGGTGTTATTGGGGGTTGAACGCAGGGCCTTGCGTTTACTATGCAGGCTATGTACCATATGAGCCACTGCCTCAGCCATTTATACTTTGTGAGTTTTTTTAAAAAAACAAGATCCTATGCAAGATCCTATGTTTTTATTTTTTTTAATTTTTTTATTGTAAAGATACTATACAGAGGGTTACAGTTACATGAGTGAGGTAATGAGTACACTTCCTCTTGAACATTGTTACCCCCTCCATTGTTTTCCCCCTACCATCCCCTCCCTCCCTCCCTTCCCCGAGGTTCTTTTTTTTTTATTGTGATTATATAATTTCCGGAAATTCACAGTATTGTGGAATAATG
>NW_012267265.1:11337433-11367618 GCF_000151885.1 Dipodomys ordii | reverse complement strand
CTCACCCTGGAGCTGGTTGTTTCTGTGTGGTGTAGGTCATCAGTAGTTGTTGTAATCCGAGTTCAGTTGGGGTGGTTGCGGGCTGGGTTGGGCGGTGGTGGCTCTGTGTGATTCTTTTCTGTCTCTGCCTCTGTCGAAGCTGTTGGGTCAAAAGTGTCCATGCTCAGGCGGCTTCTTCGCGGGTTGTGATCTGCTGGCAGCCCCCTGTGCCTCTGGGGCCCAGGCGGCCCCTGCTGGGTGGTTGCGATTGCGATGGGTAGGGGGGTGGTCTGCCGACAGGTCCCTTTGTCGTGCTGCTGGTGCCCAGCGGCTTTGGCGGGATGGAGCCTCTCTGTTCCGGTGGAGAGTGAGGGGTGGGGTGGGATCCTCTTGGAGACTCCCGGCTGGTAGCTTTCTCTGTTCCTGGCGAAGTTTTAGCTGTCATATTATTTATATTTAAATTTTATTTTTAGTTTTTATTTTTATACTTATGGTATTATTAGAACATATACTATTCACGCTTATTATTTAGTTACATTTTTATCTTATTCTCATTTTTATTTTTTACTTCTATTTGTTTATATTTGATGTGTGTTTTATTTTTTATATTTAAAATTATATTTATCTAGAAATTGTGATGTTAGTCTTAGTGAAAACTTTACAATTTTGAAAAATGGCAAACCACAAAAATCTTTCAAAGTTCTAGAAATCTTCATTTGTATTTGAAATGAGTTTTTTGTTTGTTTTCTTTGCCCCCTCTGGGGCTTGATCTCAGGGCCTAGGCTCTGTCCCTGAGCTCCTTTTGCTCAAGGCTAGCACTCTACCACTTGAGCCACTGTGCCACTTCCGACCTGTTCTGTGTATGTGGTACTAAGGAATCCAACCCAGGGCTTCATGCATGCTAGGCTAGCACTCTACCACTGACCCACCTTCCCAGCCCTTGAGTTTATACACAATTGGACACAAGATACAATCGTTGTCAAAATGTTTTATTTTTTACATTAGCATTTTGTGTATGTGATACTTATAAGAACATGGAAGAACTGCAAAATTTCTGAGTGTATTTTCCCTGAAGGCTTCAGAAAAAAAGTTTAGACTAACATTGAAATCACCTTCAAGGCAATTTTAACTTCTAGTCTTTACTTCTCCAGCAGTGTGTACTGTTGTTTAAAATTTTATTTTTTATTTTTTTGGGGGGGGTCCCTTCGTGGGGCCTGAACTCTGGGCCTGGGCACTGTCCTTCAGCTCTTCAGCTCAAGGTTAGTGCTCTACCACTTGAGCCACAGCGCCACTTCCAGCTTTTTTCTTTTTGCTTATGTGGTGCTGAGGAATGGAACCCAGGGCCTCAGGCATGCAAGGCAAGCGCTCTACCACTGAGCCACCTTCCCAGCCCTAAAATTATATTAATAAAATTAAAATCCGATTTGTGATAATAATTTTGAAAAGAACAAATTTTCCTGAGAGCGAGAGAATGGCCGACGTGAGAGGATGGAGTGGGAGGGAGGGTGAAGGTGAGAGTAGAGACGCGGCCTAGGGAGAGCAAGTGTGAGCTTGTAGAGGGAGTGGGGCAACTGTAACACGAGGAAGACTGAGGCATCGGACTTCCCAGTGAATCCGATGTGGGACAGGACTGTAACAAGGCAAAGCCACAGAAGAGGATTCTAGAGGATAAAGTCATGAACCTGTGCTAATGAGTTTTTCATTGTGAAAACAGCTTCAGGGGAGTTAAGTTTGATCTGGCTCACTAGTTCAGAGAGTTATGGCATGGGAGGGATGGCAGAAGAAAGGAAAAGGGAGGGAGGAGAAGAGACAGAAAGAAGGTAAATGAGGGAAAGGAAGGGAGAGAAAGAGGCTAAGGGAAGGAGGGAGGGAGGGAGGGACGGAGGGAAATGATGGAAGGAGAGAGAGAAGGGGAGGGAGAGGAGAAAAAGGCAGCACTATTCCTTTCACGTGTGTGTGTGTGTGTGTGTGTGTGTGTGTGTGTGTGTGTGTGTGTGTGTGTGTGTCTCAGGGCAAGTGGGAGAGGGAGGTGGTCAAGGGGCTGGAACTCAGGGGCTAGGGCTCTACCACTCTGAGCCACAGTGCCACTTCCAGTTTTCTGGTGGTCAAGGTCAATCGGAGATTGATAGGGTTTGCTTCCAACCACAATCCTCAGATCTCAGCCACCTAAGTAGCTGGGATTATAGGTTTGTGTGATTTGGGGTTTGATGGGCGTGGTTTTTTTTTTTTGTTCCGTCTAGGATTTTCTTTTTGAGCGGCGGGCGCCCGGCCGTTGTTTTTTTTTTTTTTTGTTTTTATTATAAAAATGATGTTCTGAGGAATTACAGTTACATCAGTCAAGTAAAGAGTACATTTCTATTTGGACAATGTCACCCCTTCTCTCACACTCTTCCAGCTTTTGCCTCCTGTCCCCACAGACATTGCTTTTAATGGCACATATGAATTCTATCAAACTTTATGTGCCCCGGGTTTCAATTTTGTTTATTCTATTCTCTAGGCACCAGTATTTTGTCAATTAAACTAACTTTACAGAGCATACTAAGATTTGCATGAAATAAACTTGTTGGAAAGCTTGTCTTGAGGATGAATGAGTTCTATCTTGAAGGCCATTGTTCCATAGATAGGCAGTGCCACACAGTCCTTCTGAACCAGACTTTCAGAATCAGATAAACTTGAATTTGTATTTCCAAGGGGTCACTCACAGATACATGATCTTAACTGTGTATCGGTGTCTATGCATACAATGGGTTCTTACACTGTTGTAAAGAGTAAATGAAAAATACATCTAAAAAAAAGCACAAATCTGAATTTAAAAATTGTTGGGGCTCATCCTAATAATTCCATTTACTCAGGAGGCAGATTGGGAGGATCTCAGTCTGAGGCTGGCTCTAAGCAAAAACTGGAGCTCCCCATCTGAAAAATAACTAAAGCAAAATCAGCTGAGAGTGTGACTCAAGTGGAAGCACTTTGTCTTTTCTTTGGCATATTTGAATAGCTAGCCTAACTACTTTGGCACTTTGGGGTCATTATCAAGTAAAAGGTTACTGACACACAAACCAACACTTGGATACTGGAGCAGTGATTTCACCCTGGTAAGAAGTGCCTGCTGAGATTTCCCTATGTTACTTGAAATAGCATACAATGTAAAAGATTGGAGCTGTTTTACCCCTGGAATTTTCCAAAGGTCATGGTTGAGTTCAGGTAACTGAAACTGACAGATGCAACCACACATGTGTGGAGGGGGCTACTGCTAGTAACTGAAAACCAGCAATAATTGGGGAGGAAGAGGGGAAGGGGGGAGGAGGTAGTTATGGGGAGGAGGGAGGAGAAAGGGAAAATGGGGGGGGGAGCCAGGAGGGGAAAGGGATGTGAGGGGGGAGCAGGGGGAAGTCAGGCAGGAGCAGGGGGGAAGAGCTAGATGAGGAGGAGAGGATGGCTGTGCAAATCCTTGGGTGTGGGAGCCTTTGGAGTGCAAATTCCCAGGAGAGCCTTGCCCTGATACACATGCATGCATGCATGTGGGAGGAGAGAACCAGGCCTCCCAAGAAGGAAGTAAAGGAAGATACAAAATGGCGGTGAAGAGAAGGCTACATCTCCTAGGGCAGAAGAGCAGAGAGGAACTTCTAGAGGTGATGGAAATGGATGTTACCTTGATTGTGGCGACAGTTTTATAATAGACATATTCAAAGCTCATCCAAATATAAACATAACAGGGTATTGGCTTTTTGTACTTCAACTGGTGTCCAAAAAGCAAATGAAAACAAAAAAACAGTCTCCAGAGTCCAGTATCAAAAAAGCAAAAGAGAAGAAATCAGTGAGGAGGGAAAGCACTAAAGTCAGTGATGCCTTCTCCTCCACTGACCACACAGAATGGAATTCCATGGAAGCACACTAAAATGAATATATTACAGGTTTCACATAGTATAGGTATTGAATTTTATGAGGTAAATACATATGTAAAATACATATTGTATAATAAAATAGTATATGTATCTTTTGTCATTGATAGGATTTGATCTCTCATAGCCTTAAGCTTGCTAATATAAGATTAGGAAATCTTTGCCAAGAGCACTGGCATTTTAGCTGCACTAGCATTTAGTGCTTCCTGGCCGCCATTCTGAGAGCGGCTCTCCTGTCACATTATCTCTGTGGCCTTGGAAAGAAGCACCAGAAACTGTGAGCCTAAATGATACTTTCCCAGGTAGGTGCCGGTGGCTCACACCTGTGCTCCTACCTACTCAGGAGGCTGAGATCTGAGGAGACCGGTTCAAAACCAGTCCGGGCAGCAAAGTCTACCAGACATCTCCCATAAACCACTCAGAAAACCAGAAATGGTGCTGTGGCTCAAGTGGTAGAGTGCTTGCCTTGAGCACAGGCCCAGAGTTCAAGCTCCATGGACCAAAAAAAAAAAAAGACACTCTCCTTCCCTTAAGCTATGTATGTCAGCTTGGCAGAGCCATGACAGAGTTAACAAACACACCTCTAAATATTCTCTTCTGCTCTTCAAGGCCTTTTTTTGTTTTGTTTTTGGTTGGTCATAGGACTTGAACTCTAGGCCTGGGTGCTGTCCCTCAGCTCTTCAGCTCAAGGCTAGTGCTCTACCACTTGAGCCACAGCGACGCTTCCAGTTTTCTGGTGGCTTACTGGAGATAATAGTCTCATAGACTTTCCTGCCCAGGCTGGCTTTGAACCGTGATCCTCAGATCTCAGCCTCCTGAATAGCTAGGATTACATGAGCCACTGGCACCCAGCTCCTCAAGGCCTCTTTACTTAGAGGGAAATGTACTAAACATTCACTTAGAGAAAATAGGAAGTTTTCAACTTCCAGTACTTCGAACATAGTAAGCACATAATAGCAACTACCTAGAGACAGAGCACACTGTAGATAATCTGGACCCTTCTGACAGCCATCGACAACCTCATAACATACCTCATAGGTATGCCTAGGAAGAATCGTCCCTTCCTTTTGTTCTCTCTCTCTGAGAATGATTGCACAAGGTGCTTAGAAGTTCCTACCCAGCAGCTATAACCCAGGCAACAGGCACACTGGGGGCAGTGGGAGGCCCCCCCAGGCTCTGAAGTCACCTCCACATCTGCTGCAGCCACACCTCTTCCTTGCCCTCCCCTAAATAATCTCTCTCCCTGCCATACTTCTCTTTCTCTGAATACTTCTACCTTGTAGGAGCTGGTGGTTTGGTTTCTGCTAATGAATTCTCTTCTACCTGAACAGTGTGTGTGTGTGGGGGGGGGTCTCCTTTTAGGAACCTTACAATAATTTATAAGACTTTAATATCAAAAGTGTCTTCAAATGTCCCTATTCTGACACATAGGGGACCAACAGAAAATTACCAGGGAGCACATGGCTAAGGCCCAATCACCTGTGACAACATCTTTCCTCAGCTCCACTCATAGCAGCAAGAGTTGCTGCATGGCTAGAGATTCACAATGTAGACTGGTAGTCTGACTGTTTGCAAATTTCAGTTGCCTCAGATCCAAGAGTGAGAGCCAAGACACAAACCATAGCTCATTACTGGATATTTGGCTGCCAATTTTGGATTGCTTTGGTCATAACAGTTGAGCCTAACACCAACAAGGCAGACCTTGGACCTGAAGGTTGAGCCCAAAAGACAGACAGCATTGCCTTTGGCACTAGAGCACAATGTGCGAGGAGCAGAAGGCCAAGCCATCCGGATCTGCAGGGGTGACTGCCACTGACATCCAGGTGGTGACCCCACACAAACTTTCTTTTGCCATCTATCTCTGGCACTCCTGTGGACCTGTAGGCTGAAAATATCCATGGGTTTCTGAAAGTAGAAGTACTTAAGCAGGCCTTCATGGCTGATCCATATCTACGATGTCTGGTCACCCTGTATCACCACGTAGGGAATGATGGAGTTCCCCCTCCCCCCCCCCCAAATCTACATCTCGGGTTTATACAACAGAGGAGTACAATGTGTCCACACCCTGTGGCCAGTATGCCCACATCCCGTATTATGGACTGAAGAAAATCTTCCACCAGGGCTCCATATTTTGTCACTGCAGATCAAGTTGGGCAACGACCCTCTGAGTTTAGGGACTCTGGCAAATTCCTACCTCTGCCCAGCGTCTCTGCAGTGGACGACAGAGGCTGTAGAACATCATCCCTTGCCTTTGCAATGAAGATGGCCACTTTCACACACCCTCCTGGCTCGACAACACCAACAGGTACACCACCACTGCAGGGCCCCAAATGCCAGGGGGTGGAGCCTCCAAGAGAACAGCTATTCTGGTTCATGTTTCGGGGTGCCCCAGAGGATCCTCCCTGCAGACTCTCCGAGGTTGCTGATGAAGGTCAAGTCACCCTGGAGGACCATCTGCATAGACCCTCCATGGATTCTGGTGAAGCTCAAATCCCAAGTGCCTGTGGAGTGGATGGAGCACCCCGTAGAAGATCCCTTGGGTTTGTTCTATCGTCCACCTAGAAGGAACATAGACACAGACCTTCCATGGTTTCTGATACAGATCGTCACCCTGGAGGAACATCGGAGCAGACCCTTGGTTGTTTCTGATGAAGATGGAATCCCGAGTGCCCATGGAGTAGACTGAGTGCCCCGAAGAAGAACCCTTGTGGCTGCTCTATCCGTCAGCCCAGAGGAACATCCACGCCCTCCTTCATGGTTTCTTATGAAGGTCAAGTCACCCCAGAGGATCATTCATGCAGACATTTCATAGTTGCAAATTTGGATAGTTTTTTTTCCTAACAGCTGAGCCTAAGACCAACAAGGTGCCTCTAGGTCCTGAAGGGGGAGACCAAAGGGCAGACAGCATTGCCTTTCGCAGTGGAGCACAATGGGCAAGGAGCAGAAGGCCAAACTGCCACCAGCCAGCCATATACAGGGGCGACTCTAATTGATGTCTATGAAGCTACCCAGTGTAGAGTATCTTCTACAGCCTATCACAAGTACTCAAGTACTGTGGGCCCCAAGAAAGAGGAAAGATCCCATGGACACACAAACCCTCCAAGCTTAGCAACACTGGCAAATTTCCAACCATGCCAAGTGTTTCTACAGTGGAGAACAAAGGCCATAGAAAATCTCTTGCTTTTGCTGAGGAAGATGGACACCTTTACACACTCTCCTGGCTTGACAACACTGACCAATACACAGCCACCCTGTGATCCCTAACTCTAGAAGGTGGAGGCCCCGTGAGACCATCTATTGGGCTCCTGTTTCGGCTGCCTAGGAAGATCATCTGTGTACATCCTTTATGATTTCAATAAATATCCAACCCCTTCCCCTTGTGCCCCATATACAGCCATATACACCTCACAAAACTTCTACCGAGGTTCCTGTTTCAGCTAAACAGGATGATCATCTGCACAGACCTTCGGAACTACTTGATCAATAGACAGTTTCCCGTCTCCTCCCTGCCCCAAGCCGCAATGTGGACAGAGCATCCTGCAAAAAATCTAATGGGGCTCTTGTTTTTGCCATACAGGATCATCACCTATGCAGACTCTCCAGGCTTTCTGACCAATATTCAACCCTCACAGGTTCTCTTAGAAAGAGTGAAGCACACCAAAGATGATCCCTATTGGGGCTCCTCTTTCTGTCACCAGGGACGATCATCTACACACACCCTCCAGGATTACTGATCAATAGTAAACTACCAAGTCCCCATATAGTGGATGGAGCACCTCCAAAACCATCTTCTGGGGCTCTTATTTTCAGTCTGAAAGGATGATCATCTATCAAGTCCCCTGCCTCAGTGATAAATAAGCCCCCCTCATCTCAAGTCCCCATTGTGTTTGCCACTGAAGATGGCCACTTGAACACACACTCCTGAGTTGACAACACTGACAACTATACAACCACCTGGTGTTCCCTAACACTGGGGATGGAGCGAGTCCCCAGGAGACCATCTATCTACTGGGCCTCTGTTCCGGCCACCCAGAAGGACCATCTGTGAAAACCCATATGGGCATTCTCAGAAGCATCCCGCCCTCCAAAGTTTCCACATAGTGGACAGAACACTGTGCAAAGCAGCTACTGGAACTCTTGTTTCGGCCAAAAGTGATTATCATTGGAAAAGATTCTACTGGACTGCTGGCCAGAAATAGAGCTTAGGATACTCTCCCCCTCTGAGGTGGAGGTCAGACCCCACACACTTCCTCTCTCTGAGGAGCAGCATCAGCTGCTCACCTCCTCCTTAGTGAGCAGTGGTTATCGCCATGTGTCCATTTGGGACCTCCAGTCATCACCTGGGACTCATATGCAGTTTACAACAACTGAACTTCCTCACATCTTTAACGCAGACCCAAAAATGACAGGCAAGTTACCCACTCTTGTTATCTCCTATCCAATTAAGCCCAGAAGTGAAACCATGTACTTACAGGTATTTGAAATTTGATACTGGAGTCAAAGATACGTAGTGGAAAAAACACAGTCTCTTCAACAATTGGTTTTGGGAACTCTAGGCATCCCTATATAGGAAACTAAAAGTGGACCTCTGCTGATCACAAACCACTAATATCAACTCAAAATGGATCAAAGACCTCAATGGCAGACTCAATACTTTGCAATTACTGCAAGAGGGAGTAGGAGAAACACTAGAACTCATAGGCATATGCAGAAACTTCTTGGAAAGAGTCCCAGGGGCATGACAGAGAGGAGAGTCTTGTCCAGTGGAACTACATCAAAGTCAAAAGTTTCTGCATAGCAAAGGACATAGTTACCAAACTAGAAAGACAGCCAACAAAGCTAATAAACATACTACCAAAGCCAATAAACCAATCACTAAATGGGCAAAGGAGCTAAAGACATGTAAAGGTAAGAATGACAAACACATGAGGAAATGCTCATCATCCTTGGCCATAAAGGAAATTCAAAAGAAAACAACTCTGAGATGCCATCTTGGCTGAGTTAGATTAGCCAACCTTGTGAATTCCAAAACACAAATGTTGGCAGAGATGTGGGGGGACAGGAACCCTGTTGTACAGTTGGTGGGATTGTAAACTAGTGCAACCACTCTGGACAGAAGTCTGGAGCTTCCTCAAAAAACTAAATATAGATCATTGTTACAACCCAGCCATACTACCTACCCAGAACATCACAAACCAGGATATGATCAAGACACCTGCACATCCATGTTCATTGCTGCACTATGTGCAATAGCAAGATAAGGAAACAGCCCAGATGCCCCACAATAGATGAGTAGATCCGAAATGGAAAAGAGGGAGGTAAGAGAAGGGAGAGGGAGAGGGAGAGAAGGAGAGGGAGAAGGAGGGGAAGAGGAAAAGGGAACACTTTTCTTTCCCCCCTCCTTTGATTTTCTCTGGGCCCCAGCCCATGGGATGGTACCACCCTCATCTGAGACAGGTTTTCCCCCCCCCTTCATTACTTCTCATTGGAAATGACCTCATAGACATACCCAGGAATATGCTTTCCTAGTCTCCTAGCACCTTCTCAATATCATCAACTTAGCCCGATTAAACATCACAGCCCATGTTCTGTCAACTGTGTAGCCAAATACATCTCATCTAACTGGAGAGACATCTATACCCAACCCACAAAAGCTCATGTGTATCTCAATGCAGAATGTATTCAGTTCTAATCAAGAGTCCATGTAGTTTCACAGTTCCAGTACTGCTCGAAAGTTCAAGTCCAAATTTCTTCTGAGACAGGGAAAACTCTTAGTTGTGAGGCCCTGAAAAATCAAAAAGTAAGTTATATAATTCCAATATACAAATACACATCATGAAAATTACTATCACCAAAGTGGTGAGTTGTGATTGATATAGGAAGAATGGAACAAAAGCCAGACTGAGAACATGGCAGAGCGATCATTAAATACAATGGCTACAAAACTATCAACCAGAGCCTGTGGTAGCCTCATGTAAGTCCCAAGGATTTGGGGCAGGTCTGTTCCCAAGGCCTCACCAACTGCAGCCTGTGTGTTCTCTTCCTTCAGCCCATACCACTCATTGTCTGTGGCTCTCCTTGACAGATACTAACTTCCTGCATTCTCCGTTATATCTTCAGGATCAACCTCACTTCTTCCTTTGAAATCTGCGTAGAAGCCTTTGTATCCTAACTGTTCCACTGCAAATGTCTGCATGGATAGCAATGGGTAACAATACCAAGATCTATTGCAATTCAAGCAGTAGCTGGGCCCTAAAAGATCATTGCTTTAGCTGTCCCCGAATGCCTTCCTGGATAGCCAACCAAGGGAGATACTTCCCTAAACAATTTCTATGAACAGGGCACCCTTGAGAGTTGTGTGTGTGTGTGTGTGTGTGTGTGTGTGTGTGTGTGTCTTTCTCTCTCCCTTTCTCTCTGTCTCTGTCTCTCTCTGGAAAGTATGTTCTTGTCAATGAATTCATTTCAGCCTTCTACACATTTATAACATTCTCTTTCCTATTGTCCTGATGAAGAGTACTTGGTTTCTTTTTCATTACATTAATCTCTCAACAGCCTGTATTCCTTGGTCCCAGTTTTGATCATCTTATAATGTTCAGTATCAATGTGTCTAAAAGCACCTAGCACAAACCAGGCCATAGCCCACATGTTAATGTGTCTTGAAATTTCCTGTCATATCAACTAGTCTATCAACTCTGTATTTACTCTCACACTGAGTTTCAGGACATGGACAAAATATCAAGAAGCTCTTTACTAGAGTAACACATATGGCCTCTAATCCAATTCCTACTAGAGGCCTCATCCTCCTAGGAGACTTTATACAAACTCTTTACAGTCTGCGTGTCCGAGCAGCATTGTGCTCCTGCACAACAGAATTCTCCATTAAGTTGTACTTAGCATTTCAAGCCTTTTCTAGACAGCATCCAAAACATTTCCAAATTCCTCCCACCATATGTTTGCAGAGACGTCAGAATCACATCATCAGGAATAGTAACAGCGAAGTGTCTACCCTCAGTACAGAGCTCTTTGTTCTGGGCCCCTACGGAGTCAGAACATCAAAGCAGCAGAGGACTCTGGCATCACCATCTACTACTCTGTTGCAGGTGGAATCTTCCAGCTCAATCTTCCCTTTGTCATGAACTTGTGGTTCAGGACCTGTCCAGTTGCCCTTTCTTTCCATACAGTGCTCATTCCTAGACTCTAAATAGCCTTCTCTCTGTGCCTTCTAGTTTTGGTTCAAAGAATATCTTCTCAGTAACATCTTCCCTGCCTTCTTATAATTCATCACCCTTTCATTACTGTTCTTTAACCCAATTTATTGCGTGTCATCACATCTTTCTAACTTTAACATGTCATACCTCTTTTGTCCTCTGGCATATCTCTGCTTATCTCTTATCACTTATTAGCACTTCCTCAAGGAGAGGATGTTCCATGGAAGCCAGAACTTTGCTTTGATCACATAGCCAACTGCCCTGCACCTAGCATGAGGCCCAGCACATAGCAGGCACTCATAAATACCTGTTGTCTTACTACTGCTGTTTGTGGTACACATTGTGTCTGGAATAATTCTCTCTCTACTCCTCCCTTCTCCTGATTTGCCTGCCTTTACCGGCGACTTCCTTTATCATTTAGTAAGAAGAAACACACACATGGCCCACAATTCTCAATGAGATGCTTGCTCTTGTAGAAATGATTCATCTTAAACTTTGGCCTCTCATACTTTTTGGTAACAGTCCTGGGACTTGAAAACAGGGCCTGGACACTATCTCTGAGCTCTGTGGTTCCACCAGGGCTACAACTTCACTTCTAGCTTTTTTGGTCGATAAGCAGGACAGAAGAGTCTCATGGAATTTCTTGTGTGGCTTGGCTTCAAATCAATCCTAAAATTTCTGGATCCTAAACCTCCTGAGAGGCTGAGATCTTAAGTTGACCATGTGCTGGGCTACTTAGCTACTTAGTAGACTGAGATCTAAGGATCAGGGTTCAAAGTTAACTATGATCTGGCTTTCCCTGTAATAATTTTATTGTTATTACCATGATTATCTTTAAGTACTTACTTATACAAAAGACTTTTAATTTAACATGACAGCTTATGAGTACAATTCATCTTCATCAATTTCACCCCTTCCATCACTCAATACTTGTCCCACCCATATCTATGAGTTTCTATTTTCATATATGCACATTGAGTATTATGACTATTTTTGTTCACTCCTCACTTCTATTTGTACCCACTCCCCTTAACCTCATCCCCACTCTAGAAAACATATTTTGCTTCCTGGTTCTCACTTTGATAAACTGTCTGTTAATTGTTCAGAGGAGATACACCACTGGAATCCTGCCCTGAAAATACCACACCTTAATCAATTGGCTTGTGTACATATGCATATGGCCCTGTATATGTCTTCCTGTGTTTATAATTTAGACCTCATTTTACTCATCCATTGGAAAGAGTAATCTTGTTACTTTCAGGGAAATGGATGGACCTGAAGAAAACATATGCTAAGTGAAATAAGACAGAGAGTCTAAGGGCACATGGTCTCTCTCACACATGGAAGATAAATCTCAGTGTCATGACTGATCTATAGGAGTGCTTTCTGAGGAAATGATCAGCAAATGAATAGTTTTAGGGATCAGGCAAGTAGAGATGTAATCTCTGGAATATAAAATATAGTCAGACATTCTGAGTGCTTGGGAACTGTCCCTGAGCTTCTGTGCTAGCACTCTACCACTTTGAGTCTCAGAAGCAATTTGTTTTTTGGTTGGTTAATTGGAGAAAACAGTCTCACAGACTTTCCTGCCCCGGTTTTGAAACACAATCCTCAGATCTCAGCCTCCTGAGTAGCTAGGATTACAGGCCACCAGCACCTGGAAATTTTATGCCTTTAAAAACTTTTTTTGCTAACAATCTGTTCACTTTTATTCAATCTTTGAAATAGCCATCAGAATGACACCAACATGTGTTTGGTGCTAGCAACTGTGAGCTTTTAATGTGAACAGAGTTGCAGTACTTGTAGAAAATGTCTTCAGCAGGCAGATCAGAAGAAGCAAAAACCAAAATTTGCAAGTGGTCCAAACTCCATGTGATTCTTCCAAAGCAGAACTTACCACTACATACAGTAACACAATTCAACACAGGTTTTAAAATGCTCAGTGCATTTATGGTGAATGGAATCAACATAAATCAAGGCCTGAACCGAAGGAATTCAAAAGAATGACTGAATTGAGGGGACACTCTTAAGTTCTGTTATTGCAAACTGTGCTGATAAACTGGATTAAAAAGAGCCTTCAAGCTGGACCACCAGGGACCAACATCTAGCCTAGGTTCAGTCCACTGTTATTGTTATCATATTTTTATTAACATCAATTAGTTGTGCAAGGTTTTTTTTTAATTTGGACATATCCATATCTGTATTTGTTGAATCTGCAAGTAAATTATGTAAAGCCATTGTGTTCAATTTTCCTCCTCTATAAAATAGTTATATATCTTACTAAATAATATTTATCATATAAATCAAGATTAGATTTATTGCTAAATATATTAGAAAAACCCTAGCACAAAATACCAATGTAGGTAAGGTTCAACCACTGTTATTAATGTATATATATATATATATATATATATATATGTATGTATACATATCTGTCTATATACAGATATATGTATATTAATCCTAGGTAGGAAACAGAAGAGAATGGACCAATTGCTTGATGAGGTAAATTTATGAACAAATGAAAGGAGCTTAAGGACTATTAAGTGGGACTAGTAGAGACACTGGAAAATGGGAAGTGGTCCAACATAACTTGGATTACAGATTACAGGTTACAAGTTACAGATGTGAGGGTGTGGATGTGGAAAGTACGGAAGGTCATAGGAACTTCATCTCCAGCTAGCACCTAGGAACACTGGGAAGTGGGAAAAAATGGAATGTTTGACAGCTTCGTTATAAACAGTATGTTAACTTTAGCTGATTAAAATGATAATCGAATAATACGTGTTTGAGACTGAATGCTGGGGCCTAATCATTAATGGCTTACTCCTAGGAAGTGGAGTCTAAGCTTGTGTGGTGGGACTCTCAGGAATGAGACTGGGGCCTATAAGGAAGACATACAGGAGAACTTACTGTTTTTCTCTGATCTCTTTCTGTGAGGATTCAAGGAGAAGACAGCCACATGCAAAGGAAGAAATGGTCCTTCACCAGTCACAGGATCTGAATGGCATCTTCATCTTGGATTGGACTAGGACAAATAAACATTTGTGGTTTAAGGCACACAGATGATGGTATATTTGTTTTGGGTTTTTTTGAAATATTTTGTTATGACTGATTATATAAATTTCACAGTAATGTGTGATAGTGATACTTAGTTAATATCACAAACATATTCTAACCTTCATGGGGCAAATTGTCTTTATCATCTTCTATAAAGTTTATGAGTTCTATGAACTTTTTTTCTCCTTTTTTATTGTGAAAATACTGTACAGAGGGGTTACAATTATATGGGCAAGACAATGAGCACACTTCTTATCAAGCATTGTAGCCTCCTCCTTTGTTTCCCCTTCCCATCCCTTCCCATCCTCCCCCCCCATCCTCCCTGCTCCCCCCGCCTCCCGAGTTCTATGAGCTTTGACAATACAGTTATTTCTTCCACATCAGGTGATATGTACATTTCTTTCCTTTTGCTTAGTGTCAGCTGTTCCCTCTTTTCTGCTCATTCCCCCCCTTCCATCACTGCCATTGAGTTACTTAGTTCATTTTGATCAATGTCCAGTGCAGCTGATGGGTCCTGGTGTTGTATGTTTTCCTCTGTTTCCAGTTTGTTTCTCCTAGTTTCCCTCTGATGTGCACATATATACCATGTATATGGTCAGCAGCATGGGGTCATTTCGTCTAGATGAGTGGAAATCCTTTGTTTCTCGAGTCTTGTTTAACAACCACTTAGATGATGTTTTATTTGTTATAGCATCCCCAGCCTTGGGACAAGCCCTACTGGGACAAATGTGCAGGCAGATCTAAGGTAAATCATGAAGTGGGGTAACAAATCGATGAAGGAAGAGGAGGAATAGGAAGACCTGTTAAACCACGAATAATCATCCATGTAAATTCCTTGCTTTATTATAACTTCCATTACCCTTCTCATGACAAATCAATTAATCTAGCACTCCAGAGATATGATCTGGATACTGTGAATATCTTCCTAATCTTGAATCAGGGATTTTACAAGCCTACTGAACAGAAAATGAGTATTCACTTTGAAATTGAGCTAATTAATTGTGTGGTAAAAACATTTTGAGTTCCATAAGCATACTATGAAAAGCGCATGTAGAATACTTATTTTAGTTCTATGGGGTACCTGTCTATCCTTTGTTAAAGATCCTTCACAACACAGCATCTTCCTGGAAAGCTCATACAAAAGACATCTGACAATAGCAAGCACCTTTGCCACCTGGCTGATGAGTACAAAGGGTTTGTGGTAAGAGAGCCTCACCACTAAGCTGGCTAAATCCTCCCAGGATACTACCATGACACTCAAGGAAGGGACTTTTCAAATAAATGTCAATAACAACAAACATTTTCTTGTGTCTTTTAGGAAGTAGCTCCCTTTTGGTCCTCTCATGTAGAGCCTGGTGGATAAAAATGACCCCTGTACTCTCGATATTTTACTTATGCTGAAAAGTGAAGATTGTGATTTGAAGGAAGCCTGGGCAGAAAAATCCATAAGATCCTTACTTCCAATTAACCTGCAAAACGTTGGAAGTGAGGTGTGGCCCCAGTGGTAGAGCACCAGACTTGAGTACAAACGCCACGTGAGAGCATGAAGACCTGAGTTCAAGTCCCAGTACTGACACCCCTCACCCCCAAAAAAACCCCACAACCTCAAATGCACATATGGGTTGGGATCCTCATATTCACACAAACTGTTACTGCAAGAAGTCAGTTATGGCTATCTCAACATTCTTATTTGGAGTAGAATTGAAACAAGGACACATGGCAGTGAATAATTCCAAAACAAAGAGTATACAAAGGATGGAAACTAAAATCCCATGTCCATGAAGAATATAGATATTTAGGTCTTGGGGAAAAACTGTTGGCAGATTACATTCAGCAACATCCAAAAATCATTTTGCCTTCTCCAGGAAGGCAAGGACAATTTACCATTTGGTAATTCTGTAATCTACACATTGAATCTGAGTGATGGATTTCAAAACAAAATGATGAATAAAATAAGCAACTTACAAAAGAATTGAGACTTTCTAAAAATGTAATATGAAACATGCAAACCAGTTAATGTACTGGACATATTTAGGACAAAGCATGACAATGGTGAAAACGCAATGGAGAGAAATGGTTATCTCTGAAATGACAGGCCTAAAAGGGTTGCTAAGATGTTCTTTCCTAAGATTAGAGATGTCTATTGTTACATTTTTTCAGTGGTTCTGTTTTATCACATGAATAGCAATACAAATTACTTTTTGTCTATAGCTGTCATTTAATTTTCAAAGATTCAAATGCAGGTGTATAAAAGTGAAATGAGCCAGATGCTCAGGCCTGTCTATAATCCTAGCTATGTAAGAGATGGAGATCAGCAGGATCAAAGTTCAAGGCCATCCCAAGCAACAATAGTTCACAAGACTCCATCTCCATAGAATCAACTGGATATCTGAGTCTATTTCTCTCATCCAATCTGTAGCGGGAAGCGTAAACAGATAGTAGAGCAGGCTTGCCAAAAGCGAAGCCCTATGTCAAAAATAATCACAGCAAAGAAGAGCCTGAGACATTCCTTAAGTAGTAGAACACCTTCCTGGCAAATGCATAGCCAAGTGTGAACTCCAAGTCTACCAATAGTTATCAATAATCAATAATAATAGAAGTGAGTTTGACCAGGTAGAGTGGTATTAGGTGAAAAAGAGTTGCAAGAGAGACCCATAGGTTGGTAGGGGAAGAGCAGAGTCATCTTTACTCATTGTTGACACTGGGCTGTAGCTCCCAGAGTCAAGGGTTTGAGGATACTGAGCTGCTTGAATTCTTTTCATAAAGAGTTTTAGAACACTCCAGGCATAAGTAACCACACTGCTTCTGGGCTAAATGTCAGTGTATGCCCCAGAAAAGAACAGGTTTCCAGCCAGTCTTCCTTGTAGCATCCTGGAATTCTGGGAACCGTGAGAACAGTTGCTCCAATACTGGCTCTTTCTCTGGGATACTGCCAGTGTCCCCACCAATTTACATCTCCTGCTGAGTGGGAGTTAGGACACAGGATGGTGAATATCGATGGTGCCCCGTGGTGGCTGATGCTGACACTGGGACTCAGGAAATGTGTGAAGCCTTTGTTTGAGGAGTGCCAGTAATAACATAGCAAAGCACTTAAAGGAAGGTTTGGATCTGCTGGAAACATTACCATAGACCTAATTTTAAACTATGATCATTCAGAACAGTTGACAGTTGACATTACAAATGTGTGTGTGTGTGTGTGTGTGTGTGTGTGTGTGTGTGTGGTATATATCTGTGAAGATGTACTGGATACATGCACAAAACACACTCACTTTAACCTATCTAAAAATGGTGTGTGACTCTATTAATACATTGTGGGGCTAATTGATGTTGGAAGTGACAAATCTAAATTCTGAAAAACTGTTGATCCATTAAAAGTCAATTAAATATCTATGAATTATCATAGATATTTAAAGCCCTGTGCAGACATGCTTTCCTTCTCATGTTTATTTGGGCTCCATTCTTTCCTCCTCCTCCTCCTCTCTCTTTCTTCCCTCCTTTTTCTATTCTGTACCTCCATGTTTAACACTTCCTCTTCCTTTCACCTTTTTGTCCTTCCCCTACTCCTTCTCTCCTTCTATTCTGCCACCTCTTCTTCCTATTGCTCATCCTTCCTGTCCATCTTTCTTTTATACTTTCATCTTTCTTATCTTCTGTTCTTTTGTTGCTTCTGGAACACCTGAGCTATATCCCCAGCTCAAACTTGAATGAAAATGGCGGTGTGCTCCAGAGCTGCTGGCCTGCAGTGCATATGTTATCATGCTCTAAGCCTACAGGCTTCCAATACAGAGTCTTTCAATAAGGTAGGAGCCTGGTTCCAAACCCATTTGGATATCTTCGATTTGATTATTAGTTGACTCGGTTCTCAATAGCTTTGCAAGTTGCCAGTACTCCTGGAACTGACGGATATATTACAGTTGGGTTTAATCACACAAAATAGCTACAACTAGAAACTCACTCACCAAAGGACTCACATACACAAAGACTAATGATGGGAAAATGTTCCTGCAATAACTTCCACAAACACCCTAGCATTTGTTTGCATTCTTTCTATGAAAGTCATTCATTCACGGTTGCTTCCTTCCTTTCAGCTTTCCTAAAAACAAAGCCTTTCTCTGTGGTGACATCTGCTTCCCAAGTACATTCTGAATATTTACTACTATGTTTTAAAAAAGAGCTTCTCCTGTTCCACTTTAGTGGATGGAAAAGCAAAGGACAACATCCATCAGTAGAGGTCATGTCAGCAGGAAGTCCAACTAACTTCAAATCCAGTCTTGCTTTGTTGGGGCGGGGGGGGGGGGGGGGGGTATGGGGCCTGAACTGGAATTGGAGAGGAGAGAAGAGGGGGGTGTCAGTTATGGGGCCTGAACTCTGGGCCTGGGCGCTGTCCCTCAGCATTTCAGCTCAAGGCTAGCACTCTACCAATTGAGCCACAGCACCACTTCCAGCCTTTTCTGTTTATGTGGTGCTGAGGAATCAAACCCAAGGCCTCATGCATGTGAGGCAAGCACTCTATCACTGAGTCACCTTCCCAGCCCTCAAATCAAGTCTTAGATGCTATGTAGGCTAGAGTGCATAGCAAGCATCCCCAGGGTATGGTGACAAACTTGTACATTCAAATGTTTCATATAATTGTTCCCCATCCTTTTCACTTCTGTCACCTCTTTTACCAAATATATCATTGTCTCTAATGTATAAATTATTAGATAAATGCACATATATGTATATGTATGTTGATTGGCTAGTCTGTTTCTCAGATCTTTCTGATTGATTTGCTTATGAGGCGGCTAGAGTAAAATATCTGCTTTTCTTCCTTTGAAGGTAGGAAAGATTATAAAGCTATTTTTTTTTAATGTGTGTGCCACTTGAACTCACAGCCTGGGCTCAGTCCCTTTGATTTTTTGCTCAAACCTGGCACTTAGCCACTTGAGCCAAGATCCACTTCCAGCTATTTGATGGTTAAATAGAGATAAAAGTCTTAAGGACTTTTCTGCCCAGCTTTCTTCAAACTGCAATCCTCGGATCTCAGCTTCCTGAGTAGTTAGGGTATCAGGCATGATCCACTAGCAACCAACTAGGTTTTATACACACACACACACACACACACACACACATAGGTGGGAGGACAAAAAGGAGGGGGGAAGGAATAAATACAACAAGAATAAATAGGAAAGCAGAAAGAATCAGCAAGTAGAGGGAGAGAGGGAGAGAGAAAATATGCAGCAGATCCTCAGCCATCTATCTGAATTCCTTAGGACTAAGTATTTTCCCCTTGATACATTCGCTTGAGTCTCAACTGAACTGACCTGATGTTAAAAGCGGATAATCTCAGTGCTCAGGCCCAGAGTTCAAGCCCCATAACCTACCAAAAAAAAAAATTACCAATTGTATTTTTACTGAGCTACCAGTCTGTTAAGCTATTTTACATGAATATGGGTTAATGATGGTGACATGCCTCATCTTCATTGACAGAAAGGAATGGCAGTGGGGAAGAGAATCAAAACAGGGAAGCTTGCTGGCGCTGCTGGCTCATGCCTATAATTCTACTAACTCAGAAGGCTGAGATGTGAGGAGGGCAGTTCGAAGCCAGCCCGGGCAGAAAAGTCAGTGAGATTCTTATCTCCAATGAACTATGTAGAAAGAGCCAGAAGTGGCACTGTGGTTTGAGTGGTAGAGCAGTAGCTTTGAGCACAAAGAGGCTCAGGAACAGCACCCAGGCCCGTAGTTCAATAAATAAAACGGGGAAGCTATGTGGAAATGTTTGAAGAAGACAGCTGCCCTTCCCACTGTACCCAGAGGGGTTGATTAATTCACTCCTCGGTCACCATAGAAATTCTCTCTTCTTTCTCTACCAAAAATGGCTGAATCTCATCACCCAGCCTACTGGCCCAGTATAATCCCAGAGACCATTCTTCCAAAGAATCAGGAACAAAAATCAGTGATAGATGTATGCTTTTCTTAGGAGAGAAACTGAAAAGGGAGCTCTCCCATTGAGTAGCTTCTACAGTTATTAATAAGTTGATTAAACTGTGATTAAAACCTCATCAAGGCATAAACTTGGATGGTGAATTTGACGCTCAGCAGTCCAATCAAGGTTTCCCCTAATGCAAGTGACTTTCAGAAAAATGTTTCCTGGCTTAAGAACTGCAGACTCTTCCCCCCAATGCTTTTCTGCAGGCTCTGAAGGCCCACTATGCCTGGATATGCCAGCTACACTGCCTTCCTGGAGTGATGCTAGTTAG
This sequence comes from Dipodomys ordii, assembly GCF_000151885.1. Taxonomy (NCBI): domain Eukaryota; kingdom Metazoa; phylum Chordata; class Mammalia; order Rodentia; family Heteromyidae; genus Dipodomys; species Dipodomys ordii. Next base: position 11,347,233 of record NW_012267265.1, on the reverse strand, counting down.
TGCATCTACCATCTTGGGCCAATGGAGCTTCAATTGACTCAATATGCATTTGCATATTGCTGGGCCAAGTGCAATCCCTGTTGTCACATGCAAAAAGCTGACAAGATGGATGCAGAATTCGGGCATTGTCTGCAACAGCTAACTCTGAATCTACCCTTTCTGGCAATATCATCTATCTTAACTACCCAGAAGGCTAAGATCTGAAGATCATGGGTCAAAGCCAGGCTTGACAGCAAAGTCCTTGAGATTCTTATCTACTATTAACCACAAAATGGGGTGGAAGTGGAGCCATGGCTCAAGTGGTAGAGTGCTAGCCTTAAGCAAAAGAGCTCAGCGACAGTGCCCAGGCACTCTAGGATTACCACACATACACAAAAATTCTGCACAGATTTTTAGCGTGCAAGTTAGTGGATTTTACATAGCTACATATATAACTGTGTGTGTGTGTGTGTTGTGAAATTAATGTAATGCTACCCAAATCAAAAGGTATAATACTTTAATATTCAGAAAACCCACGCTTCTGAGTTAACAAATACCTGGGTCCTTTAGAGTATATGTCCAAATACCAGGTCTGCATGCCTTTTCTCTGCTCTTGCACCCATCCTTGGAGTCTGAACAGTGCCATTTTGTGGCCAGCCTGTGTCTCTGAGAGCCCTTCAAACTCTGTACATAAAGCAACTGTTACCTATCTGTTTACTACTGTTGTCCATCATCTCATGGTCAGACTTTTACCCACTGAGCAGGGATTGTGATTGAAGTATCAATGTCCTTATCTGCCTTGAGGGTTGGGGTCCTTGAGAACGAGGCTCCAGTGTTTTGGGGGGGTTTTGCCAGCTTGAACTCAGGGCTTGGGCACTGTCCCTGAGCTACTTTTGCTCAAGGCTAGCACTCTACCACTTGAGCCACAGCGCTACTTCCAGCTTTTTCTGTGTATGTGGTACTGAGGAATTGAGCCTAGGGCTTCATGCATGCTAGGCAAGCGCTCTGCCACTAAGCTTGCCTTCCCAGCCTAGGCCCCAATCTTTTACCTGGTCTCCCTATTTCTGTTTCCCTACTTCAGTCTGACTTACACACAGAGTCTCAGGAATCTCCAGCAATGAGCTGGGGTCCTGGCTCCCTGCAGAGCTCCATCTGTAATTGTCTAGAATATATGATACAACTCCAAACCAGACCTTGAAAGACTTCCATGATTTGGCCACCTACCACCCACCCAGGCTTACTGTAGTCCAATTGTGAGATTTTTAATGACCTCCCACAGCCTTTAGTTCAGACATACCATGTTGAAAATGAACTATACAACTTGAGGGTAGGGATGGAAAGGAAGAACAGGGAAATAGCAAAGGAAGGTTGACGTTGTCCCAAAAATATGTGCTCATTACCTGACTTGTGCAACTGTAACACCTCTGTACTTTACCTTTATGACAATAAATTCTTTTATATAAAAAGTATTACCTCCAAAAATCCGAGAGTTAGTTGGGCACATTTGAGTGATGACACCTGGGATGGAGAGGGAACAGGGAATGTTCTGGTTTCCTCTATGCTCACTGCTCATGGTCCAGGGCTTTGGCTCTCTTAGGAGCTCAATAAATTCAATTCATGGATCATTCATTGTTCCATAATTCATCCCACACTTAGGAGGAAGCGCTCCTGTGTTTGTATTAAATAAAAATAATTTTAGACTAAATTAACAATTCTCTCCAAAATTTCCTGAGCTTGGGCACTGTCCCTTAGCTTTTCCACTCAAGGCTGGTACTCTACCACTGGAGCCATAGTTCCATTTACAGCTTTCTGCTGGTCAATTGATTAGATTCTCAGGGCCTTTTCTGCCTGGACTGGCTTTTAACCAATACTATCCTCAACTCTCAGCCATCCAGGATTACAGCTGTGAACCACCAGTGTCCATCAGATAACCTATAGGCAGCACTCAACACATTCCCCTTCACTGTTGACTAGTTGTCAGTGACTAATGCCTACTTTAATGAAGCCAAGAGTCCCATGGTGCTCCTTAGTTCAGTGCTCACACCTCAACTCAGGGCATGTAGCAAGTATAGAGCAGATCACAAATCCTAATGACACTTTCCTATTCCATTTCTTATCAATGTCACTATACTGATTTGCTTTCATTTTTTTTCCTGAAGATCAGGCTAAATGAAAATGCAGGAAAGGATTTCATAAGAGTAGGAATCCAGTCAAAAGCTTATGTCTTTTATTCACACACCATGTCTTATGAGTACGCAATCCAGGGGTAATTAGTGGGGCAAATACTTCAAGTTCCTTTTGCAACTAGCTATTTGTTTTTCTGCTGAGGAGAGAAAATGTGTGGACTTATTGCAAAACAGTGATGTTCACATTTACTTGAAGGTGCATTTGTTCATTATGGGCAAAGAGCTCAGTTTCCCTTCAAAACTCCCAGCCCTGGAGAGATGACCAAGAACCACATGCTCTAAACCATAAATACCCTCACAGAGCTGGAGGCTATCTGCTTTCATTTGTGCCTGAGTGGTCTGTACATCAGACAGAAAGATCTGCTTGGTTTTAAGGGGTTTGAGCAGATGGCATAGTAAGTGCCCATTTCCCTTTTGTTTTGCGAACTCCATCTGCACAAACACCAGTGACTGTGAACACCAAGCCCCAGGACCTCTCCAGCCTTGGCTTCCTTATGGACAAGGGGGACCAGAAGCCAAGCTCTGAGTGTCTGCCATACAAATATGTGTAAGCTAATGACTGACAAAATATACTCAACACTCCGTTTCTATAAATGATCCACTTTGTGATCAGATTGATTTCAGTGTTAATTCAGGCTGAGTTTTGTTACTTCCTTGCTTTTCACAATGTTGCATTCTAGATCATTTCTGATTTGGTATTTAACCTTATACAATACCCTTTATGCTGGAGAATGGACTATGACCCCATTTTTATGAGTAAATGCAAGACATATAGAAGTTTTCATCTACTGAGAAAAGAAGCTATTAGGGAAGTGTCATACTCACTCTTTTATAGCAATCCACTTTCTCAGAGTCTAACCAGGTACTCTGCAGTTATAGGAATCCCTCTGGAGGGAGGTGCTTCATCATCTCCTTATTTCTTAAAAATCTCCCGGCTTCCCCACCAGGGGAGATTTAGGAGTGTCTGAGAAGCTGTGGGGAAGATGGAGGCCGTGGTCCATCCAGTAACTGTCAACTGTCAGGGGAGGCAGGGTTCTGCACAGGGAATGAGCGGGGGAGGGCCACAGGGAAGAAGGGGGACTAGTACCTTCACACCAATGGTCGCCAGGCCCTGGAGTCTCTTCTCCTCGGAGAAGTTTTGCTCTTTTAGCTTTTAGAATAAACTTCTTTGGGGCTTGTGTCCCATTCTTTTGTTTTGCCTCCTTTACCTTTTCATCTGGTTAAACCTCCTAAAAGACAAGGCAGCCAAACAAAGCATTCTGGTCAAGGGATTATATTGTCTCTGTCCTCCCTCTCAGTCTCTGTCTCTCTCTGTCTGTCTGTCTCTGTCATACACACACACACACACACACACACACACACACACACACCTTTATTTCTCTGGCCCCATCATGTTTGTGATGGATGTATCCAAAGGAAGTAGATCAACTGTCATCGAATTTTAGATAACTGGATTTACACAATTACCACCCATGGTGATATGTGTACCTTCTAATTTTGGCAAAACTGAATAAACTTATTAATATATTTCATCTGCTCATAACTACTATAACCTTACAACTGTAGTTATTACAACTAAGTGAGTTTTCTAATAAAACTACATATTGCTATTGTATTTTTATTGTGTAAAGTGGTCTGGGAATTCTTCCTTTGTGTTTTTATGTTTCTCAAATAAATCCCCATTAAAATGTAAAGAAAACATCAGTGGCTCACACCTGTAATCCTATCCACTCAGGAGGCTGAGATCTGAGATCTTGGTTCAAAGCCAGCCCAGGCAGAAAAGTCCCCATGAGATTTTTATCTCCAATTAACCACTCAAAACCTGAAAATTCACTGTTGCTTAAAGTGGTAGAGTGCTAGCCTTGCGCAAAAAGAGGCTTGGGGACAGTGCCCAGGTCCAGAGTTCAACCCCACAGCCAACAACAACATCAAAAAAAAGTAAGCAATCCAGACCAGTGTTTTACACTGTAATCCTAGCTACCAGGTGGATGAGATCTGAGTATCACTGTTAAAAGTCATCTTGGGCAGGAAAGCCCATGAAAGTCTTATCTTCAATGAACTATCAGCCTGAAGTAGAACTATGGCTCAAGTTCTTGCCTTGGAAAAAAGTGAAGCTCAGGGACAGTGCCAAAGCCTTGGGTTCAAACCATAGGATGAACAAAACTTAAGACCTCTGGAGAGCGAGATGATCCATTGAGGCACAAACAGTGAAAGGTGAACAAAGGTTATTTACACTATTTACACCAGAAAGGGGTCTTGAGACTACCTTGTCCTGGGCTAGAGACCCAGAACTGAGAGCATCCTCAGCCACTAAACCTCCAAGCCTCCAACAAGCAGCCCTGCAAACCCTCCCCCCCCACCTTTATTAGTTGGTCTGCAAACCACCAATTATTTGGACTGCAAACCTCCAAACCTCAGGCCTCCAAACCTCCAAAGGGGAAGGCTTTTCCTTTTCTTCCCTTCCTCCTTCTCTGCAGGCCTCTCCACTCTCCACAGGCCTGCCTGGCTCTGCTCCAGGAGGCACCTCTCCACAGGCCTCTCTAGAGGCAGGCCCCAAATGGCCTCCAGAGGAGGCCCCGAATGACCTCAAGAAGCCCCAAGTGGTGTCTCGTGGCCTGCACTGCCCTCCAGAGGCCTGCGCTGCTCTGCTCCGGCAGGCTTTCCCCTCCTGCCCTCTCTCCCTGCACTCCTACTCTCCCCCCTCCCCCCCGCAGAAAATGTTTTCCTCAGGACTCTGGGCCTTTCCCTTACTCTCTTCTCCTCAGGACTCCTGGTCTCCTCCAATTCCGCTCTCCTCCCTCCGGATGGTCTGACTGTTCTCCCCTAACCTCCAGCCCCAAACTGTACCCTCTCCAATCCCAATCCACTGCTCACCATGTGGGGCTCAAGCCCCACCCCCTCCAATAGCATGCTCTGCCTCCTTTCAGCAGCACCCTGGGGGTGCCCCGTGGGACGGTGACATCAGTCTCTCAATGCCCTGCTCTGTCTCTCCCTGGTCTTTGGAGCTGTGAGGCTCACCTCTTGATGCCCCGCCCCCTCCAGCAGGCTGGACCATGAGGCCACACTGACTATTGGGCCACACTGCTTATTGGGGCTCCACGGTTATTACACACACACACACACACACACACACACACACACACACACACAGAGGAAGTGGGGGGGACTTTTAAAGGATTTTTCTAGAATTGTATTTCAAGGATTCAATCTTCCCAGATTTTAGATTTTTTAGAGATTTTTTTTATCTCTCAGGATTTCAACTGAGATTTTAATTAAGAGTGTATTTTGGGGGATTAAGGCCCAAACTCTCTTATTAGCAACAAAGTGTATGTTTATCATGTGAATGCAAAAGGAAAAAAGGGGTATGTGCTAAATTAGTGTTGGAGACAGCTGATAATTTATATAGGCAGGAGAGGAAGCAATTTCTCACTGGATACCACCTGAAAAGCCAGCTTTTCTTAATCCTGGAATATCATACCATAAACACAATGCCCAGAACCTCAGGAATGGACCCAGTTTTCTTGATCACTGCTATAAAATCAGAGTTTCTCCACCCTGCTAATCTGTTATTAGTCCTTGCTAGGATATTTTAAGGCCAAGCCCAGGTACATATGGCTCCACACTGTGAATTGTTTCAAAAAAGGTCAGTAATTGTCTCAAAGGACAAGAATCATTCACAGATAGGCAATATTAGGGCTAAACATGTGATATATAGCTGTACCAGGTCACCTCATAGTAAAGGTTTTTGATTTCTATGGAAACAGAATATGAAAAAGGTCCAGGATAAAAAAGCCATAGTCATTGTACCAGTGTACAATGTCAACCATTATGATGGATGATGGGCATGAGGAAATTCACATTGGAGAATCCATGCTATTGATTGTGTTATGTAGTAAGATAACATCCAACCTGCAATGTTTTTTTCCCTGTGACTTTTAAAAACTGAATTTCTGTGGAGCTGCTGGGTTTTTGAAAGTGAATTCAATGAACATGGTTGTGCTGGTGGCTTTAGTATGGCCTTGTGATCCAATGGAGAAATTCCCAGGAGTTGGGATTGCTGGGTCATAGGGAAGCTCTATGTTTAGTGTTTTTAGGAACCTCCTTACTGCTTTCCAGAGTGGTTGAACAAGTTTTCATTCCCATCAACAGGGTAACAGAGTTCCCTTTTGGCCACATACCCACCAGCATTTGTTATTGTTAGTTTTCTTGATGATGGCTGTTCTAACTGGAATGAAGAAGAATCTCAGTGTTGTTTTGATTTGCATTTCTTTTATGGCCAAAGATGTTAAACACTAATTCATGTATCTGTTGGCCATTCTTTTTTCTTCTTCTGAGAAGATTTTAGATCAGTTTTTATTGGGTTGTTGAATTTTTGAAGGTTTTTTTTGAGGGTTAATTTTTTTTAGCTTTAAGTATATTTTAGATATAAAACCCTTGTCAAACCAGGCCACACTAAAGCCTCCAACACAACCATGTTCACTGAAGCATTGTTTACCATACCCAAGGTATGGATGTTCCTTAGTGAATGAATGGATCAAGAAAATGTAGTATCTATACACAATGGAATTCTACTCACCTATCTGAAAAAAAATGTATTTTTCCATTTATGAGGAAATGGAAAAACCTGGAAAGAATTATGTTAAGTGAAGTAAGCCAGAGCCAAAGAAACATAGATTTCATGGTTTCCCTCATTTGTGGAAAGTAGAATGTGCCTGTAAATCTATAAGTAAACACACTGAATGATTAATGTGTGTGTGTGCATGTGTGCACGCATGTGCACACTGGGACATGATAAATTATATAGGACTCTAGAGATTCACACTGAGACCAAAGGAGTCTATGCATAGGAGTGGTTAACGAAGGCTCAATAGCTACTATGTGCAGATGATCATATAAAATAATATTCTATGAAATGCACTCCAAGGAAAGGAAACTAGAGACATTTTAGTTACCATTGTTGCTGTTTTGTTTTCTTGTTTTTGTCTTGTTTGTTAATATGTATTTGTGAGGGTGAGGGAAGACACATAAAGGGTGGAACAAGGGGGAATAAGCACAACCAGCACAACAGTAATACTCACTAGACACTATGGGGAAAATGGACTGGGATGGGACAGGAGGGAAAACCCCAGGAGAAGTGATAGAAGGGGAGATATGGTCCAAAAAGAATTGTACTCTTTACTCATTACCTTATTCATGAAACTATAACCCCTCTGTATATCAACTCTACCAACAATATTTTAAAAAAGGAAAACACTGTTAAAAAGAAAGCAAATTCAGGTGCTACATTGAATTGGTGTGTATCAAGATGGATGGCAGACTCATATTACAGTAAATCATACAAGTGTAGTATTTCAGCTAACAAGTTTAAGGGGAAAGAAAGAAAAGCAGCTAAAGAAGTTCATGGAAAACTTGTGGTAACAGAGAAAGTTTATAATGGGCTTTAGAACCATCAATACAATAATATTTCTGTTTAAATGTCTGCCAACTTAGTCCACCTACATGCCAAGGCAGGAGGATTGAAAGTTCAAGGCCAACCCAGGGCTACATAAGGAAATCAGATGAGGTGTGTGTTACCTGACAAAACACTTCCTCAAAACCCCAACAAATATCAACACAGTTGGCTGTAAGATTTTGTGCAAGAATTTTGAAGTCCAAAGAAAACAAGCAAAAATCCATGAGTGGGAAATTATGGACACAAGTGAAGATTGGCTGGGTATGGTAGTTCCAACCTTCAAAACCAACCTCCCAGAATGCAGAGGTAGTTGGAGCAGGATCCAAGATTAATTTGGGCAAAATTAGTGTGAGACACTATCTACAAGAAGAATGACAATTTAGCTCAAGCATGAGACCTTGAATTCAGTCCCTATTCGTCCAATTGCCAAAAAACAAAAAACAAAACCCCTGCCCATAGTTGGTTGTTATTAGCCAGAGAAACATGCTGCAACTTTTCTTTTCAGTGCTAAGGATTAAACCCAGAGCCATGCACGAGCAAGACAAATACTTTACCACTGAATGATGCCCCCATCCAAAACTGTGACAAGTAAAATAACAGTGCTTTTCCATAGAGCATGAAAGTAGGTGAGGTTTTACAAATGAAACAAAGTATGTTTAATGTTGTAATTAATAGTCTCTTCTTACTGATGTTACCCTTTATCTTTTCTTTTTCATTGTGTGTGGTACTGGGGTTTGAACTCAGTGTCTCCACTTGCTAGGTAGGTGTTCTCCTACTTGATCCTACCCCCAACTCTGCTTCAGTTATTTTTCAGATAAGGTCTCCAAGTTGTGCCTGGGGCCAGACTAAGATGATGACCATCTTATCCATACCTTCCTATAGCTGAGATCACAGGCATGTGCCACCATTCCTTGCCTATGTTAGACATTCTTGGTACTTAGGATATAATAATGAACTCAGGAAATGGGTGTTGAAGCTCATTTTTTCCCCAATCATTCTCTCTTTCATTAGTTTATTGCATTTATGTCTGTCATGACAGGTTTATATTTTTTTATTGTGAATTGAAGCTCATTTTTTACAGGAGGAAAAAAAAGCCATACATGTAATGCAGGTGTAATGTTATGGTCTTTCAAAGGCGATTAGCACTACGAAGTAATGTAGAAATTCAGTACAAGTGTAAATAATTGGAATTTACACAGATTAAATTTGGGGATGGGTTAGCTTCTCAGGAAGGTTTCAAAACATATGGAACTGATATGTGTACTGAACCTCACCACTTGACTGAAGGTGAAGAGCATTCTAAGGCTGAAAGATACTGAAGACTGGAGCCCAATAAGGGACGGGGTACAGAGTTTAAAGGTGAGGTCAGAGGCGTCCACACTAAATGGCTGCTAATTATTAATACATTGACTTTGTCTTTTGCCCTGGGGTAAGGAATCCTTAACTGTTTGGGGAAAGGAAGTGGCTGTTCTGTTGAAAACAAACAAGAGAGTAAGGGAAGATGCAGAAGACATAGGAAATGGCAGAAAAAAATGTTGGGGGGAGTGAGAAGGTGGCTGAATATAGTTTGAAAGTAAAGCCAACAATTATTTTATTGACAGTCTATAGAGATTGAGAAGAGACAGAGAGCATTGGAGTTGGAGTGGCCAGCAATTTATCTGGGCCATGCTAAAGGAAGAGTGGCTTGATGGACATGATCAGGGTTCAGCTATGAAGGGCTGAAGTCCACATACTTCTTAGCTTGTCAAAAGAGATGCCAAGTATACATTTGGCTATGGGAGTGATTTAAAAGGCACTGCTGAGCTAGCATTTGGCAACATGTAGATAGGATATAGGTTAAACTATATGCAACTGATAAAATTTGGTGGTTTGATTAAAAAGTAGTTTTATAGGGTTCAATCTAGTAAAATGCTGTGGAACTGCATTATCAACTTAGGTTGAGAATGTAGATATAATAGAGAGCTAAGAAAGATGGCCCTAGAATAAGAGATTCAGGGAGACATGAAGAAAATCTGCAAAATTGCGGCTGGGAAGGTGGCTCAGTGGTAGAGCATTTGCCTTGCATGCCTGAGACCCTGGGTTCGATTCCTCAGCACTACATAAGCAAAAAGAAAAAAGCCAGAAGTGGTGCTGTGGCTCAAGTGGTAGAGCGCTAGCCTTGAGCTGGAGAGCTGAGGGACAGT
>NW_012267265.1:11294500-11332693 GCF_000151885.1 Dipodomys ordii | reverse complement strand
ATGGGCCGTCCGTGGACGGTGTGCGCGCTCACGCTGACTTGCGAGCTGGTGGATGTCTTCACGGCGGCCCTGTCCACTTTGCCATCTTCCCTCTCAGAATTCTCTCCATCCGGATGGTCTGCAGCCCCGGGGCTTCCCACCAGAGGGACCGTGCAGGAGCTCTCCAAGCTACAGGCAATTCTGGGAAGTTGGACCTGCAGGGCTTCGGCCTTGGCCCTGGGGCCCTGGCCAAAAACGCCAGTCCCCAGAGGGAGGGGGCTCAGTGTGGTAAACGCCCTGTTGGGGACCCTGCGTTCTTGCCGGTCATTTGCTGCCAGATTGGCCCTGGCAGCCAGGAGTTTAGGGGTGGCACTGTCCCCTCCCCCATGACAAGTGAGGGGACCCCGGCTTAGGGGCGTCAAGGAGACGGTCTGGTTGGCTTCCTCCAGTCTGCAGGTGCCCCCGGTGGGTGGTCGGCAGAGGGCCTCTCCCTTTGGGGGGATCGCAGGGAGCTGCACCGTCTGGGTCATGGTTGGGGGGGCCCTGTGCACTCCAGGGCTCTCCTCGGTGGGGGACGCGGGCCTGGAGGACGGGGGCCTGGTGGCCGGGCCCTCGGCTGCCTGCAGGCAGATGGTTCGGGAAGGCTCAGTCTTGGTGTTGGAGGAGATGCAGCCCAGGTCGACCTCCTCGTCTGTTCGCAGGCCTCCCCGCTCCTCCCGCTTGGCAGAGGAGGTGCGATCTGCACTGTGCGTCAAACTGGGAGCCCTGGGCTGTTTCGCCTCCCTGGAAGCACAGGAGACCCCACGAGGGGTCAGTCGGAGGCCCCCACCCTCCACAGCCCCGGGGCTCTGGGCACTGGCTGGGGAGGGCCTGCGCACTCTGGCCTCCTCCTGGGTTGGGGAGGACCCACCAGAAGATGGCGATCTGGTGGTCCTGCTGTCCACTGCTGGGGAGCAGATGGAGATGTGCATCCTGTGGGTGGCAAGGCTGGAGGAGGCCGGGCGCGAGGTCACCTCTTCAGGCGTGGAGGGAGGCCCAGCAGGAGGAGGCCTGGTGGTCCAGCGTTCACCTCTGCGGGCACTGGACTCACTCACTCTCTTGGTGGTGCTGGACGTGCCCCTGCCCTGACCTTGAGGCCTCATTGCCCTGGCCCGCCCCTGGGGGACCAGGGGGTGGGTCTTCCTGAGCCTGGGTCTTGGCGATGGTAGACGGTGACTGGCTCTGTCGAAAGACCTTTTCTATCTCAAACACTCTCACAAACACCGACGCAAAACCCTAGCTATCGGAGCTCTGGCATGAGCCTGCGCTCTCTCCTAGGATCTCAGAGAATTCTGTGAACAAAGGCCTGGAATGGGGAGATGGATGAGTCAGGAGAAGGCTCTCTATTCAACCAGTCTCTGTTGCTGTGGGTGGAGCAGCAGGAAGTGTGGTGACCCTGGCTGGGGCTGAACTATTTACTCTCTTCTAAATCCCCTCCTCTACCTGTGTGCACTCACCCAAGAACATTCTTCCTTCTCTCCAGGCTTTTAGTCCTCAGCCTTTCTACTTACATGTAATAAAATTACAATAGAAAATGAGGGGCAGGGTGCCTGTGGCTCATGCCTGTAATCCTGGTCTGAGGATTGTGATTCAAACCAGCCGGAGCAGAAAGTCCATAAGACTCTTCTCCAATTAACCACCAGAAAACCAGAAGTGGCACTGTGGCTCAAGTGGTATAGAGCTAGCTTTGAGCTGAACAGCTCAGTGACAGCACCATGGCCTAGAGTTCAAGCCCCACGACTGACAAAAAAAAAAAAAAAAGAAATTAAGAAAATGAAGGAGAAAGTATAGCAAATTATGATGCATCTATGTATTTTTTTAATCTTAAGAAATTATTTCCCATCTTTCTCATACGGATGATCTGCTTTGGCTTGAGATCCTTCCTCCTTCCTTGCCTGTCTACCTGTCTTTTCTTCCTTCCCTCTTTTCTTCCCTCCTGTCTTCCTTCCCTCCTTCCTTCCTTCCCTCCTTCCTTCCTATTTTCCTTCCTTATTTATTTCAAGTAATACATTTAGCTATCTATATGCCCTCAATGTAATTTTAGTGATTTCCAATAAGAAGTTCAATGCTTAAAATTTCTGCTCTTCTGAATATATTCTTCTATTATCTTGAGACATATCAATTTATATCTTCCACACATAGTCTATTTATAATTTATATATAGAGAGAACATATTCTTACAAAACAATTTTGTTGATTTGCTACTTGGGCTATGTAAATATTTTCCAGATTCCCTACCTTCCTTTCTTTTTAGATGTTAAGAGCAAGCACCTTTCCCTAAAGACATGCAGTTAATCTCTGTATCATTCCCTCAAAGTCATGATCATTCTCTCACACTAGGTTTGTGTGGACAGCTAGATAAATCTTAAGCATGAACAAAGGCTTTTCTCTATTTTAAGCCCTATACAAAATAACTCTATATATCATAGCTAATTCCAGCCATGTCTCAATGAAAATATATGTTTTTATCATTGTCACACACAGATAAGCCTGGTATCAAGGTTGTTGGGGAAGGCATTGCAAATTTTCAATTTAAAAACTTGCAAAGATTAGTGAAGTCTTGGTTAAACAAATTCCCAGGGAATCACTAGATAAGGCAAATCTACTAGTGTATTAAATAGAAAATCAGTTGCTTCATTATGTGTATGTATCATAGTAAGGGAAGAGGAAATAGATAACATCTGGGTGTGATCTGATAATTATCCAATCAATTAGTAAATCCTCCAGCCAACTGCCTGGCAGAAGCATTTTCTCAGGCCTAGAATTCATGTAGAATATAGATCTATATCCATATCTATATCTATATTCCCATATCTATATTCCTTGATACAGATATACATAAAATATAGATATAGGTGTAAGAGTCTCTATATCTATATAGAGAGATATATTGATAACGTAGATACAGGAATATGGATTATAGATATAGATATGTAGAATATATATATACATACACACATATATAGACAATCTTATTTTATCTTTTTTTTCCTGAAAAATCTTTTAAAAATATTTTTTCTGAGAATACTTTCAGGTAATAAAATCTTGAAATAAATTTTTTAAGATTTTGCTGTTGTTTTTTTTGTTGGTTGTGGGGCCTGAACTCTGGGCCTGGATGCTGTCCCTCAGCTCTTCAGCTATAGACTAGTGCTCCACCACTTGAGCCTCAGTCCCACTTCCTGCTTTTACTGCTTATGTGGTGCTGAGGAATCAAACCGGGGGCCTCATGCATGCAAGGCAAGCACTCTTCCACTGAGCCATCTTCCCAGCCCTGAGACTTTGCTCTTTTTTTTCATTGTCTTTCTTATTTGCTTATTAAGAAGCCCAAACATGAATAGATATTTTTCATCTAGGAGCTGGTGGCTACCTTTCCTGTGTTTCTTATTAATCTTTGCATTTGGTTTGTTTTTTCTTCATTTTTATCTCCCTTGTTCTTCGTGTAGTAGAACTTCTCTCCTCCCCTCCCCAACAGCCTCCTTTCTGAGTTTTGCCTCTATTGAATGGCCATTTTCCCCTTGATTGTGTTCTTTTATGCTTTGTGTCCTGTCTTACAGTAATTGCTTCATAACTCATTTTAATGGTGGCTTCATTGGTCAAATCTTCAGCTATGACTTGACAATATTATTCTGGTTCTTTTCTTCTGTTAAAAACATTTACTGATTTTCCACACATTTGCAATAGGATTTCTATATGTATTCTATCATTCTATGACCAAAGGTTAAATAGATTTGATCTCTTTTGGAACAACTTTGCAGGATGTTTCCATATTTGTTGAAATTGGGGATATGTGAGGTAGAGAAAAGTGTTTATAACTTTGGGTTTTTTCTTCTTCAGCAAAGAAATAGACTATTTACTCATGGTTGAAGAGGTCTCTGCTTCTGTACATGGTTTCTAAGTACTTCAAAATGAATGTAATTCAGGAAGTTTTTGGTCACCAGCTTTTGGGTCAAAGTTGACTGTTTCCACAGGACTTGTTTCATAGATATATTCCCAAATAATTTACATATCACCCCACATCCCCAGGCCCTCCTGGGACTTTTCTTGAGGAAACAGATGGTAGGGATCCACCTCTCCCTGGAACACTAGGATAGAAGGTAAGCATTGTTAAACACCTTTACATATTGTTAAAGCACTGCTACTGATGAAGCCTTTTTTGCAAACACAATGTGGAAGTTTATCTTTTCTTTCAATATGCTGATATAATGAAGTCGAAGGCCACTTAACCCACTAGCTAAATGATACCTAGTAGACCTTTCTCGGGCAAGAGGTAACCAGGCAGCCCTATGGTCTCCAGGTCACCACCTAAAAGCATAACTCCAGATTTTTCTACCCTAACTGCAGGAAGTAATATCTGAGATTGGTGTAAACACACAAGGCTTCTTTTGTATGCAGGACAGACTGTTATGATGGGTGCAGACACTCTTGCTCCCTAACGTTCCTGGCTATAGAAGTAGGTTGCTCAACTCACCTTATGAGCACCACCCTGTGTTGCCTGCCCCTCCCCTGGATCCCACTATTCTTACTTTACTCCTGAATGTACTGGGTTGAATAACTAATCCAGAGGAGAAAATAAATGGCAACCAAATTAGAAAGGAAAAAGTGAACAAGTGTGTTTGCAGATGACATGACAATAGAGAGGAAACCTTGAAAACTCAAGAAGCTTTTAAAACTAACAAAAAAACCCAATAAGCTTTCATGATTAAAAAAAATCACATTTCTATCCAATTAAAGACTATCCAGATAATAATTATCTTTACAATAGCATCAAAAAGAATAAAATCCTTAGGAAAAATTTAGCCAGGAAGGAAGATTTGTACAATGAAATATATAAAGCATGGGGAAAACTGAAGATGGCACAAATAGAAATATAATTTGTGTTCATGAATGAACAAATATTGGTAAAATGTCCACCAAAAGTGAAGTACAAGTTCATTATTATCCCCATTAAAAGTCCAATGACTTTTTTATTGTTATTGAAGAGGGGATATACAGAGAAGTTATAGTTACAAAGTTCAATGTCAAGTCTTACCTAGTTTCCCCATTTTCCCCTCCCAACCCGCCCCCACAAGTCGTATAGTTCATTTTCAACACAGTGTCTAGTGAGTATCAGTACTATATTTGTCCACCCTTTGTGCCACCATTTCTGTGCTCCCATTTACTCTCCATGAAACAGATACATTTACATATAAGACAAGTGGTACAGAAAACAAGAACAGTGGCAAAGGAGGGGAAATGCAAAATAACAAAACCTTGTTTCCATTTCAATAAATATCATTTTATATGCTCATGTGCACTTAGCTACTGAGCCTTTGGGATCCTCTCCTAAGAATACCCTCCTTTGGTCTCACAGTGTGAATGTCTTAGAGACCTGTATAATTTATCATGTCCCAATATAGTTTATCTTTTAATATTCAGTGTGTGTTTACTTGTGCATTTATAAGCACATTCTAGTTACAACAAATGAGGGAAAACATGAAATTTGTATTTCTTTGAGTCTGGCTTACTTCACTTAATGTAATTTTTTCCAAGTCTTTCCATTGTTAAATAGATAAATGGAGTTGCCAAACACAGTAAAAAACCTGCAAACCAAAGAGACAACCTATGGAATTGAAGGAAATATTGGAAAACTATCTAAAATGCATAAGGGACCTAACTGAAGACCAAGCAAAGAATCTCATTTTAAGAAGGCTAGAATGTGTTTATGACTTTAAGTATCACTATCCCAAAATACTGTGAAATTTGTGAAATTTAAGTAATCACAATAACAAAAATTGACAAAAAGAATCTCATTTAAAATAAGAAGAGATCAGTACAAACATCTTTCTAAAGAATATACAAATGTCAAAGATCAGCAAGTATATAAAAAAAAACACTGACAATGATACACAATAAAATTCCTATATTATTGGTGGAAATGTAAATAAGTAAAAAATATACCACCATGAGATCAATATAGAGGTCCCTCAAAGTACTGAAAACATAGTTAGCCTATGATACAGCAATTTGACTACTGGTTATATATCTCAAAAAAGGAACCAATATCACAATGAGATATCTGCACTCCCATGTTCATTGAAGCACTGCTAACAAAGGAGAGGTCAACCACCTAAATGACAAAAATTTCTAGTAATCAATGAATGGATAAGGAAGATGTGATAAGCACAATCCCTCAACACCAACACATGATGGAATATCATTCAACATGGATAAATCTAGATGTTGCTCTAAGTAGGACAATACATACTAAATGATGTATAAGATGGGGGAGACTGATAAAAAAGGAGAGAGATCACTCAAGATCCATTAAATTCATATACTGCTTCAGAGAACAGCAACACCTTTGTATGCCTATTTGAAAATTTTGCACATGGGACTATGGTTCCAAGTGTTAAGATTGCTAACCTTGAGAAAAGAACTCAGGGACAAAACTCAGACCCCCAAGTTCAAACACCATGACTAAAAACTATAAAAACAAAAAAATAAAAATAAATTTAAGAGAGATACAGAAGAAGTTGTACAGTACTCATCACCAAGGGCTTTGGATAAGAATTATGAAAGATGGTGGTCAAATGGAACAGAATAGAAGATCCAGAAATAAATCCACAGGCCTACAGCCAGCTGATATTCGACAAAGGAGCCAAAGACATACAATGGAAGAAACACAGCCTCTTCAACCGCTGGTGCTGGGAAAACTGGGCAGCCACATACAGAAAACTAAAAGTGGACACCAGCCTATCACCATGCACCAACATCAACTCAAAATGGATTAAAGACCTTAACATTAAACCTGAATCTCTGAAACTACTGCAGGACAGAGTAGGAGAGACACTTGAACTAATAGGCACAGGAAGGAACTTCCTGAACAGAGTCCCAGGGTCACAACAAATTGGAGAGAGACTGGACAAATGGGACTACCTTAAAATAAAAAGCTTCTGCACAGCTAAATCTATCGCAACCAAGCTAGAAAGACAACCAACTAATTGGGAAAAAATATTTACCAACAATATATCAGACAAGGAGTTAACATCCTGTATATACAGGGAACTCAAGAAACTAATCCCTCCCAAACCTAACAAACCAATTACTAAATGGGCAAGGGAACTAAAGAGGGACTTCTCAGATGAAGAAATAAAAATGGCAAAGAAACACATGAGGAAATGTTCATCATCCCTGGTGGTGAAGGAAATGCAAATAAAGACAACCCTGAGATACCACCTTACCCCAGTCAGAATGCCCCACATCCACAAATCAGCCAACGACAAATGCTGGAGGGAATGTGGAGAACGAGGAACCCTATTACACTGCTGGTGGGAATGTACACTTATACAACCACTTTGGAAAGCAGTCTGGAGGGTCCTTAGAAAGCTAAAGATTGACCTCCCTTACGACCCAGTCATACCACTTCTAGGCATCTACCCTGAACAACAGGAACCAATATACAAGGACACGTGCACCTCCATGTTTATTGCAGCACTGTTCACAATAGCTAGGATATGGAAACAACCCAGATGCCCCACCACAGATGAATGGATCCAAAAATTGTGGTGTCTATACACAATGGAATATTATGCAGCCATTAGAAATGACAAAATAATGGCATTTGCAGGGAAATGGATGGAGCTAGAAGGAATCATGTTGAGCGAGGTAAGCCAAGAGCAAAGAGACAAAAGGTACATGGTCTCCCTGATAAGTGGATGCTAAATCCAAAATGTTAGGTGATACAACAAAATTTACAGGACTTAAGAAACAAAGAACTTCCACTTATCTGGTTGAACCACTACTAAATATCCCCATGCTGCTGATCACATGTATGGTGTATATGTGTACACTGTTATATGTTATAGACCGTGATAGACAATTTGCTCCAGGAAAGTTAGAATAAACTTGTGACTTTAAATGAGCATCAATATTCCACAATACTGTGAAATTTGGGAAATTATGTAATCACTTAATCATAATTAAAAAAAAAAAAGAACCTCGGGGAAGGTAGGGAGGGAAGATGGTAGGGGGAAACAATGGAGGGGGTAACAATGCTCAAGAGGAAGTGTACTCATTACCTTGCCCATGTAACTGTAACCCTCTGTATAGTATCTTTACAATAAAAATTTTTAAAAAAAGAAAGATGGTGGTCAAATGGATTAAAATTCAGTTATGCTCATGACCAAGATCCAGCATATACCATAGTAACTCTAGGGCATACCACATGGCATATTTGAAATTTTCTCTTGCTCTATATACTTCAAAATATAACAATAAAAGCTGATGGATATGTTAATTCTCTGATTATCATAACTATACAATATTTACATGAAACAAAATATTACACTACACAACATATATACTATTTTATGTGTCATTTATACCTCAATAAAATTGAAAATCCTAAGAGAATCTACTTTTGTTAGGTTGAAAGAGCCATGACAGAGCTAACATAAACACATGTCTAAAAGTTCTGTCTTCTTGGAACTGGCGCTGTGGCTCAAGTGGTAAAGCACTTGCCTTGAGCTAAAGAGCTCAGGGACAGCACCCAGGCCCAGAGTTCAAGCCTATGACCAAAAAAACGTTTTCTCTTCTTAAAGCTCCTCATGTCATGTTTTCCATACGTTGGATGTACTTGGACTAAATAACTGACTTCAGGAAAGTAGGAACTTTTTGACTTCCAGTACTTAGAACATGGTAAGCACATAAGAATTATTTCTTTTGCAATTCATGCCAAAAACCTGAGTGCTTGCCCAACCATCTCCTCATTTGCCTCATCCATTTGAGTCTGAGGTGCTCAGCTGTCCCCGCACTGTGGTGGAGAAGACAGTGCTAACTGACCCAGGTGGAAAGCATTTAGAAAGATGGAAGTGAAGTTGAGGACAAGTCTTCCAAAGTCTGGACCTTCAAACTGCTCAAACACAGAACACCCTTCGGGTTCTCTGGACCCTTGATACCCATAGACAACTTCATAACCTATAAGCCTTAGAAGCCATTTGTTCCCTAGGCTATGGGCTATGCTAACTGACACACAGGGGCCAAGAGAAAACTACCAAGGAGCGCATGGCTCAGCCCCAGCCACCTGGGACTCCATCTTTCCCTCCAGCCCTGCCCATGACATCACATCGTAGAGCCAGCGCTGCGGTGTACAACACACCTTATTTCCAGGATCTACAACTTTACATTTGTGACTTCTATAAACACGAACTGGATAACACCAAAAGGTTATCGTCTGAAAGCATCAGGGCCCTGGGTCCCCAAGAGGGTGGCAGGACCATGGAGCCCAGGGCCAAGCCTCCAGCAGCCAACCACCAGCAGGACGACTTCCAATCACGTCCAGGAAGTGAACCGGCACAGGGCGTCTTCCGTGTCCAGTCACAGCAAGTCATTGGGTACTGTGGGTCACCGAGTTGAGAAAGGAAGCCCCAATTCACCCAACACTCCTGGGCATCCTACATGATTCCAGAAAGAGGACTATGTGAATAAACCCTCCTGGCTTCATGACATTTGCCACTACCCAATATCCTTGTGGACCAAGTCCCCATCAAAACATCCAGCAGGGCTCTGGTTTCTGAAAAAAAAAAGGTCATACTCTGTGGTGGTCCTCCTGGCAAATTGACATTGGGAAACCGCCATATGACATACTCTATGGATCCTGGGGAAATCATCTCCAGGGCCTCCTTTCTTGGCACTGGAGGAATAGTCTGTGCAGAGCCTCCTTGCTCCCCAACACTGGGAAATACACAAGCCACCTCAAGTTCCCAGACAGGGAAGGCCACCACAGGACATCCCTGCTTTTTATCATGGAAACTGGACAGCTCCACAGCCACTCCTGGCTTACCAACACGCATAAATGGGGGAACAGCTTTATAAGCTATACAGAGAAAAATGGGGACAAAAGTAAGATCTCTACTAGGACGCTTGTTTTGACCCTAGAAGATGGAAATCTGCACTGACCCTCCTCGGTGTCTGAGCTAATGTCAGAACTTGGTGTACAGCATGCAGTGGAGGTGAGGCCCAACACAGTTCCCCACTGTGAGGAGCAACCGCATCTGCACAGACCCTCCTTCAGGGACCAATGGTCCATCCACCCTGGACCCCCAGTCATCACACTGGGCTGGGATCTCAGAAAAAATAAAGGACAATGTAGGCAGAATGAAATTTAAAATAGCCAACAGGGCTTGCAAAACCATTATGTACCCTGACATTTCTAATGATGTATCACCTAGATAGGATATATCAACTAAGTAGGTTCTGGAACCTTTATTTCTTTGCTGAGAGAGATGTGCACAGACCCCTGGTAATGACCAACCTCTGCCTCAGCAACATCAAAGGACAAATGATGCAGGGCCAACCAGTTACACTCCCGGGAGCCCCGACAAACACCCTGGACTCTCTCCATCAGCAGTCAAATCTGCTGTGCACAAATATCACACAGGCCTGCCTCAGTTCTCAAACACCTTCAGTAGCCAATTGGTGGAGGTCAGAGCCATTAGCAACTAGGAATGGTGGGCAGCTATGCCTCTTAACCCAGGCAAGGCCAAGGTAAAATCGCATCTGAGGTTTGACAAGAATCCCCCAAAAGCTATGGAACCTCCTGCTGCCAGAGTCAGTTGACAGCAGAGGAAACAATCCTAGTCTGGGCCACCATACACACCAAGAAGGGACACAAAGCAAAGAGTTGCCACTTTGTGGACAATTCTATCCCCAACCAGGGACAAGAGCAAGGTGTCTTCAATGCCTATCACCTTAAGCAAAGAATAAGGGGACAAGATTTCAAACTTTTACCCCCATCAAAAAACCTGGGGAGCTCTGACAGGGTTGAGGGGAAAGAGGTGGGAAACATCACCACACAAGCTACTTCATCAGCAGATAATGTGAAATTAGGCAGGTGCTCTTCCAAGATCACCAAGAGGTCAAAGATTCCCCCCCCCCAAAGAACCTGGCTGCTAGAGATGCAGCCAAGCAGCTTCAAGGTGCCAAGACTGCTGCACCCACCAATATTTTACACACACCCTCAGACCTCCACAAAGTGAGGAAAAGAAGCACTAGACCCCAGGCTGCCAAAGCTACTTTGAAAGTCGGGGCTTTCGATCAAATTCGGCCCACCTTGCTCATCAAGAGCACACAAGAAACTAAGAGCTCTCCATCAGCTGAGGCTCCAGCTGTTGCCATCCAAGCTGGTGGATCACATTCATCAGCCAAGGACAAATGTTTTACCACATATCCCCAGGACAAAGCCATTGGTGTTGTGTCTGCCAGGGGTATTTTGCCAAACAAAGAAGAAAAACCTCTCAAGGATGATTCAAGCAAAATCATGCAGCAAACCCTGCACCTTGGATGAGTCAAACTTCTGCCTGGCAGTGTGAACCCAGAAGAATTTCAATGGCAGAGCACTGGTACCAGCAGGAATGAGACCACGTGTGATCTCAGAATTACAGGCCTCAACCCCAACCATCATCCTCAAGAACTCACTAAACTTGCACACAAGGAGGGTAAATACCCAACGCCTCTCACCAGTCCACATGCTTTAGCCGGCATACCAACTGAACAGAAACCATCTGAAAACGTGAAGTCTATGGGTATGCTGCACGAGTGCCCCACAAGTCATAAAGAAATCAGCATATCATCAAGACCAAACAAATGCTGCAAGGAACAGAAACAAGTCAAAGGAAAGACCGTGGAGGCACCAAGAAAGACTTCTCTTCAAAGGGAAGAACGCCATATTTCCCAACAACAGTTTCAGCAAAGCAGGAAGCAGCTACATGAGCACAAACTTTGTTTGTTCACGGTATAATACTTTTATGGGACAGCCCTACATAAAAAGGCAACTAAGTCACCAGGATATCAAAAAAGAAAGGATTCTACATCTAGCCATATGAAGTTCACTGAAGCCCCTCAAGAAGACTTGAAAGACTCCAAGGAGATATGCCTGGAGATTGTAAACCAAGTGCCAAAAGCTCCTCGTATTTTTCAGCCACTGGAGATGCCAACTACAGACCTGCAGGAGTCACAGGAAAAGAAAGCCCTAAGTGATAGAGCTGCTAAGAAAGGCTATTTACCAACTAATTTTCTGAAGCAGGGGAATAATTTTACAAAGAAAAATCAGCCAACTAGCCATGATCCAGCTGATAGATGAAATAAGAAGACCCAAGAAACAGAAACCATTTGGTTTTGTCAAGGCTGATCCTTACCAATACTTTCGCATCAATATCATCAGAGACAAACAACAGAAATCACTTAAGCCAATTTTTTTAAACCTAAGTAGAACACAAGATTACAGCAACATCAGTAGCATAATAAAGGAATGTGAATGAAAGGGAAACTAGACTGAAAAGCTGATATGTGCATAATAATCAACACCCAAAAGAGGATGCTTCAAGCACCAGACAAAACCATATAAAAGACCAATGAAAGCCAGGCACCTGTGGCTCACACCTATAATCCTAGCTACTCAAGAGGCTGATATCTGAGGATCAGGGTTCAAAGCCAGCACTGGTAGGAAAGTCTGTAAGACTCTTATCTCCATTAAACACTTAGAAAACCAGAAGTGGCACTGTGGCTCAAGTGGTAGAGCACTAGCCTTGAGCTGAAGAGCTGAGGGACAGCATCCAAGCCCAGAGTTCAAGCCCCATGACTGACAAAAAAAAAAAAAAGACCAATGATGAACCCAAATTATTTCCTCCAACTTCTCATGAGCTAAGAACTGGAAAAGACTCAACAAATCTTCACAGAAAGTCTTTTGATTTGCTGATAATGGAAAATATCTGCCATGGATCATCATTTTGAAGTTTTTCATGTCAATAGTTTTAGCTATATAACATCAATCCTACTTTCACCAAGAAGAACACTATGGAAGTGTCTAGAATCTTACTTACCAAATGGAAACTTATACAAGATTTTATGTTAAATGTTTTCTCACTTAAAATTTCTGAGAGTCAGAAGATTGATTATATTTCCCCTAGAAAAAGCATTCATGTAGTTGTGAAAATGGGAGGAAAGGGATGGTAGGGGGAAAACAAAGGAGGAGGCAACAATGCTTGATAAGAAATGTACTCATTACCTTGCTCATGTGATTGTAACCCCTCTGTACAGTATTTTCACAATAACTTATTTTTAAAAAAATAAGCATTCATGAAACAGTGGTTCATATTCCCAAGTTAGGTTTTTCCAGACCTACAATTGATAGACTAATGATCTACCAGTCATTTGTGGGACTGGGGAACCCTAACCTGGGAATATGACTCCATATTTCACCCCTGCTTCTGCATAGAAAATAATCAACTCTACATATTCCAGAAATGGGAAGTGATAAAAATCTTCAAATATAAATATCTATTTTATCTAGATAAACATACTTATCTAAAATCAGCCTAGAAGCAGGATTCTTCAAGGTGGCTTCAGGTACAGCATTAAAGTTTTAGTAAAATTAAAAATGAATATCAATATATATTGATATATATTTAGAATTCTGAGATATCATAATCAAGGACACACTTCAAAAATAATTTCTCAGAAGTCTTTCTAACTTTTATTGTGAAATGAGTTTATCTAAAATTGGATGAAAGATACTATTCCACTCAAGATTGGTTTAATTTCAGCATTAGCATTATGTACTTTGTGATGCTTTCAACAATGTGTAGAGGACAAGAAAATGTTTCCTTGTGCCTTCAGGGGAAAAAAAGGACAATGAATGGTGCTTTGGTGCAAATACTACTGCTAGCATTTACATTACTTGGTAATGTGTGCTATTTAAAATATAGTAATAAAAATTATTAAAATCCTACTTGTGACTATAATTTTAAAAGAAAAGCTTGCCTGACTGAGAGAGAATGGCCTATGTGAGAACGTGAAGGAGGTATGGGCTTGAGGAGAGCAGACCTAGGGGAAGACCAAGTTTGAGGTCCAAAGGGAATGGAGCAACTGGAACAAACCAAAGAACACTGAGGAATATTGAGGAATCAGATTTCATGGTGGGAAGAGGGAGGTAGGGCTGGCTGTAAAGAACTAGAGAAAGACAAGATTCAGGAGTATGTGACAGGAGAAAGTAATGAAATTGCTAATCATTTTTTCATGCTGGGATAAACATCTGAAGACACAACTTCAGGGAGGTAAAGTTGATCTGACTCACTATTTCAGAAAATTAAGGCAGGGAGGAGATGAAAGAGCAGAGAAAAGAAAAAGTGGGAGAAGGAAAAGAGAGAGTGGAAGGAGAGAGAGGGAGGAAGAGAGAAGAAAAGGGAAAGGGAGTTTGGAAGGACAGGAGGGAAAAGGAGGAGAGTGAATTTGAAAGGAGGGAAAAGAAGGAGGAGGATGTGAAGGAGAGCACTCCTCATTTCCCTCCTTTATTTTATCTGAGCCTTAGCCTGTGGGATGATGTTACCCTCATTTGAGACACATTTTCTCCACTTGGTTACTCCTCATTGGGAACAAACATATCACAAAATGTGCCATTTCCTAATCTAGCCACTTGGTTACTCCTCATTGGAAACAAACATATCACAAAATGTGCCATTTCCTAATCTAGCCACTTTTCAATCTAATCTACTTAACCTGATAAACCATCATAATCCACACATGTCAACAGATCTCATTTAACCTGAGGAGATATTTGACACCTGGCTCCCCAAAAGTTCGTGTTTATCTCAGTGCAGAATGTATTCACTTTGTTGTCAAGAGTCTATACCGTTGTACAGTTCCAGTATTGCTCAAAAGTTCAAGTCAAAAATTTCTTTTCAGACTAGGGAAAACTTTTCTATAGTCAAAAAGTAAGTTATAAACTCCCACCATACAAAGGCACATAACAAGCATTCCCATCCCCAAAGTGGAGAGTTGTGCTATGGGGAGAATGGGACCAAAGCAAGACTGAAAAGGTAGCAGGACAAGCATGAAATACAATAGCTACATGAGCATGTGGTAAAGTCCCATAGGTTGCAAAGGCTCTGGGCAGCTCCGTTCCCAAGGCCTTGCCAGCAGCAGCCTGCAGGCTTGCTCTCTAACTTCAGTTCATATCACTCATTGCCTGTGGTTCTTTCTGACAGACATTAACTTCCTGCATTCTCCATTGCATCTTCAGCTTCAACTTCACATCTACCTTTGAAATATATGTGGAGGCCTTTTTCCTGTGTGGCTAGCACTATGAGGCTAATGCCAAGATCTGCTGCAGTTCAAGCAGTAGCTGGGCCCTAGAAGATCATGGCTTTAGCTGTCCCTAAGTGCCTGGAAGGCCAACCAAGGGAAAAACTTTCCTAAGAAACCTTCTGTGAGCAGGGCACCCCTGAGCATTCTCTCTCCCCAGAAAGTGTTGGGAGCTGACAGTAAAGCTCCAAGGTCTTCTTGACTCTTGTGGTCACTTGAAGGCACATACAAGAAACTGGCTTTCATGAAAAACACCAGGTGTCCGGGTTTGCCTTGCTATGTCTGTAAAATTTGCTTTACTTTCTATCAGTTGACCTTGTCTTGTTTCTTTCTACACCCTTGTTTTTATTAAAGACTTTTCTTACTTTTCTACACTATGGTGACCTTAGGTTACCTCTTGACTTCTAATAGTATAAATAAGGAGAGTTAAAAAATAAACAGGGCTGCAGTCTTGAGCTGCAGACCTCCCGACCCCATCCTTTGTCTTATGTCTTTATTTTTCCGTCCTCGCCCCCTAAATCAGGAGTCCCTTTCGTTGCCGGCTGGTTCCGGCAAGAAAGCATGTTCTTTTCAATGAATTAAACCTCTTCTGGCTTGTGCTTGCCTATGGGTACAATCTACACGTTCATGAGATTTTAATTATCTTTCTAATGTCCTGATGAAAAATAATGGTTTTTTTCAGTAATCTCTCAACAGTCACTATTCCTTGGTCCTAGTTTTATACATTTGCCTCTTTCTTTGGTCTTACAATGATCATTATAAATTTGGCTAAAAGCACCTATTCATAACCATACCATAGCCTCCTTGTTGGTTTGTCTGAAAATTTCCTCTGTCATGTTAACTAGTCTATCTATCACCTTTATCTTTAATTTCACACAGAGTCACAGGACATAGGCAAAACATAAATATGCTTTTTAGTTGAGTATAACATATATGGCTTCTACTCCCAACTTCATAAGAGACTGTATTTGAACTGCTTATTGTCTGCCTGCCCCATCAGCATTATGGTTTTATGAGCCTAACAGAATTGTGCATAAAGCTTTACTTACCATATCTGAAGCCTTTTCTAGACAAGTGTCCAAACTATTTCCAAATTCCTCCCACCACAGGTCTCTGGTTCACACATTGGGAATAACAATCCCCAAATATCCAGCCTCAGTACCAATGTTGTATGTTAGTCATTTTTTTCTGTCACTGTAGCAAATACCTGGGAGGAAAAAAGAAAGCATTTTTATTTTTGCTCATGGTTTCAGATCAGAGTTCTTTGTTCGGGGCCCAAAAGGAGTCAGAACATCATAGGCTACTTAACTCAGGGCAGGCCAGAAGCAGAAGATGAAAAGGGAAGGGAAAATAAGGTCTCAGGCCAAGATCCAGTCCCCAAACATATGCCTCTTCATTCTAGGCTCTACTTTTATACTTTTTCTATCAAAGGAAAGTACTTTATTGATTCTAAACAATGTTCCATAATTAGAGGAGATATTTTTATAGAGACTCTATCACTAAATCTTAACCAACTTCCCTACTCAATATTTACTTGCATGTTTCTCTGATATTAATGAATATTCTATCATTATTGTTATAGTTTTAAATATCTGGAATATACATATTTTAGAACACAGAAAGTATGGAATCTGAATGCTTAAATGTATTAATTGGTATAGGTGTCAGGCTACAATCATTTTCAAAGCACTGTTATATAAAATAAAAATACCCACAACCTAACTACTAGAATTGAACCCCTTTGTACAACTATTTAATAAAAATAAATATTTTAAAATGAAAAAAATACCTTAAAGTTAGAAGGCATTTTTAGTCAACTGGTATAAAAAGTTGAGAGATTTGGCATGAGGTCTACTGAGTTCATTTCAAAGACAAAAATAAAATCTTGACTCTCAATCTTTTCCACCAAACTGTTTGATTTTGAAAATAATTGAAGAAGTACCTCATTGTGATGTTTGTACTTGTGAGCCACCTTATTCTCAGTACTGAGAGCTCCCTATTTCTCAAACAGTGAACAAAGGGACACAAAGGGAAAGCACTTCTGGCTCCCAGGATTTTAATAAGGTTCCTTACACAGCATGTTAAAGTGATACCTCACCACTAGAACGGAAAAAAATTATCTTTATGTCTATATTATAAAATCAAGCTTATGTATCTTTTTTTTTTTTGGTCAGTCGTGGGGCTTGAACTCTGGGCCTTCTTTTTTTTTGGTCGGTCGTGGGGCTTGAACTCTGGGCCTGGGTGCTGTTCCTCATCTCTTCAGCTCAAGGTGAGTGTTCTACCACTTGAGCCACAGTGCCACTTCCGGTTTTCTGGTGGTTTATTGGAGATAAGGAGTCTCATGACTTTCTTGCCCAGGCTGGTTTGGAACTGAGATCCTCAGATCTCAGCCTCCTGAGTAGGTAGGATTATAGGCATGAGCCATCAGCGCCCAGCAAGTCTATGTACCTTTATGTTTCTTTCTAAGGCAGATGTCTATACAAATACAAGGGTAGCTGTCTGTAAGGTGTATATTTTACACTTATCTAATGGGCAAGTAAGGGATAGTATTTCAAGCTCCAATTTCTCCTTGCAATGTCAGGAACATCTTATGATGCCAAAGACTAAGACCATCTAAGATCCAGAAAGACTTGCTTTAGCCCATTAATTGATAGATTTGTACTTATTAAAATTGATGCATTTGAAAGGCTCCTTTAAACATTAAATACATTTTGACTGGTTACTTTGCAACCAAATTTTAAAATAAATACCATATATGATAAAACAAAAAATAAGACAAAGAATGGTAAAATCTTAGCTCTAGATGTAAAATCCTCAAGATGGCTTATAAGAAATTTTAGAAATTTATAAGAAATTTTACACGAAGTTATCAATTTGATAAGCTGTCTACACTCAAAAACATCTTCACAAGAGTTAAGAATCATGGTGTGAGGTTACTTAGGTGAGCACCAATCTAATAAAAGATATATTGAATTTAAACAGGAAGTATAGACTTATTTTAGCTGTATAAACCGCAGGCAGGAGAGTGCAGAAAAGGTACTTCCATATGGAGCAAGGGAAGAACACCTAATTTAACAATGCACCCAACAACTGGCTGATTGAGGGAACGCTACCAACTGATTTGCCTCTATGGATCCAGATTCCAGGATGTTCCCTGCAGCCTCAGACTCTAGGACCACTCAACAGCCATGTCACTCCAGGGGTCATAAGTGTCAAACTCTCTGCCATAACCACAGCACCAGACCAATCCCATTAGATGCTGCTTCCATTGAATCGCATGACCACACAAAAGAGCAGGGAGGAGAGTTAAGAGTGGAAAAGTTCACTAAAGAAACTGAAACTTGACATACATATCAAAGAAATTCTCCCTATATAGGAAATATCTTATAAGAATTACAGATCAAAGAAATTCTCCCTATAGGGGAAATATCTTAAAAGAATTACAGATCAGAGCTTGAAAGTAGAAATATAAACTAGTATCACAAGAGAAAAAAATATATACAATCTTAGAATCTTTCCTATAAGTTGGGCTAACCTAAAAAAAGATGATATTCTAAAACTGATTAAAAACTTGCAGAGTTGGTGTTCATAAAATTCTCAGAGGAGCTATAAATTGAACTTTCTAAGAAGACATTTGGACAACATCTATGAGAGCTAATGATTTCTTCCTAAAAATTACATTCCAGGTATCTGTCTCAGAAGAAAATCTCACTCATGGCAATTAGGAAGAAACTGTTCAATTAGTATCTGGTATATGGTAATAGTAAATAAATATATCAGTGATCTAGAAGACTAGCTTGAAAAAAACTGTATTCATCTAATGAGAAAGTATAAATCACTAAGAATAGTAAAAATAGTAAATAAGATTTCAGAAAAAAATTGATTCAAAAGATGAAAACATAATCTCTTCCCATCATAGACTAGTCATACTGAAGTAAAAACTTCATCTCTAAATTTCAGTGGCTTATAAGGTTGGAAATATCTGGCCCAGGGTCCTCAGAAAGCCTACAAAACCATTTGATACATAGTAGGACAGACAGGTAGGCTTCTTATTGGCAACTCAAGATCTATCTGCCTCGACAGATAATTATGTATGACCAAAGAGAGGTGACATAAATATCCAAAATGATTCATGGCAGAAAAATAATGCCTACCACTGTAAGAGTAATTTCTTGTCCATATGTAAAACCTCTGGAGAGATCTGCTCTGCTATCCTTATTCATGGCTCAAGGGCTGGAGGTTCCATCTATGCACTGTTATGATGAACAAATCACTAAAAGAAGAAAGTGTAAATCATACAATGATTCTTAAGCATTGTACTGGAAAATGGCATGTAAAATACTGTCTTCATTTCCTTACTGGCCAAAGCAGGTCACAATACCACCCTAATTTTCATTAAGTGACAACTGAATTAGATACTTTATTTAAAAAATGATCAAAAACTATGGTTGGGATTTTTTTCAGTAGTAAGCTATTTCTTAGTGGATTTTTTCTTACTTTTCTTTAGGGGAAAACTTCCATAAGCATC
Source organism: Dipodomys ordii (assembly GCF_000151885.1). Taxonomy (NCBI): domain Eukaryota; kingdom Metazoa; phylum Chordata; class Mammalia; order Rodentia; family Heteromyidae; genus Dipodomys; species Dipodomys ordii. The sequence goes on along the minus strand of NW_012267265.1, from coordinate 11,313,030 downwards.
CAGGAAGTACAGAATTGATTACCCACCAAGCAATAAGTATCAAACTGACAACAAAAAGCAGTAAATGTGAAAACAGACAACACAATTTCTTTTCTACACTGCAAAAGAAGACAAAAAGAGATCTCAAGTGAAAATCTTCAGACAGAGGAATAGATATTTATGTTTACCAGATGAGGGAGACTAGCTGAAGGCATAGAATAGCATGAGGAGAGCAGCAAAAGAGATTTAGAAGGTGTACAGAAAAGACTAATGTAATGAGACTCCAACAAGAAAATTTTATTAATTGCAGCTATAAATATATATACCTACTATAAGGGGTGGTATTAATCAAAAATGCATTGTACTCATAAGCTGGTTTGTTAAACGACAATTCATTGGTCCCACTACTTAAAGATAATTTTAAAAGGATACCATATTCAAATGTGTCCAAAAACTATCAGTAATTTATAAATATATTTATAAATAATTTATAAATACAACTATGCTCTGTTCAACATTTTAAAAGAATATTTATAAAAATAAATGTATTCCTATTGTCATTATTATACATTTCTGAGATGTATTTAAAGTCCTGATGATGAGTTTTTAAAATGCTAGTTATTTATGAGGTGTCCAGATGTGCTTACCTACTCCAGCATCTCAGGGGGTTGAGTATTTGTTCTCTTTCTCTACTGAGCTTTCCAGTGAGAGCCACTTTGTGAATCTACAGTAACCACAAGTGTACTGCTGAGGCCTTCTGCCATGAAGTATCCCAACATCTGAAAGGGGAAAACAAACTGAAATCATTCCCTTAAATCTGGTTGACTTAGAGATGAGTACTCAACATAGTTTGTCATTTCTCTGTGACTGATGCTTGAAAAGTATGACAGAAAATTTTGCAAACCTGTCATGAAGACATCTGAAGAAGTGGAACACAGTGACTCACACCCATTATCTTAACTACACAGAAGGCTGAAATCTGGAGAATGAGGACTGAGGTTCTACATCAGCCTGAGGTAGAAAAGGTCTTGAGATTCCATCTCCAATTAATCAGGAAAAAATCAAGCCTAGAGGCATGAACCAACTGGTACAACACCAGTAGATCAAACAAACCCAAGCCCAGTAATCACAAGGCCCTGCCTGAGTTCAATCCCTGATACTACCAAAACAAACAAACAAACATGTAAGCAACAAAAAAAACTCATAAAACAATCTTGACCTGTGGTTTTTCTAAAACTACTGTGGTTGTGAAACTAATGATAAACATAGTGTCTTATCTAGAAATCCCATCATTTCCCCAAAAAATATGTTCCTTTTCTCTATGTGCTTAATGTCATTTTTTATTTTTTTACTAAGATTCACTTCTAGTGTACATATATTTTGATGTTTCATTAGAAGATTGATAGCAATATGAGTATCATTTCAAAACTCCTTATGGCACTTGTTCTTAACTTTAAACAATCCAAGCTATAAATATGACACCACACAGAATTTTTTAAATTATACCTTATTTCACTTAAAAAAGTGTTTGTGGAAATATCCATCTATATATTTTGTGTTTATAGATTTAAAATAGTTTGCCTTTAACCAGTATTTCATTGTATTGACACACTACAATGTTTTGGACATTTGGGGTATTACTAGGGGAAGGTTTGGACATAAATTAAAATATATAATATCTAATTATATATTTATATCTAAAATATAATTTTAACAGTATATTCACATGTGTCTTACAAGACACCTTATAAGAACAATCTAAAGACATTTAAAAACTTCATCCTTTATGCAGAGTACTCTGAAGAAAGAAAAATATATGAAGTTGCTTGCATTCATTAGTACAGTTATTCTGCCCTGTAATACTGGAAAGTCAAAATGTGTCGACACACAAAATGATTACTAAAAGTTCTAAATTACAAAAATGCTTTTAAAAACATGTTCTTACTTTTCTATTAAAAATATAAAAACTATAGTTTATGAGGAAAACCATTAAAAATTTCAATTGTATACGTGTTTTGAATACTTAAAAGTTCTGTCCACTAAACCAGCCAAATTGTCAACAGCACTGTTTAAAATGTAAGTGAGCAATGCGGCCCAAAGAGCAGCACAGCAAAAGCAACTCACAGTAAGTGATCTTCACTAGTCCTGTGTGCACCTTTTTACCTATTTCCCTGAAGTGACAAGTGACAGCCCTGTGGTCCATAGTATCTCTCTCACTCTTTCTCTGTGAATGTCTGTCTCTGTCTCTGTACTGTTCTCTGTCTCTTCCTCTCTCTTGTCTCTTTTTCTCTCTCTCTGTCTCTCTGTCTGTTTCTGTCTCTCTCTGTCTCTGTCTCTCTGTCTCTGTGTCTCTGTCTGTCTCTGTCTCTCTCTCTCTCTGTCTCTGTCTCTCTCTCTGTCTCTCTCTCTCTCTCATATTCCAATCATTACAGCAGCAACCCAATAGCTAGCATTTCGGCATGGAGTTCAGGGGTCTTTAAGTAAGTTTACAACCCAGATGCACTGTGCACAGTGGACAGGACATTTTGCAGCTGGATACTGACCCAGACCTCTCAGAGGCTGGCATGGCTGGAGTGATGGGGTCGTGGGGGTCATGGGAGAGGGGATGGGGGAGTTGCCCAGCAAGCTGTATTCTCAGAGCGTCAGAATGAACCCGCCAGGGCCTGGCCTGGGTCACTGCTCTGCCTCTCTGCTGCTCTGCTGCTCTGCCTCTTCGCCACTCTTCCAAACCAGACAGGCTCTCGTGTTCCCAATAGGCCGACAGACCTGGGCCTCAGGTGCCATGAACTCAAGATGATATTCCAGCTGTCATGGCCCAGGGGCTGGGGCCTGAAAGGAGGCGGCCGCTGGTCTGACCCGTGGAGCCCACTTTCTGCAGCACCCCGTCTTTATCTAGAGCCTCCCCAGCGCCCTCTCCTCCGCAGCTTCCCGGGGTCTCTCGGTTCTCTCCGCAAGAAACCACTCAAGAACCCATGGGGCTGCGCTCCTGCACAGATGTCTGGGCGGCCGCCCGCACAAACCGCCTGGAACCGTCCAACCGAAGTCTGCCCAAGGGGGCCCGTGACCTTCCCGAGCCCACGGGATTCGGGGCGCCCACACCCACCCCCATCTCTGGGAAATGTCACTTCTGCCAGTTCTGCCCTCAGCTCCAGCGGCTTGTCCTGGCTTGGGCGATGGCTTGGGAAGGGTGGGCCTTCCTCACTTTCTGATGACGCTGTGAGTTGTTTTGGTTTTTGTTGTTCTTAGTCTACTCAAAGCTGCTAAAAACAATTGTGCTTAAGTCTTTGCGTGGGTATGTGCTCCTGTAACTACCTGAAAACGGAATCACATCATGGATTGCTTGGGCACTGAAGAAACATTTTCCAAAGAGGTTAGAGCCATTTGAAACTTGAACCTTGCTCCAAATTCTCACCACCACATGGTGTGGGCAGTCATTTTAAGTTTAGTCTCCATAATAGGCATTTAGAGGAACCACTCCTGGAGAATACATCCTAAGAGACAGCCCCCCATGAATACCATAATTGCATCTACTATCTGTGATTTTCTACTATCCATCTAAACAACATCAGCATATAACTTTTCCCCTACCAAGTTAACTTTTCCCTTGGTCCTTACAGGAAGAATTCTTTTTATATTTTTGTATATATTTTTATTGTAAAAATACTGTACAGAGGGGTTACATTACATAAGTAGGGTAATGAGTCCATTTCCTATCAAGCATTACCTCCTCCTTTGTTTTTCCCCAATCATCCCTTCCCTCCCCACCTCCCTGACTCCTCCCTCCCCCCCCCAAGTTGTAAAGTTCCTTTTCAACATAGTGTCTTATACATCTCATTGTGTCAACCTGTATCCTTATTTAATGGGTATCTACTGAAGAATTCTTTAGCATACTCTCATTGATAGCATCAGGACTTTTGCATCTGAAAGAAGTATTGAATAAAATGTGGGTTAACTGAACTCCAGCATAGCAATAGCCTTCATGTGGGTTAACTGAACCCCAATAGCCTTCATCAATGTGATAACTGACAGAGATACTGACTACTGGACAGTTAGTGTATGTGGAGTCACTGTGCTAAAGAAAGAAATGCCTTGTGTTCTTGGCTGAATAAAGCAGCAGGACAGGCAAATTTTCATCATGGGTCTCATAATGGCATGCCCAGAGTTCAAGCCCCACAACCGACAAAAAAAAAAAAAGAATATAAATTACTTATGGGGCTGGGAAGGTGGCTCAGTGGTAGAGCACTTGCCTTGCATGCATGAGGCCCTGGGCTCGATTCCCCAGCACCACATAAGCAAAAAGAAAAAAAGCCAGAAGTGGTGCTGTGGCTCAATTGGTAGAGTGCTAGCCTTGAGCTGAAGAGCTGAGGGACAGCGCCCAGGCCCAGAGTTCAGGCCCCACGACTGGACCCCCCATATATATATATATATATATATATATATATATATATATATATATATATATATATATGTCTATCTATGAAGTCTCAATATCATAAATGAGTAAACTCATAAGGTTTGGCTTTCTGAGATTGGATTATATTACTGAATACAATAATCTGTAGTTCCATACCTTTATCTTTAAATCATACAATTTCATTTTTCTATATGTCTCAGTAATATTCCATTGCATATATGTATCATATATTATTTACCCATCGATTAGTTTCTGGTATATCAAGTTTGATATTAGTATATTGAAGAGATCTTTTAATGTTCCAGTCCCACAATATTTCAAACAGCCAGGATATGGAATAGCCTATATTCATCATTAGATGAATAGATAAAATGAAATGCAATATATAGGATGTAATACAACTCTATTATTAGGTGTAATACCACTCTGTTTCTTCTTCTTCTTTTTTTATTTTTGGTCAGTCGTGGGGCGTGAACTCTGGGCCTGGGCACTGTCCCTCAGCTCTTCAGCTCAAGGCTAGCGCTCTACCACTTGAGCCACAGCACCACCTCCAGCTTTTTCTGCTTATGTGGTGTTGAGGAATTGAACCCAGGGCATCATGCATGCAAGGCAAGCACTCTACCACTGAGCCACCTTCCCAGCCCTCAACATATTTTGACAACTAGTTTTAGCTCTTTTTCTCATCTAGGACCTGGGCACTATCCAGGGGCTCATAAACGTTCTCATTTTGGACATGTTGAAGTAGAACTCCCATGACAGAGAGCATGTGATAGAACAAAGCTGCTCACCTCAGGCTGGACAGAAAACAGAGACAGAGTGAGAGAGGAAGTATCCAGGAACAAGATCTAGCCTCCAAGGGCCCACAAGGGCCCACACTGTTCATGTAGATTCTACTCCCTAGGTTTCCCTCACTCCTAGGAGCCTATCAGCTTATGAAACATAAATAGATCAATCCATTGATGAATTCAGAGCCCCAGCCACTTCCCCAAAGCCCACCTGAACACTGCTGCACTGAAGATGAAGCCTTCAGTACGTATGTTTTGGGACATATTTCAGACACAAGTCATAACAGAGTACATACAAGAACTGAGATGGTTGTGCTTTCTGTAAGAACTCTTCAGGCTTTAGCTCAAATATGACTACATTATTAGCCTCTAATCTTCTTTGATTGATTATAGTTCCCTCCTGAAATGCTCTTAACCAGAAGGCACATATATGTTGATAATTATCTAAACTAACAACAAAAGCAAGTATATTCTAGAACTTAAGATCTATTCTAAAATTTTTAATAGTAAGATACAAATTAGCAGGAATCTTCTGTAGAATCCTGTTATTGTAATCCATTCCATGCTATTGCCTCAAAATTTACTTTTTTTCTCCCAGTAAAATAACGTGTTTATGCCTGGCATTTGCCTATGTTCATAGTTGTTCACCAAATATTTCAGTCAACATTCAACAGAGTAAGTCCTATAGTATGCCTCTGCCAAGGGAAAAATAATATATTTTATAAAGTGAGTAATAACATTGTATGTCACTAAGTGCATTTACATGTTCTGGGGGGGTTGAGGGGAGGGGAGTTGGGGTTTTTATTATTTTGTTTTTGCCGGGTCTGGGGTTTGATCTCAGGGCCTGAGTGCTGTCCCTGAGCTTCTTTGTACTTGAGGCTAGCAACTCTACCACTTGAGCTAAAGTGCCACTTCCAGCATTTTCTGAGTAGTTTATTAGAGATAAGAGTCCCATAGACTTTTCTGTGGGCTGACTCCAAACTACCTCATCCCCTGAGTAGCTAGGATTACAGACATTGGCTACGGGCACCCAGCTGTTCTATGATACCTTTTAAAACAATGTTGAGAGAAGAGAGATGATAAGGGAGCACTTCCCCTTGTGGCTTATATTAACAGAAATGTGGGAACGGCTGGGGGGGAGTGGCTAGTGAGCACCTTAGGATCCATTCAGCCAGGCACTGTGATCCTCATGAAAGGAGCCCCTGAACAGATGAAGAGAATGAATGATTGCTGAGAAGATCACATGTCTAGACATATTAAAGGAAAGAGAAAAAGACAGATATTCCCTGTTGTTTACTGAACTGGAGTCTCCTTGGGTGGATGAAGATGTAAGGGTAGGTATACAATGACAATGTTAGGGCTAATGGTTTCCATACTGCCTCTGATGTCGCTGGTTATTAATACAATGAAAAGGCAAATGAAAGCCCAAGGACACAGATCCTCAACCACCAGCTAGTCAGTCTCATGGGCAATGAAATGTAGGACTTCATTTATCCAAGGAGTCCTAGACAAGGCATCTCAACGTTGACATCAGATTAATGGTGTGTGAAGTGCCCTGCCTGTGAAAACCAAATGCTGGCTGCCAGCAAGCAAGTCAATTCTGAAAGGTTCAGAGAATGCTTCTAACTTCACCTGGGGTTGCTTGTAATGGGAAATCAACCATTCAGGCATGCAAAAATCACCCAGAAATAAAAGGCTCTCCACAGTTGGACAACATAAAACAATACACAGTTCTCTGATATGTTGGTACAAGTGAAATCCAAATGTGTCTCTCTAGAGGAGAAATGGTTTATGCTCTGATTTCAATGTTTGAAACTTATCTGCAGAAGCTGTAAGCCTCTAACATAAGTGTATTTGGAGAAAAGCCCAGTGAAAAGTTAAATTGGGTCATGAGGGAAGACTGACAATCTAACAAGGCTAGTGCCGTGTGTGTGTGTGTGTGTGTGTGTGTGTGTGTGTGTGTGTGTGTGTGTGCTATGTTTATTTCCTAATCCTATGGCTTAAACTCTGGCCCTGAGCACTTTCCCTGAGCTTTTGTGTTCAAGGCTATCATTCTATAATTAAGCCATAACTTTTCGGCCTTTTTGTGGTTAATGAGAAAGAAGAGTCTCACTAACTTTCCTGTCAGGCTTGCTTTGAATACCCAGACCCCAGGTTCAAACCTTATAACTGGAAAAAAAAAAAAAGATCCCATCTTCAATTAACCAGCAAAGTGCCAGACTGAAGAAATGGCTGAAGTGGTAGAGTGTCAGTCACAAGACAAGGGAGCAAGCAAGAGGCCAAGTCTAGGTACTAGCACATTCGTGTATGATCACTTTTGGATACCAAATTATAAAAAAAGAAACGACTGATTGATCTTTTAAAAAAGACCAAGAAAATAGCAATAGCAGTGTTCAAATGTTTGGCGGGTTGGCAGTCGAAAGGGGGAGAAGAGGTAGGAGTAAAATTACTTTGCATTAATCCATGTTCTAGAAACAAAACATGAAATTTATAGGGCAGCAGATATCAGCTGAAAATGAGAGAATACATGACCAGCCCCTCCAGAATGGGAACCACTACCTGGCAATAGGAACCACAATCTCCATTTTTTCAATATACTTTTCATCTCTTCATTTTGATGCTAGGGATTGAAGCCAAGTTCTTGCACCATTCCCATTGTCTTTCTTTTTATTCACTGGCTTAAGATATTTGTTATGATAGCAACTATCACATAATACTTCAGAAAACCTCTCAAGCCATTTATATATTAGTATAGCTTTTCTTCAGCTGAATGCTCTGAGATCTTATTTTACGAAACACTTCTCAGAGTTTCTCACAGACTTCTCTTTGGGGGAGTATAATTTCTAGTTAAGGTGTGTGTGTGTGTGTGTGTGTGTGTGTGTGTGTGTGTGTGTGTGTGTGTGTGTGTTGTACTGAAGCTTTGAATTCAGGGCCTTGCACTCTTACTTTACTTAAGGCTGGAATTCTATCACTTGAGTCACAGCTTCACTCCCAGCTTTTTTGCTGGTTAATTGGAGATAAAAGTCTCACAATCTGTCTGAGCTGATTTAGAACCTTGATTCCCAGCCTCTTGTATAGCTGGGATTACAGGTGTGAGCCAGCAGAGCCCAGCAAATCAGCCTCTTTTTTGTTCTTCTATAAATTGACTGAACAGGGGCTTATGAGGACACATAAGCTCTCCCGTAAATACGCTCCTGGAGCATGGGCGTTGTGATGCCTGGGGCCTGATGCATTAGAGGGTTCACCTGCAGACAGTAGCAGGTCATTTGAGATCATCTAATCTAAAGAATTAGAAAGGAAAAATAATAGAGTGAAATGAATGGAGCCTCAGAGAAATGTGTGATACTATCACAGTAGAATCAATAAACTCATGGTGGGAATTTCATTTAAAAAGAGAATGGGAAGTGGTGCTTTGGCTCAAGTGGTAGAGTGCTTTCCTTGAGCTAAAGAGCTGAGGGAAAGCACCCAGGCCCAGAGATCAAGCCCCAGAACCAATGAAAAACAAAAAGAAAACTTGTTGTTTATAAGACATATTGCCCAAAGAAGCCAGATACAGAGTACATGCCATCGAGATAGGGGTGTACAAAGTGTGGACTCTGAGGAAGCTGTTGGTGTGAAATTTTGGAAAAAGAAAATTCGGCTTGGGTCACCTTATTGTTGCTGAATTTTTATTAATTAGATAAAGAGGAAATACCTAGACATCAACAGTGGGAAAAAAAGTGACAGTGAAAGTTCACATATTCATTCAGCAAGCATTTGTCATGACTGACTTACAGTAAGACTTTGTTTTCAGTGCAAGAAGGAAGGAGAGTGGCTAACCCTGTATAATGTGTAAACTGTATAAACACCTACCTTTTTAGCTTGTGTCTCAGATACCTTCAATAGATGAGGAATTATTTTGTTCTGTTAGTAATCATGGGAATGTTTAATGGCCAAAGCCTTATTAAAATGCACAAGCAAAATAAAACAGATAAAAAAGTTTTGTTGCTGGGCTGGGAAGGTGGCTTAGTGGTAGAGCACTTGCCTTGCATGCTTGAGGCCCTGGGTTTGATTCCTCAGCACCACATAAGCAAAAAGAAAAAAGCCGGAAGTGGCGCTGTGACTCAAGTGGTAGAGCACTAGCCTTGAGCTGAAGAGCTGAGGAACAGCGCTCAGGCCCAGAGTTCAAGGCCCCACTACCAGACCCAAAAAAAAAAGTTTTGTTGCATTTATCTGTGTCCTGAAGTGGGCTTACAGAAAATGACCAGCACTAAGCACCGGAAACATCAAATATAAAGGATCTCTGATAAGTTCTCACAGCACATTTAAAAAAAAAAAAAAAGCTCTCATTGACTTGAGTAATAGAAATGTTTTATCTCTTAATTCAAGAAGAAAATGCCCTTGAAAAATAGATACACCTGAAACAATATTAATCAGCACACATTCTCTACAGTGTTTTATGGGCTGTTTCACTGCTGCTTTAACTTCCAACAAGGTATACATTCTAGCCTTGCCCTTTCTTTCAAGAGTCTGTGTTCCATACATGTGGTGATTATAACATTGAACTCTTCCTTTTGGGAATTTCAACCTGAAATTGCCCTGAATTGCCATAGGTATATAAGCATTTTAAGCATATGTTCTTTAAATTGTGTACTTCCATGTGGTAAGAACTCTGCCTACTGTATCCTAATTGGCTTGTTCCTTCAAGCCAAGTACAGTGTATGTCAGTGTTCAATTACCGATCACTATAATAAAATGCCTGAGCTCATTAACTTAGAAAAAGTAATGGTTTATATTGTACTTTATATTTAATAATATTATATATTATATTTAACAAGTTCCAGTCCCTGACTGGGTAGCCACATTGCTTTTAGGCCTGTGATAAGGTAGCATGTGATGGCAGGAGCATGTAATGAAGTAAAATTACTATGTCACAAACAGGGAACTAAAGAGGGAAGGGACTTGACTCCAATAACCCAATCAGGGTCATACCCTCCATAACCTGAACATCTTCCATTAGTCTTTACCTCTTACAAGTTCAGTTGCCTTCCAGTAGGACCATTTTGGAAACCAAGACTTTAACATAAGAGGCTTTGGTGAATATTCAATCAAGATCAAAACTAAAACAATCAAAGTTCAGAGGAAGAGAAGCTAAAGGCTAAACAAGCTCTCGCATAGAAAACAGATTTAGTGTTGCAGTGAACAGTCCTAGGCTAGAGAATCACACCAAGTGTGCCATCGCAGTACAGAAAGTTTGACCAGAGAGGGAAAATTCAGGCAGGTTGGTTAAGGAGATAGATCTGAGCACTTGCTGGTGTCCGCGGTGGTGGCAACTCCTGCCCCAGCCACCATATCAACAGAGACAGCCTGGGACAAAGGTGCCAAATGAGGTGTGTGAGCAGATTCTACTCACCACTAGCAAGAACTGACAAGGAGCAGAAATCTTCATTCTGCTGATCACAGACAATGGACATCCCAGAAACCAAGAGACTGGCATGAGTAACCCCAAGACATCCTCACTCCTTCTCACAGAGCAGCTGTGGGAAGGTAGCCCCTCTCCCACCACTGGAGAAGAATTCCATCTTTGATACTGACCAAGGCCTGGTAGGAGCAGCTAGCTCCAACTCAGGCCTTGGAAGAAAACAATAGGGGCCATTCAACAGGTTACAGGAACCTGACCTGCCCTGCTCACTTACACCCAGGGGAAAGTTGCCCTTCCCAGACAGAGGGACCTCTGTCCCTGGAGAAGTGACTTTATTCACTGGGTAAACAGAGCCAGAGGCGCCTCTCCCCACTGCAGAATCAGTAGCAGGAGGGGTTAAAGATAAACAATTGAAACTCAATAAACATAAATCCTGAGAATAGCTCCAGTCTGGGCTCTGTTAGTGTCTCGGGAGCTAGCCCCTCAGGGAAAAGTTACTGCTTGCTGTTAGGGTTCAACCCTACCCACAACCTAGGCTTGAGGAAACAACCATCTCTCTTTTTTATAATACTCAAAGCAGATCTCCCTTCCATTGAACTAGCCTGGGAGGAGGATCACAAAGTCCTGGGTAAGGCAGAGCTTTCTTCCTACTCAAACAAACTGATTTAAGAAACCAATCAAACCACAGGAAAACCAAACACCACAAGTAAACCAGAGACTCCATCAAGAGACTGGTTATGGACATAGGGGAGATACAAGATCCTACCCCCCCCCCAGGCAAAAAAAAAAATCAAAGACCTTTTTTCTACCTAATTTTTTTTAATTAAAAACTTTCTATTCTCTTTCACATTTTGTACTTTAGGGGTGTGTGTGTGTGTGTGTGTGTGTGTGTGTGTGTGTGTGTGTTTGTCTTAATCTCTTCTAACCTTTTGGTCCCTTTTTTGGGGGGAGGGCACAACTTAATTGCTGTTCTGCTCTTCTCCAGATATATACCTGTCATCAATTATAAATAGACCTTATTCTTCATTGTGTGCATACTTATTTCAGAAATTGATTACTCAATTCACAACCTCTTAGGCTTAACTCCTTTAATAGTAGTATTATGTCTTTATGCTTACATAATTTTTAAGCATACCATCTAATTTTTTATTCTTTGTTTTTTTCATTTTTCCTTTTTATCTCTTTCCCTACCTATCCTTTTCTTATATCAGTATTATTTCTTTATACTTACGTAATTTTAAGTGTTTCATTTTTTAAATTTAAATTTTTGTTTTTTTCAATTTTTTCTTCTTTCTTTATCTCTCTCCTTTCATTCTGGTATATCCGTTTCTCCTCTGAAATTAGGGCTTGGTTAAATTCATTCTCTCCTTTTATTTGGGGGGGGGGAGTTTGGTCGTGGGGCCTCAACTCTGGGCCTGGGCGCTGTCCCTCAGCTCTTCAGCTCAAGGCTAGCGCTCTACCACTTGAGCCACAGCGCCACTTCCGGCCTTTTTTTCTTTTTGCTTATGTGGTGCTGGAGAATGGAACCCAGGGCCTCAGGCATGCAAGGCAAGGGCTCTACCACTGAGCCACCTTCCCAGCCCCTCACTCTTTCCTTTTACCTTTCCACATTCCTCTAACCCTATTTTCTCCACAATTCTCCCTAAACCTATTAATTTCTGGTCTGCTGAACCCTCTTTGGTGTTCTAAACCAATTAATCCATAGTTGTTTGTTGTTGAATTAGATTGTATCTGTTGAAATAGATTGTATCTGCAGCCACTTTGACTGCATTCATCAATCTGTGCAACTACAGGACTCTGGTTGATGCTTGACTAAAAATAGTGTTCCAGCATTAAATTGATGCTACTTTCATACCAAGTGGGCAAAACAAGCCAGAGAAGCACAAGAAAAATGGCAAGTCCAGATATCTCAACTCCCATTCATGATAATCAGTTGACAGAACAGTTAATGAATAATCCAGAGGAGAGTTCCCAAAAAGCTCTACAAACACTACTAGTAAACATGGTGAATGAAAAGATTAAAAGCCTGCAAAGGACTCAGTGTAAGCATGATAGGGAACAAGATGAGGCTAACCAAAGATTAATACAGGAATCTCATGAGCATGAGGAAGCTAATCAAATATTAATACAGGAATTGTCTGGGCAGGATGAGACTAGACAAAGATCAATGGAGGCATTCATAGAATCCATAAATGGACAGCTAAAGGAATCCAGGGAGGCCACAAAGGGAATGCTGAATGGAGCCTGTTAGAAGGAAAGGGAGTCCAATGAAACCATAACCAATCAACTAAGTGATTTGAGAATGAATGCTGAAAACCAAATTAAGGAAGTAAAGAAGTCCATACAAGATTTAAAATAAAGCTCCAATAAAGAATTTGAAGCCACCAAAGCCGACCAAATAGAAGGAAAGGAAATTTAAAAAAAGGAAAAAGTCTTGACAGTAGGTTAAACCATGCAGAAGATGGAATTTTGGAGATTGAAGTTAGCCTAGATGTTATAGACCAAGAACATACAAATATCCAATATTAATCCAAGAAATATGATAGATCTACTCAACATTTAGAAGACACCATCAGAAGGCCTAATCTGAGGATAATGGGTGTAGAGGAGCATCTAGAAACAGAAGTTAATGGTCTAGGAAATTTATTTAACAGGATCTTAGCAGAGAACTTCCCAAACATGCAAAAAGATAGGCCTATTTAGATACAAGAAACTTTTAGAACCCCAAATAGACCAGACCAGAACAAGACATCCCACCATCACATTATAATCCATACCGGTTCAATTCAGATCAAGGAACGGATCCTTAAAGCTGTCAAGGAGAAAAGATCAATCACCTATAAAGGGAAACCAATTAGAATCACCTCAGATTTCTCAGCAGAGACAATTAAAGCAAGAAGAGCCTGGAATGATGTATGCCACACCCTTAAGACAAACAACTATCAACCAAGAATACTGTACCCAGCTAAACTCTCCTTCATAACCGAAGGTCAAATAAAAACCTTCCATAGGAAAGAAAAACTGAAACAATGTATCTCCACCAAACCAGCCCTACAAATGTACTTAAAGATGTCCTATACATAAAACCAACAAGACCATAATAAAGGCCAAGAAACCACACCCAAACTAAGAATCCAAGAACCATAGGAAGAACCCAGTTGTCACAGCCCCCAAGAAGATGGATAACATGGCAGGAACTACCAAACACCTCTCAGTCCTAACTCTCAACATTAAAGCACTAAACTCTCCAATTAAGCAACATAGACTGTCTAATTGGATTAAAAAGCAAAATCCTTTTATCTGCTGCCTTCAAGAGTCACACCTTGGCCATAAAAAAAAATATTCTGAAAGTCAAAGACTAGAATAAAATTTACCAAACAAACAGCCCCCATAAACAGGCAGGAGTTGCAATCCTAATATCAGATAAAATAGACTTCAAACTAAAATTAGTGAGAAGAGATAAAGAAGGTCACTATATACTAAGTAAAGGATCTCTCCTTCAGAAGGATATTACAATTCTAAATATCTATTCACTAAACAAGGAAGCACCCAAATTTATCCAAGAAACACTACCTTCCCTCAAATCTCACATAGATCCAAAGACATTAATTGTTGGGGACTTTAACATACCACTATCCCCACTAGATATATCAACCTGGCAAAAACTCAACAAAGAAATTGCAGATCAAAACAACTGCATAGATCAACTAGACTTAACAGACATCTACCACATATTTCACTTAGCAGCATCAGAATACATGTTGTTCTCAGCAGCACATGGAACATTTTCCAAAATAGACTACATTTTAGGTCACTTAGCAAACTTGTCCAAATTCAGAAACATTGAAATTATGACCTACATTCTCTCAGACCACAAGGGAATAAAATTAGAGCTCAACACCAAAAGCCACCAAAAAAAGCCCTGTAACACATGGAGGCTGAACAACACAATTTTGAACCACCAGTGGGTCATGGAAGAGATTAGAAAGGAAACTCAAATGTTCATGATATTCAACAAAAATGAACACACAAATTACCAGCTCCTCTGGGACACAGCAAAAGCAGTACTCAGAGGCAAATTTATAGCTCTGAGTTCCTACATCAACAAATTGGAGAGATCTGAAACCAACAATTTAATAAGACATCTGAACCTCCTTGAAAAAGAGCAGCAAGCTAAACCTCAATCCAGTAGATGAAAAGAAATAATTAAAATTAAATCAGAATTGAATGAATTAGAATCCCAAAAAACCATAGAAAGAATCAACAAAACAAAGAGATGGTTCTTCGAAAAAATTAACAAAATTGACAGACCTTTAGCAAACATTATCAGAAAAAGAAGAGAACACAACCAAATAAACAAACTCAGAGATGAGAATGGAAACATCACCACAGAAACAACCAAGATTCAGGGGCTGGGAAGGTGGCTCAATGGTAGAGCGCTTGCCTTGCATGCCTGAGGCCCTGGATTCCATTCCTCAGCACCACATAAGCAAAAAGAAAAAAGCTAGAAGTGGCGCTGTGGCTGCAGTGGTAGAGCGCTAGCCTTGAGCTGAAGAGCTGAGGGACAGCACCCAGGCCCAGAGCTCAGGCCCCACGACCGGACCAAAAAAAAAAAAGGAAACAACCAAGATTCAGAACATTATAAGGGAATACTTCTCAAACCTTTATACTAATAAGTTTGAGAATCTGGAAGAAATGGACAATTTCTTAGCAAATATCAACATACCAAAATGAGTTAAACCAACTTAACAGGCCCATCAATCATTGAATTAGAAACAGCAATAAGAGACCTCCCACCTACAAAAAGCTCAGGACAGGATGGATTTGCAGCAGAATTCTACAAGGCCTTCAAAGTAGGACTCACACCAACACTCCTCCAACTCTTCAATGGAATTGAAAGAGAAAGTTCACTACCGAACTCTTTCTATGAAGCCATTATAACCCTCATCCCAAAACCAGGCAGGGATTCATCAAAGAAAGAGAACTATAGACCTATTTCTTTTATGAACATCAATGCAAATCTTCTCAACAAAATTTTGGCCAATCGACTTCAACAATTCATCCAAAAAATCATGAACCATGATCAAACAAGATTCATTTCAGAGATGCAAAGCTGGTTCAATATATGCAAATCAATTAATATAGTTCATCATATCAACAAGAGCAAGGATAAGAACCACATGGTTATCTCAATAGATGCAGAAAAAGCATTTGACAAGATTTAACACCCCTTTATGATGAAGGCTCTGGAAAAATTAGGAATCCATGGAACATGACAAACCTACAGCCAGCATTATACTTAATGGTGAAAAACTAAAGCCATTTCCTCTTAACTCAGGAACAAAACAAGGATGTCCACTCTCTCCACTACTCTTCAATTTAGTATTAGAATGCCTAGCTACAGCAATAAGACAAGATGCAAACATAAAGGGGATTCAAATAGGGAAAGATGAAGAAAAACTCTCCCTCTTTGCAGATGGCATGATCTTGTCTTTAAAGAATACCATAGACTCCACTCCCAAATTACTCAAGCTGATTCAAAACTTCAGCAAAGAAGCAGGGTATAAAATTAACCCTCAAAAATCAATGGCTTTTCTGTATTCCAACAATGAGAAGAGTGCGGCTGAAATCAGGAAAGCAACTCTGTTTGTAATAGCCCTACAAAAAATAAAATACGTAGGAATTAACTTAACCAAAGGAGTGAAGGACCTCTATGATGAAAACTTTAAGAACCTGTAAAAGGAAATCAAAGCACAACTTAGAAAGTGGAAAAACCTCCCTTGCTCCTGGATTGGAAGGATCAACATTGTGAAAATGGCAATACTTCCAAAGGCCATCTACAAATTCAATGTTATACCTATCAATATTCTAATCTCATTCTTCAAGAAAATAGAAGAGACAATCCAAAAATACATATGGAACAATAAAAGACTCTGAATAGAAAAACAATCCTTAACAGAAAAAACAGTGCTAGAGAACTATCAATACCAAATTTCAAACTCTACTACAAAGCCATAGTAATCAAAGCAGATTGATACTGGCACAAGAACAAACCTCAGGAGCAATGGAATAGAATTGAAAACCCAGAAATGAACCCAAAGACCTATAGCCATCTAATCTTCAATAAAGGAGCTAAAAAAATATAATGAAAGAAAGACAGTCTCTTCAGTAAATGGTGCTGGCAAAATTGGTTAAACACCTGTAGAAAATTAAAGTTAGATCCTTATATATCACCCTGCACCAGAATCAACTCCAAATGGATCAAAGACCTCGGAGTCAAAGCAGACACCCTGAATACATTGCAGGAAGGAATAGGAGAAGCCCTAGGTCTTCTTGACACAGGCCCAAATTTTCTTGATAGAGACCCAGAAACACAACAAATCAAAGAAAGGTTGGACAAATGGGATTGCATGAAGCTACAGAGCTTCTGCATGGCAAAGAACATAGCTAGAAAGATCAATAGAAAGCCCACGGATTGGGAGAAGATCTTCACTAGCCATACAACAGAGAAGGGTCTCATATCTAAAATATACTTGGAATCAATTTGGACAAGTTTGCTTAGTGACCTTGGAATCAAAAAATTAAATCCCCCAACAACAAATCCCTAAAGAAACAACTGCCCAATAATTAAGTGGGCTAAAGGCTTAAAGAGAAACTTCTCTGAAGAGCAAATAAGAATGGCCAATAGACACATGAAGAAATGCTCAACCTCTCTAACCATAAAAGAAATGCAAATCAAAACAACATTGAGATACGACCTCACCCCAGTTAGAATGGCTATAATCTAGAACTCTAATAACAACAGATACTGGAGGGGATGTGTCCAGAAGGGAACCCTACTGCATTGTTGGTGGGAATGTAAACTTGTTCAACCACTTTGGAAAGCAGTATGGAGGTTCCTGAAAAGACTCCACATAGAGCTCCCCTATGACCCAGCTATCCCACTTTTGGGCATTTATCCAAACGATCACAAACAAGGCCATACTAAGGCTACCAGTACAACTATGTTTATCACAGCATTATTTACCATAACTAAGATATGGAACCAACCCAGATGCCCCTTAGTAGATTAATGGATCAAGAAAATGTGGTGGAGGGGGGACCAAGATGGCGACGGGGCAGTAGGGAAATGCCACAGCTCTCTCCAACCAAAAAGAGAGTTCGAGTTCCAACGCTTAATCTCCCCAAGAGAATGACAACAACAAAAAGACTCAGAGAAAAACCAGAGGCAACAAAAAAAAACTCAGAGAAAAACCAGAGGCAGAAAATAACAAAAAAAAGAAAGAGAGGAAAAGAAGAATTTCAGAACAGAGAAAAGCAAAGACCCCTCCCCCAACCTTTACTGGCCACGCGGCAGTGCGCCAAGCCGCCGGCCAGCCGGCCCGGCGGGGGCTGCCAGAGCCCCAGAGTCACAGGGGGCCGCTTGCGGATCACCAGGTACCGGTTTGCAGAACAGTGGATCACCAGGAACAGAGAAACCTACCAGCCGGGAGTCTCCACGAGGATCCCACCCCCACCCCTCACTCTCC
Source organism: Dipodomys ordii (assembly GCF_000151885.1). NCBI lineage: Eukaryota > Metazoa > Chordata > Mammalia > Rodentia > Heteromyidae > Dipodomys > Dipodomys ordii. Next base: position 11,294,922 of record NW_012267265.1, on the reverse strand, counting down.
ACCGGAGCAGAGAGGCTCCATCCCGCCAAAGCCACTTGGCACCAGCAGCGCGACAAAGGGACCTGTCGGCAGACCACCCGCCTGATGCTGGGAAAAATGGGTGGCCACATGCAGAAAACTAAAAGTGGACCCCAGCCTATCACCATGCACCAACATCAACTCAAAATGGATTAAAGACCTTAACATTAAACCTGAATCTCTGAAACTACTGCAGGACAGAGTAGGAGAGACACTTCAACTAATAGGCACAGGAAGGAACTTCCTGAACAGAGTCCCAGGGTCACAACAAGTTGGAGAGAGACTCGACATTTGGGACTACCTTAAAATAAAAAGCTTCTGCACAGATAAAGCTATCGAAACCAAGCTAGAAAGACAAACAACTAATTGGGAAAAAATATTTACCAGCAATATATCAGACAAGG
>NW_012267265.1:11250219-11293330 GCF_000151885.1 Dipodomys ordii | reverse complement strand
GGGGTAACAATGTTCAAGAGGAAGTGTACTCATTACCTCACTCATGTAACTGTAACCCTCTGTATAGTATCTTTACAATAAAAAAAGTAAAAAAAGAAAAATAAATAAAATAAAATAGCAAAAAAAAGAAAATGTGGTGTATATACAATGTATATATATATATATATATATATATATATATATATATAATGGAATTCTATGCCTCCATCAAAAAGAATGACATTGCCCCATTTGTTAAGAAAGACTTGGAAAAAATTATATTAAGTGAAGTTAGCCAGTCCCAAAGAAACATACGTCCCATGGTTTCCCTTATTTGCAATAACTACTACATGTGTAGGATAAGCAGAAAAGGCCAAAAGTTATGTACATATGACCATATAAGATTATGTTAAGTGAAATGAACCCCAAGATAGGGACACAAATATCTTTTTCTTCCTTACTATTGTTTCTAACATATTTATTATGTACCATGTGACTTTTTTGTTGCTTTGTATGTTCCTCCCCCATGATATAACCCCTGTTTTCACTGTATTTGTTGTCAGTGCCCTGCATCTTGTATATACACTTCTCTAATTCAGGGAGGGGAAGGGAAAAACAAAATGCTTAAATAAGGATACAGGTTGACCCATTGTAACAATGAAATGTACAAAACACTATGTTGAAAATGAACTTTACAACTTTGGCATGGGGGGGTGGTAGTTGTGGAGGTGGGAGGGAAGGGATGGTAGGGGAAAAACAAAGGAGGAGGAGGCAACAATGCTCAATAGGAAATGTACTCATTACCTTGCTCATGTAACTGTAACCTCTCTGTACAGCGTTTTTACATAAAAAGTACAAAAAATTTTAAAAAGAAAAAAAAACTAAAGCCATCAGTCAAAAGTTCAATTAAAAGAGCTAACAGTAGAGTCAGGTATGAGGGCTGAGCAGACTGAAGACAGTCAAATAGGATTAGGAATGTAATACTAGAGCTATAGTTAGTATTTCTGTAATTATTACATTTTTAGAAAGCATTATGAAAAAGAATTACAGTAGTGAAATCCTATTTTACAAAGATTTCTTTTCTACATATGAGATTATTCCTTAATTCTCTTAGTTTAAGGGGAGAGAAAGAAAAGCAGTTAAAGATAGTTCATTTCTCATTTTAAAAAATGGTCTTAGAGGTAATCCATGATAACAGAGAAACTTTATAATATGCATTGGCACCATCGATAGAGTAGTAGTTCAGTTTAAATATGAATTTCTACCCACTTTGGATCCACCTGCATGTCAAGGGAGGAAGATTGAAAGTTCAAGGCCAACCCAAGGCTACAAAGAGAGATCCAGATGGGGTGTGAGTTACCTGGCAAACTCCAACAAACCTCACTATGCTCAAAGTTCTGCTAAGGTCTTGAGCAGAAACATTTGTGTTCATGGAAAACAAGCTAAAAACCATGAGTCAAAAATTATAGACATAATTGAAGATTGGCTGGGTGGGATGGTAGTAGCCTTCCAGAAGGCAGAAGGAGTTAGATCAGTGTTCAAGATCAGTCTGGGCAAAATTAATGTGAAGCACTACCTATAAAGAGGAATGGGGGAGTTAACTAAAATGAGAGACCTCAAATTCAGTGCCCAAGTGCCACACCAAAGTGCCAAAACTTCACCATACTTAAAGATAGAAATATCTTCAGTGGTTGTTATTACCTGGAGAAACAACTGCAATTTTTTCTTCAGTGCTGGGGATTGAACCCAGGGTCATGCACATACAACTGCATTACCACTGAATGATACACCCATCCCCAACTTGTGACAAGTTTATATGCATGGAAGAAAAAAAAATGACTGTATTTTTCCTAATTTATAGTTGAGACTTTAGAAATGAAAGATTAAATGTGTTTATTGTAGTAATCAATATTTATTTGTTGTCTTCTTACTGGTACTAGCCCTTTTCCTTTATGTTTCATTGTGTGTGCTTCTGGGGTTTGAACTCAGTGCCTCCACTTGCTAGGTAGGCTCTCTCATACGTAAGCCTATCACTAACCATTCTTTGCTTCAGTGATTTTTCTTTTTTTTTAATTTTTTTAAAATTTTATTTAGCACAGATAGGCCCAGAATTTGAGAACCACGTAGTCAGTAGTAGAATCTACAACACAAAACAAAAAAGGCAAAACTCAAAACCTAACATTTTTGACAACAATGTGTAGACATCTTTGCTAACAAAGCTCATCAGATGGTTGGGCCTCACTTACCAGGGCCTGTGAAAAGAGCAACTTGTTAGCAAGGCACTTAGAATAGATGGATGGAGTGGTAAGCTTGGTGGAAGGTTAAGGGTCAGATGGGGCCAAACCCTTAACCCACCATGTGGCCAAGATGATGAACTCAAGATGGCAAATTTCTGAAAGAATGCAAAGAAAGCCTGAACAAATAGATCAAGCCTACAATGGCTAGCCTTTGAGAGGGAACCTAGAGGGGGGTCCCCGGGACCCAGCCTGCATCGCACTCTTCAGGGAACAAGCCAAAATGTTGTAGAAAAGAGAAAGGGAGAGAGGGAAAGTTGGACATGAATGGCAGAGAGAGCAAAGAGAGCCCGAAAGTAAACAGACTTCTGACCATTTACCGTTGCAATAGCAAAAACTGTCTACATCTGAGAATGGTATAAAAATTAGGTGCTCTGGCTTTCCAGGGAGCGCAGGAGGCATTAGAAAAGGGGTTTCACAGCTCAGGCATGTTTCACAGCACCCCATTAAATGTGTAGGAGAGTCAGTCTGGTGAGTGAAGGAGAGCTGACCAGGCAGAAGCGGTGTCCTGATTTCCCCCAGAGCCCTCTAGAGAGAAATGGCCAAGCCCCCAAAACCAAGCATCCTCGGCTTCACAGGTGATCAGCCTTTCAGCTAAAGGCTGTAGAAGCTCTCTGGCGTGGCGCCACGTCTGGACAGAGACTGAGTGACAGAGAACCGTAGAGAGTAGTTTCACTCACCAGAGTAGAGAGGTGGTGTGGACGTGGATGTGAAGGCCAGCAATGGTATCGATGCACTGTGACCACAGCAGACAGATGGGTTCACAAAAGGCCATCAGAACTGTGGGTAGTCCTCAGAGCAAAAAGGGAAGAACAAACAAAAAAAAGGAAAAAGAGGAAAAAAACCAGAGAGGAATCCCACCTATCCTGACTTTAAGCCCTTTATCCGAGTCACGGCACCATTTATGTTAGGTTTTTAAAAAGAGGTGGCCGAGTAAGAACAGCACCACGCACGTGGTATTCAGGTAAGGGGTAGGTTTATTCATCGTTCTGGCTGGTACCAGGCCATCTTGGCCATCCACGTGGTTGGGAAAGGCGTGGGAAAGACTGGGAAAGAGCTGGGAAAGAGAGGTGGGAAAGAGACAGCTGGGAAAGAGGGCTTCAGTGATTTTTCAAGTAAGGTCTCCCAGTTTTGCCTGAGGTCAGTCTCAGGTGATGACTATATTATCTATGCCTTCCTATACCTGAGAGAACAGGCATGTACCACCATTCCCTGACTATAGACATTATAATAATAATATATAATTATATATAATAAATAATAATAAACTTAGGAGATATAATAATAAACTTAGGAGAAAAATCTTGGAACACATATTTCTTTTTTTGGGGGGGGGGATCCGGTTGTGGGGACTGAACTCTGGGCCTGGGTGCTGTCCCTCAGCTCTTCAGCTCAAGGCTAGCGCTCTACCACTTGAGCCACAGCGCCTCTTCCAGCTTTTTTCTTTTTGCTTATGTGGTGCTGAGGAATCAAACTCAGGGCCTCAGGCATGCAAGGCAAGTGCTCTACCACTGAGCCACCTTCCCAGCCCGGAACTCATATTTCTACAAGAGGAATAAGAGGTAAGCCATAAATTTAATGAAAGGGCAAACTTCAGTGTGAGAAGATGACTAGCACTATGGAATAATGTAGAAATTCAGTATGAATGATAGTATTTGGAATTACACAGATGAATTTGGGTATGCGTTAACTTCTCAGGAAGGCTTCAGAAAAAATAAGGACCTGATGTGTGTACTGAACCTCACCACTTGGCTGAAGGATACTGAAGGCTGGAGCCCAATAAGGATGGGGTATAGAGTCTAAAGGTGAAGTCAGAGGAGACTATGCTAGTTGCGTGTTAAAGATCAATACATTGAATTTGGCTTTTGCCCTGAATAGTATATAAGGAGTACTCAACAATTTGGAGAAAGGAAGTGAATAGAATACAATCTAAATAATATTCTAAAAAGATGACTTTGGTTGATCTTCTGAAAACAAACGAGAATAAGGGAAGATGTGAAAGACATAGGAAATGGCTGGAAAGATGTTGGAAGAAGTGAGAAGGAGGCTAGAGTCTGAATATAATCTGAAAGTAGAACCAACACATTTTTGGCATTTGACAGAGGGAGAAGAAGAATAGCTTGGTGGACATGATCAGGGTTCAGCTATGAAGGGCTAAAGTCTACATACCTCTTAGATTGTCAAAAAAAGATGCCATTTGATTGAGATTTAGAAGTTACTGCTGAGCTGGCATTTGGCAACATGTAGATGGAATATAGGATAAACTATATGCAACTGATAACATTTGATGACTTTTGATTGGCAATAACAGCAGCTTTATAGGAATCCACCTAGTAAAATGCTGTGGAAGTGGAAAAGATGACTGAGGTTGATTGTGTAGATATAGTAGAGAGCCAAGAAAGATGGTCCTGGGATAAGGGATTGGGGAGACATGAGGAAAATCTGCAAATGAAACAAAAACAAAGCAGGAAAACATTGGGGCTGGTATTTTGATAGAGGGAGATACAAAGTTAGATTATGTTAAAAAGAATCTTAGAAAGACCAAACGATGGTGGTGGAGATGTAGCTGGGCTATAAGTGAGCTCTCCCCCAAGAAACCAGTTTTCACAGTTCAGGGAATAATTCACTATGGAAAAATCCCACCAAGTGAGCTGTAATAGTACAGAGATTCTGGCTAGCAAGGAAAAATTCAGGCAGTTTGCTCGAGAAGAAAGATAGGAATACACGCATCTGCTGCCGACTGGCAGACAAAGCCAGAGCAAAGATGCCAGAGACCAAAGGCCACATCTCTTCACCCACCTCCAGCGCAGACTGGATGATCAGGAGCGGAATTCCATATCCTGCTGGCCACTATCTGGATCAAATCGGGATGGGCAGAAAAGCCACGGAAAACCCGAGCATCCCCACACCCACAGGAAGGCTGTGCTGCTTACTGTTCCTCAAGAAACAGTCCTAGCCTGTGAAAGATTGAGTCCGACCTGTTTCCTTCCTTTCTCCTCCATTTTCTAAGAATATTGAGTTATCTAATCAGCTTTGAATGGATCCACTTTCATAATTCTACATATGGATGTCCAAGTATCCAGCAACCATTTTTATTTGAAAGTGGTTTTTTATTCTTAAGTCTTCTCTAACCCAAATCTTAACTACTTTTTCTCTAACTACTCTGATTTTTTTGCAGGGATTCTCATGGGAGTTGGAACAAAAGCCATGAGTGGTATCCTCTGACAAGCACTTGTCCCCAAACTCAGGGTGAGACTGTGTTCTAAGCCATAGACTACTCCACTTGACAGAATAACTTTCAAGTCATTCGGGTTTTCTGACTGTGACATGGTTGTAGTCTGCACAAAACCAAATTTGTAGTGGGACTTGTGAGAGAAAAGCCAAGCAGAAAGATTTGAAGCTTGCAATTCTCCAGACTAAGGAAGACTTAGAAAACTCTATCAAGAACAATAGGGCTACTGAGAGATCAGAGTTACCCAAAAGAAGCCATTGATTTTGTAACCAGACAATAATAATGCTGGAGTATGGGCATCTCAGAAATTGGACAGAACTCAAACATCTAAGATCCAAATGTGCAAATGTTTTAACAAAACTGAAATTTCGTCTTTACTTCCAGAGAGAGTTCTGAGCTGCCCTGCCTACATATTATTGCTCAGGAAATGTTTCCCCAGTTTGGCCATCCAAACTCTCATAGGCAGCATCAAATATGGTTCTAGGGGGTCCACTTTAGCTGGCAACAGACTTTGACATTGTCCATATGCTGCTATGCTGGCTTTGCACCCGGAATGCAAAAGTTACCCTGAACCAATTCTTTGATGGTGTATTGTGTGTGTCTCTGTGTGTGTCTGTGTGTCTATGTCTACCAACCTGGGCTTCAATTCAGAGATTGGACACTGTCCCTGAGCTTTACTGCTCAAGACTAGTGTTCTACCACTTGCGCCACAGCTACCTTTCTGGTGATTAATTGGAGATAAGAATTTCGTGGATTTTCTTGTCTGGGTTGGCTATAAACTGTGATCATGACATCTCACCCTCCAGAATAGCTAGGGTTATAGGTATGAGCCACCAGTGCCAGTTCCACTTCACTTTTAAAGGAAAGCCTGGAGGCCAGGCAATATGTAGTGGAATCAGAATACCTGCAGGTAGTGCTCCAGTAGGTGATGTGTGAAGGTAGATCTGAAGCTACAGAGGCTAGGAATGAGGAATGTTTAAGGAGAGTCACAGGCATTAAGTGTTACAAACTGATGAGAAAAAAAAAAACACATAGACTACAGCAGGCAAGTCCAGGGGAACAGAGCTGCCCAAGACCTTTGGAACTTACATCACACTGCCACAAGCCCTGGATGATGGTTATAATACTAGTGTATCTGTTTGCCCTGCTACATTTCATTCTTCCTTTCTATGTCACAATTCATTTTTGCTGCGTGCTGGAAGCTCACACCTATAATCCTAGCTGCTCAGGAGGTTGAGATCTAAGAGTCACGGTTCAATCATTTGGAGAAGGAAAGCCCATGAGACTCTTACCTTCAATTAGCCACCAGAAATTCGAAATGGCACTGTGGCTCAAAGTGGTAGAGCACTAGGCTTGAAGGAAGAAAAAAAAGCAGCTCAGGGCCAGCCCATAGGGTTCCAGTGCCACATCAGGCAAAAGAAAAAAAAAGTGGGGGTAGGTACAGGTACTGTAATCTTAGCTACTCAGGATGTGGAGATCTGAGAATCATAGTTCAAAGCCAATGAGGGCAAAAAAAAAGTCCCCGAGACTCTTGTCTCCAATTAGCCACCAGAAAACTGGAAGCCATGCCTTGGCTCAAAGTGGTAGAATGCTACCCTTGAGCTAAAAGCTCAGGGACAGCACCAGGCTCCAAATTCAAGCATCATGACTGACAAAAAGAGAAAAAACTAGAAAGAGAGGGAAGGTGTGACATTGTCCAAAAGCAATAAACACTTTACCTTACTTATGTAACAGTAACTCCTCTGTACATCACCTTAATAATGATAATTTTAAGTGGTCATTTTTACTATCTAAAAAACTTTCTGTTTCTACAGAGCTTCAAAACTTAAGAGTTTGCCTTGAATTTCAGAAGAACTTCAATACTGGAAGTGTATAACTATGCGGACTTTTGAAATAAACTGAATACATTCTCCATTGAAACCCATGTGAGACTTTGTGGAAGCAGAGAGGCCAAATGGCTCCTAAGATTAAATGAGACGTGCTCAGGTGCATAGCTGACAGGTGCATGGGTGAAAGGTGCATAGGGGTGGAATGTGCTGGGTCATCTGGTCAAGTTGATTGGATTGAGAAGTGGCTAGACTAGGAAAGCACACATATGGGTATGTCTATGAAGATGTTTCCAATGAGGAATGACTAAGCTGGGAAGACCTGTCCCAGATGGGGTGAAGCCATCCCATAAACTGGGGCCCAGACGAAATCAAAGGGGAAGAGCCAGTAAGAAGAATGTTCCTGTGATCCTCTTTCTCTACTCTCTACTCCTTTTTTCCTGTACCCCTCTCTCCTGTCTCCTGTATTTTTGCTCACTTCTCTCCTCTCTTCCTCTCTCCTCTGTTTTTGCTCTTCTTTCACATTTTTCCCTGTTTTTCTTCCCTCTTCTTTCCCTCTCCTCCATCTTCTCTCTTCTCTACTGTGGCTTCTCACCTCTGCCATAATTGACTCAAACTGTGAGCCAGCTCAAATTTTACCTCCCTCAAGTGGCTTTCTCAGACACCTGTCATAACAATGAAATACTGAATAGCACAGATTCTATACTACATCCCACCACACAAACTGCTGAGCCCAACTTCTATGCCTTTCTCTGGCTTGTGAAAGCCCTGACACATCTCACATTTTCTAAAACATCTGGTTCCCCAACAAGCCTTACTGTGCTTCATTTGGTGAAGCTCCAGTCCCACAGACCCTCATACTTCCTTGTTCCTCCACTCGGCTGACTCTCCTCTCCTCTGCATCCCATTCTTCCTGCACATTCTCCCACACAAGCCCTTCATGCTCTCTCACATTCAGGCAATATCTTCACTATAAAATTAGAATCGTGGGTAGATTTCAAGTTATTTTTATTTATACATACATATATTTTTAAGCCGGGATTCTAGGTCCCACACATGACTGCTTTAACCTCAACCTGTCATGAATGAAATATTTTTGCCCTTCATGACTACATGGCCAGTCATTTTGACACTGGGAACCCTCATCTGGAAGTTCCAATATATCAGCAATGTTCCAAGATGGGAAAGAAAATTAAATGTGTATTCCAAACATCTTAAGTAATGAAAAAAAATTCAAAAACAGTTTACCAGATTTTTCCACTTTTTTACAATGGACAAACTAGTGTAGGAATAGAAGCCACACTTCAACATTGCTCCTCTAAGAGGAAATACAATTAACCTTAAATATTCCAGAAATTGGGATGAAAAACATGAAAATTAGTCTTCACAAAACAGAAATGTTCCACAAATTATCTACAAACAGAAAGCTTCCTCATATATTTACAAATCCTTGTGTCTCCTTGAGTTCATTCTACATGAACTGTTTAAAGACGACTTTGCATCTCTGGCATGCACTGACTGCTTGAATCCTTTGTCTTGCCCTCCGAATGTGGTTAGACTAACGGGGTATCTCTGAGAATAAAATCTGTAAGTTCCACTTCTTTTGTAAATACTCTTTTCTCCTTAGAAATTCCCTTTTTGTTATCTCCAACTTTTCGTACTGTTTTGTCAGCTTATCAAGCTGGTCACGTAAATGCTGATCTTCCATTTTGGTGCTAAGGCACAGGTCAATGTGGGCCTCATTGGTTCTGTCCTCACTAGGTTGAATCTGCATTGCAAGCTCCCTTGCTTTGCTGTTTCCTGTTTTAACAACATCCAGTTTAGGGATTTGTCTTTCCAAAAATGATTTTTGCCGTATAAACTGGCTGTGAGCCTTCCATTCCCTGGCTGTTTTGGCAAGTTCTATACTCCTCTTGGCCTGTGTGATCTGCAGTTGGCTGGATAGTTTCTCGTGTAGCGGTAACCTAGGTTTCTGTAACTGAACTTTCCTGGCTATCAGTGGCTGGTGTTCATATTCATAGTCCACACTTTGTTGGGGGTTGATGGGGCTTGATACTTTCTCCTTTAGCTCTCTCTCCTCTTCCTCATCACAATTCTCCTGGCTCTCTTCCTCAATTATTTCATTGATACATCCCTCCTTGGGTTTGTTTTTGCCCCTTACAAATAACGTGTCTTTGTCCACACTGTGCATTTGGGTTTTCCTCTTGAGCTGGCCTGACTTCCTTAGCGCCATGACCGCTGTGGCCCTGAAAACGGGCTCATGTTTCAGTAACTTCTCTGGCTGCAATGATATACATTCAATAGCCGAATCTGGTGATGGGGGTGGGGAGTTGCTGAGGCTGTTGCCAGCGCAGGAGTGTTCATCTGTCGACGTGCGCAGTTTATTGCAGATGACTACCCTCGAGGGATGGCACGTGTCAGGGGTCTGACGTCGAGGGAAAGCAAGTTGGGGAAGATGTTGCACTTTCCCTGTGGCTCCCAGGATGTCATTGGGGTGGACCTGGCCAACCCTCGGGTCATGCACGTCCTGCGCTGTGGCCAGGTCCTCGCTGCGTTGTTGCAGGTGTTGAACAAGTTCAAGCTGGGGCAGATCGTGCGCTTTCCCTGTCTCTGTCTTGATGTCAGTGCGGCTGACCCCGATAATAGTAATGTCGCAGGCCTTCTCCGCCTTGACCAAGTCCTCCCTGCGTTGTTTTGCCTTGTCTGCTGCCAGTTTGGCCAGGGCAGTGGTTTGCCTCATGGGCCGTCCGTGGACGGTGTGCGCGCTCACGCTGACTTGCGAGCTGGTGGATGTCTTCACGGCGGCCCTGTCCACTTTGCCATCTTCCCTCTCGGAATTCTCCCCATCCGGATGGTCTGCAGCCTCGGGGCTTCCCACCAGAGGGACGGCGCGGGAGCTCTCCAAGCTACAGGCAATTCTGGGAAGTTGGACCTGCAGGGCTTCGGCCTTGGCCCTGGGGCCCTGGCCAACAACGCCAGTCCCCAGAATCAGGGGGTTCAGTGTGGTAAACGCCCTGTTGGGGACCCTGCGTTCTTGCCGGTCATTTGCTGCCAGATTGGTCCTGGCAGCCAGGAGTTTAGGGGTGGCACTGTCCCCTCCCCCATGACAAGTGAGGGGACCCCAGGTTAGGAATGAGACGGTCTGGTTGACTTCCTCCAGTCTGCAGGTACCCCCGGTGGGTGGTCGGCAGAGGGCCTCTCCCTTTGGGGGGATCGCAGGGAGCTGCACCGTCTGGGTCATGGTTGAGGGGGCCCTATGCACTCCCCGGCCCTCCTCGGTGGTGGACGCGGGCCTGGAGGATGGGGCGGCCTGCAGGCAGATGGTTCGGGAAGGCTCAGTCTTGGTGTTGGAGGAGATGCGGCCCAGGTTGACCTCCTCGTCCTTGCGAGTGGACGGTGATGTTCGCAGGCCTCCCCGCTCCTCCCGCTTGGCAGAGGAGGTGCGATCTGCGCTGTGCGTCAAACTGGGAGCCCTGGGCTGTTTCGCCTCCCTGGCAGCACAGGAGACCCCACGAAGGGTCAGTCGGAGGCCCCCACCCTCCACAGCCCCAGGGCTCTGGGCACTGGCTGGGGAGGGCCTGCGCACTCGGGCCTCCTCCTGGGTTGGGGAGGACCCACCAGGAAATGGCGATCTGGTGGTCCTGCTGTCCACTGCTGGGGAGCAGATGGAGACGCGCTTCCTGTGGGTGGCAAGGCTGGAGGAGGCCGGGCCCGAGGTCACCTCCTTAGGCGTGGAGGGAGGCTCAGCAGGAGGAGGCCTGGTGGCCCAGCCTTCACCTCTGCGGGCACTGGACTCACTCACTCTCTTGGTGGTGCTGGACGTGCCCCTGCCCTGCCCTTCAGGCCACATTGCCCTGGCCCACCCCTGGGGAACCAGGGACTGGCTCTTCCTGAACCTCAGTCTTGGCGATAGTAGGCAGTGTCTGGCTCTATGGAAAGATTGTTTCTATCTCAAACACTCTCACAAATACAGCCACAAAACCCTAGCTATCCGAGCTCTGGCACGAGCCTGCGCTCTCTCCTAGGATCTCAGCTCAGGGGCTCAGAGAATTCTGTGAACAAAGGCCTGGAATGGGGAGATGGATGAGTCAGGGGAAGGCTCTCTATTCAAGCAGTCTCTATGCTACTATGGGCAGGGCAACAGGAAATGTAGTGGCCCTGATTGGGGATGAACGGTGTACCCCACACTTCTGTTGCTGTTGGGAATGGCAGAATTTGGGGGAAATACCTGTCTCCCCTTACAAGACAGTTACTGCAGCTAAATAGAAGTTGTCTTAGGCAGGATGACAGGACAAAAATAAAAAAACAACAAGGCAGAACAAATTAAAAGACTATCTTTGGGGAGTTGTCCTCTGAGGGTCTTGCCACGAACTCATCTATCCCTTAAATGCTTCTAGACCCAGCCTGGATCAATTAAGGCTGTGTTCTGCACCCTAAGTGCATGTTTGGCACACCTGATCAAGTTGTCTGAACCATTCAATTACCCTTTTGGCAAAGGTCAGTGCATTTGAAGAACTGTCAAGGAGATTCCATTGGAAGCACATATGTTTTCTGTGCAAAGAAGACATATTTCTTCTGCTCCTAATCATAGTCTAAGTACTAGAATTTGACAAACTCTTCATGTTCTTCAAGTTAACTTTTTAGTGAAAGATATGAAACTTGTACATATGAATCCAAGGTAGCCAGGGAGTGTAGGAAAGGCTCTTTTAACCTCTTCTAAGGAAAGTGTTTGCTTTGATTCTCTCATGGCTGTGCCAACATATTACATAAATCATTTAAGGCAAGAAAAGTCTCATTTGGACTCATAGTTTCTGTCTGTCTCTATAGAGACTCTGTGGCAGAAGAGCAGCTCACTTTATTTCATTCAGGAAGTGAAGAGAAAAAGTACACACTGCCGTTCTTTCTCATTGATAGCAGCCATATGCAAATTGGTATGCATTTCAGGAAGCATGGCTGCAAACTCTGGAGCTAGACTAACATGCTTCAGAGTCTTCACCCTCCTTACCTCTGTCTTGTAACACAGCTTTGCCTGTTCATGGCTTTCATTTCCTCCTCTTTTAAATAGAGATAATATCAGTATTTCTGATGATTTTGTTCTGAGTAGAATGAGATAGAATCATAGAGTTGTTTTCATTTATGTTTTCTTCATAGCCAACTTTCTTGGTCATTTCTTTTTTCCAGTTTTAGTAGAGACAGCCTATATTTGAGTAGGTATGTCAGTCATGCCACACAAAGAAAAGCATAAGTATTTCTAGGGTTGCCTGGTTCTTATTGTATCTATTGGCCAGTCATTCTTCTGTAATCCTAGCCATTCAGGGGGCTTTTCCTTTGCTAGGCTAGGAAGATACCACTGAGCTATGTCTCTCACCCTGTTTTTAGGGTTAGTTCTCAATTCCCACTCCGATGTATGTCTGAGCTTCCAGTTGCCTACTTTCAAGCTTTCTATAATGCTGTGATCACCAGCACATGCCAACACACAGTTTACTTCATAGACTTTCCTGCCTGTGCTAGCCATGTACTTAGAGTCTCCCAATTTTAGCCTCCCACATAGAATTGGATTACAAGCACATATCATTTCACCCAGCAATGAGATAAAAAGGAATCTCTGTAACTTTGACACCCAGGCTAGCCTTGAACTGAAATCTTTTCATTCTCAGCTTCCCAAGTAGCTAAGGATTACAGGTGTGAGCCACCAGGGATCATTACATAACCAAATATTTTAATGATGCCAATTTAATTTGTACTATGTCTAAATGTAAGCTTTTTGACATATTTATAATGTCTGATATGATACTTGAAAGCATGAATAAAGAATTATTCCACAAAAATAAAAAGCTGACTACCCTACAAAAATTGATTCAATATTCAAATTTTATATCAAAATTTATGAGTGAAATTCATATTATCAGATATTTTAATATACTACTAATAATAAGAATCATGTAATGAAAATGTGATAACTGCTCAGAAATGAAGAGAGACCAATTTTGCAGTAGTAATCATTTTTAAAAATTGGATTATGGAAGAGGCACCAGTGGCTCACACCTATTATCTTGACTGTTTAGGGGCCTGACATGTGAGGATCACAATTTGAATCCAACCTGAGCCGAACAGTTCATTTTCAAAATGACCAGCAAAGAGCAGAATTGGAGATGTGGCTTTAGTACTAGAATGCCAGCCTAGCAAGCAAGCTGAGCAAGTTTGAAGTTCTGAGTTCAAATTCTGTCACCAGCAAAAGGGGAGGGGACTTAATGTCACTTCTGCCAATTCTGCCCTCAGCTTCAGTGGCTTGTCCTTGGCTGGGCAACCACCATAGGAAGTATGGGCCTTCCTCACTTTCTGATTGATTGTTTTTTTTTTAATTTAATTCTACTCAAATAAAAGCTACTAAAAACATTTATGTTTCAGTCTTTGTGTGCTTTCATTTCTGTTATGCTTTCATTTCTCTTGTGTGCATACCTAAAATAGAACAATTTTATTGATTAGAAATTAGAGATTAGAGCCATTTGAAACAGTTTTCTTGTTATTCCCCCACTTTTGAGTTCTGTCCACCTGGTCTTAACCATCCTTGATGACTAGCATCTGGCTGCAGAATCATCTGACAGTTGGCTCCTTGGACTCTGAACCAGTTAAAGAGTTAATAATCCTAAAGAGCGAAACAATCCATCGAGGCACGGTTAAAGGTGACAAAAAAAATTATTTACACTATTTACACCAGAAAAGGGGCCTATGACTACCTTGTCCTGGGCTGGATACCCAGAACCAAGAACAGCCTTGACTACCAAACCTCTAAGCCTCCAATAGACAGCCCTGACCTTTATTAGTTGGTCTGCAAACCACCTATCAGTTGGTCTGCAAACCTCTAAACCTCAGACCTCCATAACTCCAAAGCTCCAAACCTCCAAAGGGGAAGGCTTTTCCTTTTCTTCCCTTCCTCCTTCTCTGCAGGCCTCTCCACTCTCCACAGGCCTGCCCTGCTCTGCTCCAGAAGGTGCCTTTTCCACAGGCCTCTCTAGAAGAAGGTCTGGGTCCCTCCAGAGGAGGCCCCAAATGGCTCCTCGATGAAGCTCCAAATGTCCTCTTGAGGAGGCCTCCACAGGCCTGCCCTGCTCTCCAGCGGGCTTTCCCCTCCTGCCATCTCTCCCCACTCCCCCGGGACTCAGAACATGCAGCCTACATATAGGCTGCGCCTCTCCCCCACTCCAACAGAACTAATGGTTTCACCTGCCTAATGGTTTCCAACTGTCATTCATGCCCCTCCCCCGAGCTGCCCACTGTCCAATCACTTCTTGACAGCTTGCCATATGGCGCTCAGGCCCCACCCCCTCCAGCAGCACACCCCGCCCCCTTTCGGCAGCATGCCCCACCCCTCTGGCAGCATGCCCCATGCCCCATGTCCAAAGAGGAGAAGAAAGGAGGCTCAGATTCTAAACCTGGGATAGGATGCAGAATGATGGGGCTGGGGCTCTGTTCTCAGCCCCACAGAGACCATAGTAACATTGCAAATAGGGGGCAAGAAGACAAATTTCCTCATAGATACTGGAGCTGCTTATTTAATATTGAAAAATCCAGAAGGACCAATAACTAAACAAAGACTAAATGTCCAAGGGGCCACTGGAAAAAGTGAATCCTATCCATGGTCCCTGGCTAGAATAACTAATAACTAATCTTTTCTCATCATTTCAGACTATCCTTATCCACTCCTGGGTTGAGACTTATTGAAAAAACTAAAAGCCAAAATTTCTTTTCAAGAGGAAGATGTGAAATTATCATTAGAGGAAGATCCTCCAGCTAGTCTGCTGGAAACTTGTCCGCTTGATGAAGAATACATGTTGCTTCCCCCAGAAGATGTTAAAACAGGCTTTAACTTCAGCCCTAGCCTTGGCCTTGCTGGATCTCTGTAAGCCTTCCAGCTCTTTTTGGCAGAAACCAGAGGTATTGCCAAGGGGTTCTGATCCAGACCTTGGGGTCTTGGAAAAGGCCAGTAGCCTACCTCTCCAAATGATTGGACTCGGTGGCAACCAGCTGGCCATCTTGTTTGAGAGCAATAACAGTAACAGCTACCCTGCTAAAAGAGGCTGATAAAGTAACTCTGGGACAAGTCTTGAAGGTAACTGTGCTACACTCAGTGGAAGCTTTATTAAGAGCCATGCCTGCAAGGTGGCTAACAAACGCCTGAGTTATGCAATACCAGGCCCAGTTACTGGATCAGCCAAGAATCACCTTCATAAAGATAAATGCCCTCAACCCAGCTACTCTTCTCCCTGAGGACAATCCCAGTGGGCCCATCCATGACTCTGCAGAACATCGGCAGAGACCCGACTGACATTCCCAAGGCCACTCCTGATGAGGTACTTTACATAAACAGAAGTAGTTTTGTCAAGGATGGAGTTCAGTATGCAGGGGCAGCTGTGATGTCAGCAGATAAAGTAATTTGGGCACAAGCCCTAAATCATGAGATCTCAGCTCAGAGGACTGAACTAATCACTCTCTCAAGCCTTGAGGTAGACAAAAGGAAAAACTATTACTATTTATACTGACAGCCATTATGCTTTTACTACAGCCCATGTTCATGGGGCCCTACACAAGGAAAGAGGACTTAGATATTGGCTCTCCTGAACACCATTTGGCTTCCCCAAAAGGTGGCCATTATTCATTGTAAGGGTCATCAAAAAGAAGAGACCCTTGAGGCTCAAGGAAACAACTGAGCTGATTAGGCAGCTCAGGAGGTCACCCTAAAACCAGTGGGGACTCTAGAGCAACAAGTTATTACACCCCTACCAGAGCTACTGGAAAGACCTCATTATTCAAAAGATTTAGAATTAGAAAGGAGCTTCCCTACTGAGACACTCCCCTCTGGATAGAGAAAGCTGGAGATGCATGGATATTCATCCCTCGGGCCCTGGGGCAGACCTTGGTTACACTGACACATGAGAACACTCACTCATTTAGGGGAAACTCACCTGAATCAGTTATTGCAAAAACATTTCTTCATTCCCCACTTAAAAGACCTAGTCTCGGGCTCAGTGGTACAGCGCTTGCCTTGCATGCATGAGGCCCTGGATTCGATTCCTCAGTACCACATAAGCAAAAAGAAAAAAGCCAGATGTGGCACTGTGGCTCAAGAGGTAGAGCACTAGCCTTGAGCTGAAGAGCTGAAGGACAGCGCTCAGGCCCAGAGTTCAGGCCCCACGACTGGACCCCAAAAAAAAGACCTAGTCTCTGATGTGGTATCCTGATGTGTAAGTTGCCAACAGGTAAATGCTGGAAAGATGGAACATGTGGAGAGGATGCTTATATGAGGAACCTCACCTGGTGAATTTGGGGAAGTGAACTTCATGGAGGTAAAGCCTGGAAGGTATGGGTATCGGTATCTGTTGGTACTAGTGGACACTTTTTCAGGCTGGGCTGAGGCACACCCAACAAAAACCAAAAACACTCAGGTAACAGCTTAAAAATTACTCCATGAAATAATTCCTCCATTTAGCTTACCCTTAGCAGTGATCCAACAATGGCCCAGATTTCACAGACAAGGTTAATTATTAGCTAAGGCCATAGGAATAAATTAGAATTACATTGTATTTATAGACCTCAGATTGAGGGCAGGTAGAAAGAATTAACAGGACCTTAAAGGAAATCTTAACTGAATTAATCACAGAGACTGGCCTTTGCTTTTCTCCCCTTTGCTTTCCTCCAAGCAAGATGTACCCTTTGTGTTAGAGAATTCACTCCCTTTGAAATAATTTATGGCAGACCACCCCCTTTGGTTCCTAAACTTGGGGAAGCTATATTAATAGAAATGTTTAACCACAATCTTGTACAGTCACTGCAGGCTTTGCAACATGTTCTTTTACGTGCCTGTCCTTTAGTGGCTGAGAAAAACTCCACCCACTCTGTTGCTAGTATGGGTAAAAAGGCATCACACTCCTGAATTGGAACCCAAGTGACAAGGATCTTACTCAGCAGTGCCAACTACACCATCAGTTGTTAATGTTGCAGAAAAACATCATTAGATCCATCACTCTCAAGTGAAACAGGCAGTGAGACAATATCCAGAGACAGCTGCAAGATGGGCCATTCAGCAATTCTCAGAGGATCCCCTAAAGATAAGACTTACCAAATGTTAATTAATGTGTTTACCAGGGTCACAGTTCTTTGCTATGGTTGCCCCTCCTTGCTTTTAATGCATTACTAAGACTTCCCATGGGGAGAACTTTTCTGACCACACCTGTTATTATCTGCTGGACCTGATGCATTATAAGCCTGTCCAATGGAGTAGGGGAGGTGATTAGGATTCGGCAAAAAAAAAAAAGAGGTAAAAAGCAATGATTTGATTTGGAGGTGAAAAACAGTGGGGAATGTGATAATCCAGTTTTCTTGCTGATCCCCACTTCCAGTTCTGTCTGCCTGGTATTAATCATCCTTGATGACCAGCAACTGGCTAGCCACTCTGGTGTTCAGGTAGCCATAGGGCTCAGCACTGAAAACAGTTAAACAGGTAATAGCCCTAACATAGTCTTGTGTCTCAATGAGGCATTACATGTAGCCCAGGGCAAGGCAGCTGCTGGCTGGCTAACAAAACTCCTTTGTCACCTTTGACCACCCCTCCATGGATTTTCTCAACTCCTAGGTCATTTTAGTGGATGAGTTCTCCTTGATCCAGATTCTCAACACCATGTGGTGTGGGCAGTCATTTTAATTTAGTCTTTCTATTACATGTTAGCATGTCCTCCCTCATTTTGGTTTGACTGCCTCCCTCTTAGATCTTCTGCCCTTTCCCTGAAATCAGGCCTGGCTATAATTGTTAGCCCCCACCTCATTCCTGAACTAAGATATCTCCACCCTCCAGATGCATCCACATAATGCTGTTCACCCAGGTTGGACCACAGCTGCTGACCCTCCATGGTTATTGCCTATCTCTGGTGTCCAGCAGAGCACTCCCCTGCCTAAGTAGAAGCCTCCACCTCTAACTCCTAGACCATAAAATATATATCTCCTTCCCAAGAGCAGGCAGCTACTCTTTCTCTCCCGAGAGAGCTAGCCTGTCAGACCCTTGCTGACATTAAAAACTCCTTTCTTTACGGACTGTGTGTCTGCATGGTTCTATGGGATGGTGCTTTCACTATGTATTTAGAGTAACCAGACCTTATGCTTGGGAAAACATTGTAAGACACCCCTCCTAGCCCCCAATGGATGCCTGCAACTGCATCTACAGCGCTTGTCTTGCATGCATGAGGCCCTGGATTCGATTCCTCAGCACCACATAAGCAAAAAGAAAAAAGCCAGAAGTGGCACTGTGGCTCAAGTGGTAGGTAGAGCGCTAGCCTTGAGCTGAAGAGCTGAGGGACAGCGCCCAGGCCCAGAGTTTAGGCCCCACGACCAGACCTCCCCCCCCAAAAAAAAATACTTTTGCTAAAAAGCACTGACTCCTCACTGAGGCCCACAAGTGAACCCAAAGCAAGCAAAAAACTTTCCTTCCCTTCCTCCATTCCACATTTGTCTGTTGTTCTGGGGCTCTCTTACACAATCACCTTGGGTTCCAGGAAGGAACTGCAGGCCAGGTCAATAGCATCTTTATGACAATGGACTAAATCTTCCCCCAAGGAGCAGCAGATCACCCCCTACCCCAGTCAGGACAATTACTATGATCATACGTCTGTACTCGGGATCAAAAATGCTCATATCCTGGAAATTAGATAGCTCCTTTCAAATGTTAGCATAACAACTTCTCCATGACCCTTACCAGAAGTAGAACTGTGATTGTGTTCAACTAGATAATATATTGCCTGGGACTGTTTTATTATGCATACTTCCTGTCCCCTACTCCAATTCTTCTTCTCTTTAAACCAAAAAGCTGGGGCTGAGAAGTGGTAGAGTGCTTGCCTTGCATGCATGAAGCCCCGGGTTCAATTCCTCAGCACCACATAAGCAGAAAAAAGCCTGAAGTGGTGCTGTGGGTCAAGTGGTAGAGCGCTAGCCATGAGCTGAAGAGCTGAGGGACAGCACCCAGGCCCAGAGTTCAGGCACCTAGACTGACCAAAAATAAATAAATAAATGAATAAATAAAGCAAGCAAGCAAAACAAAAAGTTTATGTATGAGCCAATGTACCCTAAGATGCACTGTGAATCTTACTTTGCTTTTCCTCACAACATTCCTGTTCCACTAACAAATCTTTCTCTGCCCTTCACCATGACCCTGAGTTCAATCCCCAGAACTGGCACACACACACACACAAAAATAAATAAATAATGTAATAGATGAATGTTAAATCATGTGAACAAATGTATTAAGAAAAAAGAGCTTGATAGGAAATGGACTCATTACCTTGCTCATGGAACTGTAACCCCTCTATACAGTATCTTTACAATAAAAAAATATATTAAGAAAAAGAGAAAAAAGTCATGTTCTATCTAAGAAAATATGTACACTATAACTTTCTATTCAATAGTTTCTATAGAAAGAAAAAGTGGAATAAATATACCTTAAAATATTAAAAATAGTTATATTTAACAAATTACTTTTGTTGTATTTAGTTATCTGAATAATGATGCCAATACTTAGTACTTCTGTAGTGCTTACTGGCTGCAAGGAAGTGTTCTTCTACATATGTTATAGATACTTCATATATGAATATAACTGACATTAATCTAAATTTTCAACAATAAAAATTGTCAGCTTCAGCTAGGCACTGGTAGCTCATGCCTGTAATCCTAGTTAC
The DNA here is from genome assembly GCF_000151885.1 of Dipodomys ordii. Classification (NCBI taxonomy): domain Eukaryota; kingdom Metazoa; phylum Chordata; class Mammalia; order Rodentia; family Heteromyidae; genus Dipodomys; species Dipodomys ordii. Next base: position 11,273,280 of record NW_012267265.1, on the reverse strand, counting down.
TCAGGAGGCTGAGATCTGAGATCAAGATTCAAAGCCAGCCAGGACAGAAACATTCATGAGAATCTTATATCCAATAAACCACCAGAAAATTGGAAGTGGCAGTGTGGCTCAAGTGGTAGAATGCTCATGTTGAGCTAAAGAGCTGAGGTATAATGCCCAGGCCCAGAGTTCAAGCCCCATGACTGACAAAAAAAAAAAGAAAGAAAGAAAAGAAAAAAGAAATTGCCAGCTTTTTTTTTTTTTTTGGTCCAGTCGTGGGGCCTGAACTCTGTGCCTGGGCGCTGTCCCTCAGCTCTTCAGCTCAAGGCTAATGCTCTACCATTTGAGCCACAGTGCCACTTCTGGTTTTCTTTCTTTTTTGTTTATGTGGTGCTGAGGAATTGAACCCAGGGCCTCATGCATGCAAGGCAAGCGCTCTACCACTGAGCCACCTTCCCATCCCAATTGCCAGCTTTTTATAGTATAAAAAGCATTTGAGAAAATCATAAAGACATAATCATAATTTAGGATTGAGGAAGCAACTACCAGTAGAATTAAGGCTCTGAAATTATGAGCTCAAATAAATCCTTCCTTAGGACTTATGGTAATATTGTATTTGTATAGTATTATTGTACAGAAAAGAGCAGGACTGGGACTGTTCTCTTTAGAAAGACCTACTTGCAAGGCTGGATCCTGAATGGCAGTTAAGACACTTAATTCTGGGAGGGTTCTCACCATTCCTAGAATAAAATCTATCACTATGCCTCAGCTGTCTTATGAACAACATGGTTACCTGCATTCCTTTTGAAGACTGGAATTTTGAAACATACAAGATAGATAATGCCTACAAGTCCAGACTCCAATAAAAAAAAAAAACTCTGGACATGGAGTCTCTAATTTGCTCTTCTGGTAGGTGTGGCATGTCATACACACTGTCACAACTCCTAATTCATATCGATGGAATTCGTGGGGTTTTATGTGTATGTGCTAGTTTTGGGGTTGAACTCAGGACCTCTCACTCTCCCTTGGCTTTTGTATTCAAGGTTGCTATTCTACCATTTGACCTGCTAGGATCCATCCCAGCCATACCAGAGGGCCATGTAGAGGCAAGCAGGCACAGAAGAAAGAGCATGAGGTTTTTCAGAGCGGCCGTATCTCCCCCGGAAGAGGGAGCAATATGGCATCTGCCTCTATCCAGGTGGTGGTTCTGGGGCTAGTGGGTCAGGTACTTTACCTGTGCAGGTAGGTCTGGGCAGAGAGTAGGAGTGGCCAGCTCTCCTAACAGGAGCTCTAGTGCAGGGAAGAGCTCAGGTGTGAGTGGGGTGAGGACCAGAGGTGGGCAAAATGCTAAGATGACTCACACCTTCAATTACAGTTTTCAGCTAGTTAACTGGTGATAAGAGACTCTCAGATTTGTCTGCCTAGGTTGGCATCAAACTGTTAGCCTCAGACCTAACCTTTGAGTAGCTAAGGTTATGGTATGAGCCACAAGTGCCTGATGGAATTAAGTTCTGTCCTATGTGACTATAGAGGATACCTGGAAGCTTACACCTAATTTCATCCACAGATGCTTACAAGAGCTATTTCCCTTTGCTGATTTTGCTTTGCATCTTTTGGCTATAAGTCACAGCCATGAGCACAACTACATGCTGAATCCTATGAGTCTTCTTAGTGAATCACTGAACTTGACAGTGGCGTTAGGGACTACTACCAGCTATATGGAAAGATAACTGTATTGAGTAAGCCTGTAGGATTGGAACAAAAGTCAGAAAAAAAAGTTGATGTTTCCTTTCACATATAAGCCTTTTCCGGGCTTTCAGTTGCATTGAGCATTTCTGTTTTTATAAATAAATAAAAAATGTAATCACTATTAATTCTAAAAGTAGACCTTAAAATTCTCCACGAGGATTTATTAATATATGGGTATATTTTACTTCAATTGTTATGAGAAATGAAATTACTTTATCATCTTCTCTCCTCCTCCAGTGGAACATATTCACAATGTTTCTTGAATTTTAATCAAAGTTTTAATCAATTTTAAATAAGAAGTGGTGCGAACTCCAGGTGATGAAAAAGAGTATGCAGGTGTGTAAGTATATAAGAGATATATAGCAAGCACCTCTGTAACCTGGAAAAATACTCAGGTGTAAATATGTGCATCAGAGATGGGGCAACCTTTAGAAGGCCTCAAAAGTCAAGTTGAGGCATTTGAATTTTATCAGGAAAGCTGAGGCTGCAACAAATGATTAATAATACTTTTTTTTTTAATGAGTCGTGAGGGTTGAACTTTGGGCCTGGATGCTGTCCCTCAGCTCTTCAGCTCAAGATGAGTGCTCTACCACTTGAGCCACAGCACCACTTATGGTTTTCTGGTGGTTAATTGGAGGTAAGAGTCTCAGGGATTGTCCAGCCCAAGCTGGCTTCGAATAGCAATCCTTAGATCTCAACCCCCTGAGTAGCTAGGATTACAGGGTTGAGCCACTAGCACCTGGCTACTATTACATTTTTTTAAGGCCTAAATCATCTCCAGTCTAAAAGACTCAGAGAAATTTCCAAAGTGCAGGCAGTAGTAGTGCCCTTTGCCTCATCCCACTTAAAGCCCAGGCAGCCAACCTGTTGTAATTGAGGTATCTCAAGAGTTCAATATACAAGTTTTAAGGAAATGGACCTAAAGAGGAATCCAACTACCCAGAATACTAAAATCCAGACAAGTGACTTGCCTAGACTCACTCAGAGCAGGTTAAATGGGAAGCGCCTGGCAGGTTCTTTAGGGTCACTCTCCCTAGCTACCTCTCCAATTAAAGAACTTTGGATGGCTGTTCAATTTGAGTTTCCATTTGTGTAACAAATGTCCCTAAACCCTATAAACAATGTTAGTTTACTTTTTTTGGATTTGTTGTCTTTTTAACACCTGGATGTTAATACTAAATTAAATTAATATTTTGGGTTCGGTAGGTTTTTCATGTGTTTTTTGTTTTGTTTTTGTCAGTCGTGGGGCCTGAACTCTGGGCCTGGGCGCTGTCCCTCAGCTCTTCAACTCAAGGCTAGCGCTCTACCACTTGAGCCACAGCGCCACTTCCGGCTTTTTCTGCTTATGTGGTGCTGAGGAATCGAACCCAGGGCCTCAGGCATGCAAGGCAAGCACTCTACCACTGAGCCACCTTCCCAGCCCACCCCCTCTTTTTTTTTTTCCTGGTACAACTGTTGCCCATGAATAAAAGCATCACTCCTATTATACGGAGAAGGCGAGTACTAGGAAGGTGTCCACACACAAATCCCACAGGGTGAAAGCGCCACGAGGATACCAGTCCCTTCCTTCCAGCCAGCGCCGCGGCACTCCGACGTCACTGCGCATGCCCGCCGGGAGCGCGTCGCCGGCATGACGTCACCCAGCGGCGCCACGCCCGCGCGAGCGCCATGCTGGGCTTGCTGGGAGGCCGGCTAACGCTGGGCCTGCGGGCCTCAGCGTGGGGCCGTGCCCGCTGTTTCCCGGTTCTGACGCGTGCCGCGGGAGCGCCCCAGGTTGGGGAGCGGACGGCTTCTGCCCCGCCGGAAGCTCGCGGGCGCCCTCTCAGCCTGGCGGCCGTGGTAAGCTCGGCGCCGCGCCCTCTGCAGCCCTACCTGCGCCTCATGAGGCTGGACAAGCCCATAGGTGAGTGCGGGGAGCCCGCGCGCGTGCGCGGCCAGGGCCGCCGGGGCCTGGAGGGTGGTCTGCGGGGAGCACCGGGGATGAGAGCCCGGAGGCCGGGTCTGGCCGGACCCCCTGGGAGGAGTCAGCTGTGGACAGTATCGAGGTGATAACCTGAAGAACCCTACCGGTCTTCCTGCCCTGTGAGTCGGGGGGTGTGTGGCACCGAGCCGGGTCGGAATTTACTCATTCCATAGTCTTCAAAACAGTCCATCTAAGCAGAGCAGTGTTTACTCCTGGACCAGCACTTGCAGAACTACTGTCATAAAGCACTTCTATATTCGTGGTAGTTGCTGGAACATAATGAAGTCAATTAAAATGCTGAAGAAACATTCTCCTTGTCACAGCCAGACCAGAAGAACCAAGTGTTTCAGTGCCGAGCTCTTTTCCCGCCTCAGTCGTAGCACAGTGATTTAGTACATTTGATCGCAGCAGGTATTACTGTGCTGGACTCCCCTGACAACTCACAATCGCCAGTTGAGGGAGGATTCCCCCGGTCTTCCTATTTAAACGAACACATCCCTCTAGGTCTTTATTTTGTTTTCCTTCAGAGTTGTCACCACTAACATTATGCGCTTTTAATTTCCTATGCATTTATTTATGTTTGTCGTGGGACTTGAACTCAGGACCTGGGCACTGTCCCTGAGCTCTTTTGTTCAATGCTAATGGCCTATCACTTTGAGCCCAGCATCACTTCTGGTGTTCTGATGGTTAATTGAAGATGAGTCTCCAGGGTTTATCTCAGCCTTGCTCACCTTGGCTAAGCTATGGAACCAACCCAGAGCCCCTCAGCAGATGAATAGCTCAACATATATACATATATATATATATATATATATATGTATATACACACACACACAGAGTACACACACATACACATATTCTATGCCTCTATCAGAAAGAATGACACCACCCCCATATGTTAGGAAATGGAAAGACTTGGAAAAAAATTATATTAAGCGAAGTAAGCCAGGCCCAAAAGAAACATAGGTCCCATGGTTACCCTTATTTGCAATAGCTAGTATATGTCTAAGACATGCAGAAAAGTTCAAAAGCTATGTACATATGACCATATAAGATGATGTTAAGCGAAATAAACCCCAAGATAGGGACACAAGAGGTTTTTCTTGCAGTTGTTTTTAATGTACTTATACTATGTGATTTTTCATGTTTCTTTTGTATGTTCTACCCCCATTGTATAACCCCTTTATTCACTGTATTTGATTCCGGTGCCCTGCATCTTGTATATACATTTTTCTAATTTGGGGAGGGGAAGGGAAATAACAAAATGCTGAAATAAGGATATAGGTTGACCCACTGTAGCAATGAAATGTACAAGGCACTATGTTGAAAACAAACTTTACAGCTTGGGGTGGGAAGGGAGGAAGTGGGGAGGTGGGGAGCAAAGGGATGGTAGAGGAAAAACAAAGAAGGGTGTAACAGTGCTCATTAGGAAATGGACTCATTACCTTACTCATGTAACTGTAACCCCTCTATCAGTATCTCTGCAATAAAAATATATATTAATATAAAAAGCCCTCTTCCTAGCAAAAAAAAAAAAGTCTCACTTTCCAAATCGAGATCCTCAAATCTCAGCCTCCTTAGTCAGTACAGATGTGAACCACCAGCGCCCAATCTTAAGTACTTATTTTAATGCCATCTGCAGCTCAATATAATCTACTTATACATCAGATACCTAGAACACTGCCTAGGAGTAGTGCTAAATGAATTAAATCCCTGCCACATTGCTCAACCTTAGGGCTAGGAAGGAGTACACATACTCCTGTCTGGTTGGGGTGGGGAGATAGTTGGAGGCCACTGAAAGTATGAAATCAAATGAGTGGGCCAGATAGGGCTGCAGGAAAAAGTGAAATTGTGGATCTTTATTACAGGAAAAAGTGATAAGAGGAAATTGTACTTCAAAATGATAGGATTTAGTAGAAAAGCAGGCAGTCAGGAAATTGAAACCGTTATTACTTGCAGATGGCAGAATAACCTGATACTCCAAAACTTGCTTGACCAGGAAATGAAAGTGGAGGGCTACAAAAGAAGGAAGTAAAACCTGTTAAGTATATTTTCTTGGCTCTACCTTCTAAATGCTCAGATTACCAATGTGTGCTGTCAGGCACTGAAAGGCTTTGTTTTTAATACGTTCTAAGTTTATACACTGTGTATTTAGGATTAGAGCACTGCAAATCATAACAATTGGAAATTAAAGTATAAAATCCTATTGAATGTGATATATATATCACATATATATATATAATATATATATATATATCTCCATTATTGGGATGCTGTGTTTGACCCCCTATATATTGGGGTCAGATTCAGATCAACAAGCCTAAATTTAAAAGTTGGCTATAATTCTATTCTTGGTTACTGCATCCAGAAACACACAGATAGCTTACAGACATCTAAAAGATAACAGCTGCCACCATTTTCCATTTGCATAGTTAAACCTCTGGTGTCTCTTTTGGTGTCTGTGCATTTTGCCATGAAACAGCATGAAAGGGATTATGAGCAAAGTTCTGGAACTAGACCTTTTGGATTTGAGTTTTCACTCATTTGAGGGATTGTGGCTAAATAACTTAACCTTCCTTTTCATTGCTTTAATCTGTAAAATGCAGATACTAAATACTGACTTTATTCGTCATAATAAAGATTCATTAACATATTATTTGAACAGTCTGACATACAAAAAGGACTTAAAAATTGTCATTTTTACTTGAGAAGTAAGGATTAGAAAAGTTGCATTTATGGTTATATAAAGTCTATGTGATTTATCTCTAAAGATGATTGCAGAGTTTTTCAGAAAATGTAGAATTGGTTTAACAAGTGAATTTGTTTTGAACATTTGTGGAATTTCTGGCTTTATATTTCTTTAAATTCTTTTCATGCCATTTTATGTTTATTATTTTACTTCATTGAGTTATATTTCATAGATTGATAGTAGGCTTTGCTATTCCTAAAAAGGTGTTATAACTTCTTTGAAATGGGTTAGTCAACCTATACTGTTTCAAGAAGTTTCACCAGGGGGCACTCTATCCATTAAACTGGGAGTATAGTTTTGTAGTTACTGGTGATTATGTTGTCTGAAAGAAATTCTGCCATTAGTCTTAGACTCAGTTTACACAAACACTGTTTTCTGCTCATCATATTTCATAATTTGATCATTTTATTACATCTCTAGATAGTTTTTACTTTTTATGGTAAATATTTGTTTCTGCTATGTATTTGTCTCATTGTGTAGCAACATATAAAAGAGCATGAGGAATGAAAATACCACAAGAAAGAAAATGTGGGGCTGGGAAGGTGGCTCAGTGATAGAGCACTTGCCTTGTATGCATGAGGCCCTGGGTTCGATTCCTCAGGACCACATAAGCAGAAAAAAAAAGCCAGAAGTGGAGCTGTGGCTCAAGTTGGTAGAGTGCTAGCCTTGAGCTGAAGAGCTGAGGGACAGCACCCAGGCCCAGAGTTCAGGCCCCACGACCAGACTCCCCCCCCCAAAAAAAAGGAAGAAAGAAAATGTGTTGCTGGAAATCAGTAGGGGGCAACAAGTAGAACCTAACTGTATATAAAGATTTGGGTATAAAAAATAATAACTTTACAGGCTGGGAAGGTGGCTCAGTGGTAGATCACTTGCCTTGCATGCATGAGGCCCTGGGTTCGATTCCTCAGCACCACATAAGCAAAAAGAAAAAAGCCAGAAGTGGCGAAGATAACTTTGGACTTAAGTTATGGACTACCACCAGGTTACTTCCGTCGGAATTCCTCCTTGGCCACCAGTTATACCTATGTGTCCTCAGATAAATTCCTCTGTGCTCAGCTGTTATATTTATAAAGTTGGTCTGATGAGAATAGCTGCTGCCTTAGCGATTTGTTGTAAGAATCAAACGTGTTCTGTAAAGGTCCTGTGCCCATAGTAGCTGGTCTCTATCTGTTATTCTTACAACCATTATTGTTAATATGGTCATCTTATTACAACCCTTTGAGGCAAATGTTCTTTTTCCTTCATTTACAGATGAAACCAAGATTTTCATCTTCAGATACTTTAGTGTCTAGTATCACTCAGCTTATAAGTGGCAGACATAGAATTAGGAAGTCTGTGTGACTTTCCCCTTTTCTGTAGAAATCTTCCTACAAATTCATATCAGTAAGTGTACATAATACTTAAAATATAGGTTTGTGATAGAAATGGATGGACAAAGGGTGGGTGAACAAATGCAGCAGTGGTATTCACTAGACACTATGTTGAAAATCAACTGTACAACTTCTGAGTGAGGACAGGAGGGAAAAACTGGGAGAGAATGAGGGAAGGCATGAGTGACATTGTCCAAAAAGAAATGAACTCTTTGCCTGACTTATACGTTTGTGGAGAGAGAGAGAGAGAGATGTTTGTAGCCAAAAACATTTTGCTCCTGGGACAATTTGCTATAGGTGGTTACATATCCTGCTCGAAAATTTTTTTTCTTTTTTATCAACCCTTTATTTCTAGTTCCACCAAGCAATTATATACCTAAAGTGTCATTCCTGTCTAGCTCAGAACAGTATCAGATACTACTCTGTCCCTGAGGAACTCTACTGGTAACTCCAGCATAAGGGAAATGGTCAATAGTATTATTTAATGTAACCTCTCCGATTATCTCTTTCTCACCTCTGAGATAGTGTTGAGGATTAGACAAGTTTGTACATTATAAGTATTTAGAACACTGCATGATATCTCATGAACATTTAATAAATGTTAGCTAGTCTTGTTTTAAGTGGGCATACTGAAGATGAATCTGTTCAGGAATAGCTGATTTCAAGTACTGGACTGGTGATTTCTCAAGGATTTTTCTTGGGGCTTCTCTAACCTTTTCTTCTGTGTGAATTTAAGTTCTAATTGGAAAAGCCTCTAATTCCTCTTTTTAAAAAATTGTTTTATTGTTATCATAAAGGTAATGTACAGAGGGATTACAGCTACATAAGTCAGGTAAAGAGTACTCCCTCATTCTTCTTTATCTCCTTTCCAAATAACTTGGCATGGTTAGGTCTTATGTCTTTATAGCACCTTGTTTTTGTCCTGTTGGATTGACCTTTTATTATTGCTTAACTATTCCTTACTTTTTATTTATAAGCTGCAAGAAAGCAAAAACCAGCTCTCAGATGCCATTATATTTCCAGTGCCTAGCACAGTACTGGCACAGATTATGTACTTCATAAATATTTGTACATAAATCAAGCTTAAACTTGATTATAGACGTTAGCTATTTTAACATTTTTATGTAGAATTTGATCTTTATATGCAAATCCCTTTTCTCTATCCCTAAGTAAGGAAGTAAAACAAAACTTATCTAATACTCTTCATCAATAAACTTTGAAACACTTGCTTTTTGGTAGGATGTAAAATCTTTCATCTATATTTGCTTTTGGCTTCATGATATAGTTTATGGGTTAAGAATTAAGAACTAGGCAGAGAATGGTGCCTCCTGCTTATAATCCTAGACACTTAATAGATAGTTATCAGAAAGATCAAAATTCGAGGCCAGCCTAGAGGAGAAAAGTTAATGAAACCCTATTAGCAATAAACAGGGCATAGTAGTATCTACAATCCCAGTTGTGTGGGGCAGATGAGATAGAACAATTATGGCTCAGGGCAGAGTCTATCTGAGAAATAACTAAAGCACAAACAGCTAGGCGGCAAGGCTTAAATGGTAAGTGCTGCTTAGAAAGTATGGCTCAAAGCCCACACACAAATTAAGAACTAATTTATTTGTGTATGTAGCTATAAACTATTCGCTATGACATTCACTCTTTCTCAAAGCCATCTCAAGCATATTAACAACAGAAAAGGTTTTTACTAACTTAAGTGTATAGTATGTATATACAACAGAAAATTCAGAGTGCTGGAGTAGGGTGTTCTCCCACATTCCCTTCTCAGAAGCAGCTATTATCAGTTACAATATGACTTTTCTGAAATGTGTCAGTGTGTGAACATACTAACATTCAAATAGCACATATTTGTTATGTGTATATGCATACGCAGCATAATTTTTAAGTTGTCTTCTATAAGCAGAAGGCTATTTTATAGCTTCATCTAAAAATACATGAGACTATCTAATTTCCCAGAGACTTTGAGTTTTGCCAGTCTACTGAGTGAAAGATGTTCTTATGAGAATGTTCTTTTAATGAGTGTTTTTCAAAGCTGAATATCGCTTTGTATGTATGAGCCATTTACTTGTATGCCTTTTTCTATGAACTTTTATTGTGTCTTTTGTCCATTTTTTTATTGGACTACTGTTCTTTTCTTTGTTTCTGGTTTCTTTGCACGTTAGGGAAAACTGTGTAACACAAGTTGCAAATTTATATTCCCAATATTTTTGGGTTTGTTTGTTTGTTTGTTTTTACTTACAGTGTTTTTCTTGGAGCATGTAATTAAACAATGAAGGTTATTTAAAACTGACTTGAATTTGTACCTTTTTGTCTTTTTACTTTTGTTTAGGAACCTGGCTACTGTATTTGCCATGTACCTGGAGCATTGGTTTGGCAGCTGAACCAGGTTGTTTTCCAGACTGGTACATGTTATCCCTCTTTGGCACTGGAGCTATCCTGATGCGTGGAGCAGGCTGTACTATTAATGACATGTGGGACCGTGACTACGATAAAAAGGTAGTTTCCTCCTGGAAAGGAACAGAGAAGCTCCTTTCAGTTTTACAGGGTAACGTGATGGCATTACTTTCAAATGCCACGTAAAGCAACCAAGCAGGCCCTTTGGTTATCTTACCTAGAATGCAATATATGGTGCTAGTATCAGATGTATAGCACAGTTTACTTCCTTTCTCCATCCAAGAAGGGCCATAGGGCAAGGTGTGTACTTTATTTTTACAAAGTAAATTAAGAAATTGAGAGCTAAGGATAAAGGAGTTGTGAAAGCTTAGAGTGAAAGTTAACTCTCACTGAATGTTTTTAGTGAAAAAGTTTTTCTGGGGCTTGAACTTAGGGCCTCATGTTCTCACACGGCTTTTTGGCTTACAGCTGGTGCCTCTACCACTTGAGCTACATCTCAAGTTCTATTAGTTTTTGCTAGTTAATTGGAAATAAGACTCTGGAGGAATTTTCGGCTCAGGCTAGCTTTGAACCATAATTCTTGTATTTCAGCCTCCTAAGTACCTAGGATTATAGGTGAGAGCCAGGAACATCTGGCTTTCACCCTTTGTGTGTGTGTATGTGTGCCAGTCGTGGGGCTTGAACTAAGGACCCAGGTGCTGTCCCTGAGCTTTTTTGCTCAAGGCTAACACTCCATACCACTTGAGCTATAGCTCCATTTAAGTGTCCAAAAGATAATACCATCCCTTCCTATGAGATGTATTTTTGAGCCCCAACTATTCCTATGTAAATCCATTCTTAATTGATTAATCTTAATTTAAATGAACCTTTTAGTATTGGCTATATAGGAATCCCTCCTTCAGCCTGTTTCTTTTAAACTTTCATTACCCACAATCCAAATGGAAAGTTACAATAATAAACCAATATAAACTTTAAGCAACCTTCTGAGAATATGAAACCTCTTTTATTTAAAAAAATTATGATAATTATATTATTGACTTTTAGTTAATTTTTACTGGGCCTAATGTAAATTAGACATTAATAAATTAAATATTACCACATATGTATAGGAAAAATGATAGTTTACTTGGAGCTCAGTACTCCCTGTGCTTTCAGGCATCCATTGGGATTCTTAGAATGTATCCTTCATGGTAACGAGGAACTACTGTGATTATTGTTTGTCTCCTTAGAAAAGTAATAGATGCTTATTTTAAGCACTGCACAGAAATGCAAAGGATAGAAAGTGCAAGTCTTCCCTCCTCCCCAAGCTTCCAGAGAAAACTGCAGCTAACAATTTGTGGCATTGTATACCTCTAGATTATTTGCTATGCATATTTTAGTACCTTTGTTTAATTATTTCTTCTTCAACAGACCATATTTTCTCAAGGGAAGGGCCCAGTTATTTTATCCTAGCAGCTGTGCCCTAATTACATGACCATTCAGTGCCTGAGAAAATCATCAGGTAAACTTTTAGTTGAAAAGAAATCCATAGTAAACATATAAACATATCAGAAAAGTGAGCACCCCTAGTTACCTCTCATAAAATCTGAATTTTCCTTAAGGCTTACACTTACAATGTTTATTTATTAAAATGTCATATTAATATAGCTTATTTCTTGAGTACTTGCTGTATGGAAAACTAAGATTCTAGAGTTACATGAAGAGCATGCCTGATCAAAGGCATTAGTATTACAATACAGTGAACATGCCTGATCCTAGGCTTTAGTGTTATAATAAAGTGGCAGTGTCATGAGAATAGTATACACCAGGGAACCTAAGGGAGAGGACTTTCAAGCTTGGGAGAGAATGAGCTTTGAACTCCATCAAAGCAAACTGGCCAAATAGAGAGGGTTAAGGGAGTGAAGGTTACTTTAGACAGAGGAACAGCAGGTACGGAGGTGTGACTGAGATATTGTGTTAGCTAACTGCAACTGCATGTATGGCTAGAGGGTAGGACGTAGCGAAAAAGTGGCCTGAGCCAGAGAGTAAAGCATCTCTATACCATACCAACGTAGTTGGGATGCCTCTATTTGTGCCAGCAAATACACACTTTCCTCATATGAAGGTCAGCTTTTCATTCTGTATATCATGTGAAGGAGATTTCAGAATAATTTTTGAACATGTTTAGAGTAGTTTATCAATTCCTTTTTTTTAAAAAAACTGCTAGCTCAATATAGGCTAGAAAATGAAAAATATTTCTATAAATTAGTATTAATTGCAAGGAAATGATCCGTGTAGACAAGTGGGAATATTTTTTCAAAAAGCAGTTTGTTCTCAGGAACCTAGTAAAACTAAGACTTACATGACCTTGGTTATGGGGGATTTGAAGATGAAATGCAAAATTGTAACTTCAGAATTATGTTATTGTGTTCTTCAGACTATATTATCTCCTAGTTATTTAGATTTTGACTTCTGTCTGCTGTAAGATAGGATAAACATACTTTTCCCTATTCTTTCCACTAAGTACAATTAAAATTCATATATATATACATATATATGTATGTATATATTACAAAGACCAGAGAAAAGATAATTAATTGTCTAGGAACTTAAGTACCCCAACAACTTGGTGGTGAAGTTTCTAGATTTTTTCCTTGTGTGAGCTAGTCTTAGAACTAAAGAACAGCACCGTGGTAACCTCAATGGGTACAAACCAAAAGATAGCCCCAACAAATGACTATTATAACTTCACCTGGTAATTATTCTGCAGTATCCCCAGCCTCTTCCTCTGCCAGGAGCCAGCTAAAACAGGTTTAAATGAGATCCATAGTCTTGTCATACCCAAAATTTCTAAGCTTTGATTAAAAGTCATATATCATACCAAGAACTAGAAAAGTCACTAAAGGAATGGTTAAGATGACAGAGATGTTATCTGACAAAGATTTTAAAACCAATAATCACAACTCAGCATTGCTGGCACATGCCCATAATTCTAGCTACTCAGGAGACAGAGGTCCAGATGATTGCTGTTAAAAATCCAGGCCTGGCAGAAAAGTCTGTAGTACTCCATCTCCAAAAGAACTGGCAAAAACTGAGCTAGAGGCCTGGCTCAAATAGTAGAACACCAGCCAAGAAAGCAAGCCAAGCAAATGTGAAGTCCTAAGTTCAAACTAGTACCATGAAAAAAAAAAAAAAAAACAAGCAATTATCTTAAGTATGCTTCAGTGAGTAGTAAAATGTGAATGGAAAAGTAGAGAATGTGTAATAAAAACTCACTGGGTAGGCTCAACAGCAGAATGAAGTGGTCAGAGGAAGAAGCAGTAAAGTGGAGATAGAAAAAAAGAAATACATGATGTAGTGGTACACACCTCTAATCCCAGCTACTCAGGGTATGTGGGGAGCAGGATCACAAGTTTGTTGGTTTTTTGTTGTTGTTATTGGTCATGGGGCCTGAACTGAGAGCCTGAGCACTGAGGTTTTTTCACTCAAGGCTAGTGCTGTACCACTTTGAGCCACAGCACCACTTCCAGTTGGTAGTCAGTTGAAGCCAAGAATCTTATGGACTTTCCTGTCTGGGCTGGCTTCAAACCAGTCTTTAAAATTTAGCCTTCTGAGGGGTGGGAAGGTGGGTCAGTGGTAGAGCACTAGCCTTGCATACAGAGGCCGTGGGTTCAATTCCTCAGCACCACATAAACAGAAAAAAAAAGCCGGAAGTGGCACTGTAGCTCAAGTGGTAGAATGCTAGCCTTGAGCTGAAGAGCTGAGGGTCAGCGCCCAGGCCCAGAGTTCCGGCCCCACAACCGGACCCCCCCCCCAAAAAACAAAAATTAGCCTTCTGAGTGTAGGATTACAGGTGTGAGCCACTGGTACCCAGCATTCAAGAAGGAAAAAAAACCTCCAAACATGATAAAGAAATCATATATCTTGATATATCATAAACTTCTGAAAACTAAAGAAAAATGTCAAACACAAGCAGCAGGCGAGAAATACTAAAAGCATAACCCATAAAGAAATGTTGTTAAATTAGACTTCATCAAAACAAACTTGAGCTGGAAAGACTCTTAAGAGGATTAAAAGACAAACTGTACACTAGGAGAAAATAAAGAACCCTTAAAACTAAAGAAATAAATCTTTCTAGAATATGGATAATGATAAAGAATATACACAAATTACAAACAGCACATAAAATATGTTTCCCATGCTTGACTTTTCTGTAAAGAACCAAAAGGGAGAGGATTTAGGATTTAGATCCACCCTCATACCACTTTTCTCAGACTAAAGCAGTCCAGATTATGTGTTGTTCTGCTACAAAAATGCACTCTCCTACCTATTGAGGGGGGTTGCTAATTTGAATTCTTTCATATCTTATTTTAAAGGATGAGTTAGGTTTAGCCTACTTATAATGCTTACTTGATTTTGTTAGGCAATAGATTTATTATGAAAGACATGTTTATATCCCAGGATTTTATGCAGCATACTGCATTTGAGTCAATTGTTAATATAGTCATTTGCTATTAGGGCACATAAGTTAAGTGCATTTGTCAATGTTGTATTAATAACTTACCAGTCAGGTGATTATATGACGAACAGGTTAGAAACTTTGAAATACCTGATTTATGGAATTGTAACTCCTTTGTACAACTACATACTAATGATTATTTTTAAATTAAGAACTTTGAAATAATGTGAAGTCAGGTATTAATGATGTACTCTCGTAAACTATGATTGCTCTGGTTTCATAGGATATATTTTGATCCTCATGTTACTTCATTTTTACTCTTCTTGGAGTACTTGTTAATCTGCAGCTTTCCAATTTACTAGATAATTCTGTACTGACAAGGCAATGTAATCTAGTAAGACTGGCCTGGCTTTGCTTCCTCAAAACATCTGTGGACACTTACCAAGACTGCTGTGGTTTCAGTAGAAATTGTAAGAACCTGTAAACGGTTGAGTGCGACGGACCAGCTCGGCCGGAGCACTGGGAGCACTGGGACCGACGGGACAGGGATCTCAGGATAGATGGGCAAGGGGTTGGCGAAGTGACAAACAGACACAGACTCAAAAGAGTTGCACCTGAGTGTATCTTTATTGAGAAGAATTAACATTTTTAAACAGTGTGCAATTGTGACATAGATCCTTTGTTTATTTAAGCACGTAATCAATTTTTAAGAAAAGCAAAGCATTGATGGATTAGATGAAAATTGATGACTATCCTACCAACTGTTTAAGGTAAGTGGTGCAAAACAAGTCTAGCATATAGTTTAATAGAATGCATCATCTATTCAGTCTTTTTATGTTTAATAATTAACAAACCTAAGACAGGGCTGTACTTATAAGGTACTCTTTTTATTTTTTCCGTATATTTTCAAGTCCCTTTGAAACCATCCTAAAAACCACTTCCAGGTTGAGTCAGGCATTCTCCATTTTCTATAATTTTAATCCCAATATTTGTTCACATAAATTTTTTAATTGTTATTTTAAACTATCTTATTGTTGTTTTGATAATAAACACCATAATGGTCTAGATCTACCTAATCTTTGCATAAAATCTAATGAGTTCCAAAATACCCTTTTTCCTTTTATATTAATTTATCTATTTTTATCTTTATAAGCTCCTGTATAAGGCAATGGTTCATCAGTCGGTTCAGGAAATGTGATGTCACTAACTTTATATTTTGTGGGAAACCACCATTTATTCCCTAAACTTAACTGTTGGGGGAATCTTTCTTTTCCTTTTATTATCAGGGGTCCCTTTTTCTAGAACTCTGAGCTTTTGGGATAACTCCTTCTAGCTTAGTTTAATTCATTAATTCTGCCTGTTGTAACATATCTGGAAATTTTAAGTTTCTGTATTTACTGTGCCTGAGCCGCAAAACTGTTTGTAAAGTTGTAGGAGTTTCTGGAGACAGCGTCACATCAGATGATAGATTGATTGGGGCATTGCCCACATTTAAGCTATAGTCCTAGTCTTTATTATTCAGAGAAGCTGTCTCTATTGGACTGGAAAAAAACAACATGCTCTGTTCACGGATCAATAGAAAAATAGCCAAAATGAAAATAAAGGAAACATGTACAGCCAAGAAAAATATAGTAAGAATAAAGGTAGAGGCTATAAAGGTGTAGCCAAGTGTATGGAAAGCCTTAAACCAACACCCCCTTCCTTCAGGCATGCTTCCTTGAAGCTCTTTATCTAACGCAATCTCTCACGCAGACTCAGCAGGAGTTGGCATGGCAGTTGAGGTTTCAGGAAAATTTCTCAATTGTAACTACTAGAATAATGGTATTATCTGGAAACAAATATAATGTAAGTTCTATTTCCAATTTGAAGTTTCAGGAACTAAGGTAAAAATCGAGTACTGTTACTCTCAGTAGGATCAGTCATTGCTCATAGTTTTTTTTGTGTGTGTGTATGTATTTTTCCTTTTTTTTCTTTCACTTTTTTCCATTGTCAAGATGACATTCAGAGGGGTTACAGTTACATAAGTAAGGTAATAAGTACATTTCTTGTCAAACTTGTTTTTACTTCCCTCATTTTTCTCTGTCTTTTCCTCCCCCCCATCCCCAAGTTGTACAGATCATTTCTAATATATTGTCTTGTCTATATCGCTGTTGCATTGGTTCCCCCCTTTTCCTTTGTCTCTTTTTTCTCCCAGTCCTGGGACTTGAACTCAGGGGGTCTGGGCATTGTCCCTGAGCTTCTTTTCTTTTGCTCAAGGCTAGCACCCTATCACTTGAGCCACAGCGCCACTTCTGTTTATGTGGTTCTAAGGAATGGAACCCAGGGCTTCATGCATGCTAGGCAAGCACTCTACCACTAAGCCACATTCCCAGTCCCTCAGCAAACACTTTCTATAAATGATCAGCTGAGAGATATTTTAGGCTTTGTAATCTATATCATCTTTGTTACAATTAATAAATTCTTTGAGTGTCACAACAGGTATAGACAGTATGGAAAAATATGAACATGGCTATGTTCCTTGATAAACCTATTTATGGACACCAAAAGCTGAATTTCATATTATTTTCTTATGTTATTCTTTTCAAAGAAAATATCATTTAAAAAGTGTCTTAAAACCACTCTTAACTCATCAGCTATACCAAGAAATGGGCAGAAGGCTAGGTTTGTTCCACAGGCTATATTTGTAACTTTTTATATCAATCATATAAAAACATGTTATCTTAGTGATATATAACAATTACTGCATATTTTTTATGCCTCAGGCAGTATATTTGCCCTATAAAATAGGTCTTCTTATTCCTTTTTCCTCAGTTTTTTCTCTAACAGGAAAATAACCTAAGACTAGGAGAGGTTCAATAATTTACCAAAATTTATCTAGCCAGGAAATGATGGAATTGGATCAAATGCTGAAAATCCTGAATTATGTTGAAAATATGGGTTGTGTTCTTTATTTGTGGTTGAATTTAGGATAATCACTTTTCATGAAGGAAAACTGCAGGTAGTGCATATGATCTAGACAGATCACTTGCTCTGTCCACATTCTTACATGAATTTACCTGGTTAGCATAGATCCATTCTTAAGTAAATTTACAAAAGCCTTCCAACTGAAAACCCAGGTCTATCTGTCTTCTTTCTTCAGGTCTGCTTTCTAGTTTAATGCTTCCACTTCCCGTGCTAAAACATTTATGTGATATTTGCTTTATCCAAGATCTTTTTCTCTCCTAAGAATTCTCACTGTTGTTATACCTCGTTTCTCCATGGAAATTTTTTTGCCAGGGCTTCAACTCAGGGCCTGAGTGCTGTCCCTTAGCTTTTTTTCTCACAGCTAACCTTCAACCACTTGAGCCACAGCTCACTTTTTGGAATTTTGTTATAGATTTTTTTTTAAAAAGTCTCAAGGATTTCCTGCCTGAGCTAGCTTCAAACTACAATTCTCAGATCTCAGCCTCCTGAGTAGCTAGGATTACAGGTGTAAGCCTACTTGAACATAATTATTTCTAACCTAGAATCTGTTTTGTTTTAAGGTAAGAATGAACAGTCAAAAGGGAATGAGTAGTGGGAATAGTTAACTCTTTCTAAAACTATTTTAAATATGCAATTTGATTTCTTGGAAGTATTTGTTTTTTTTTATTGTGAAAATACTGTACAGAGGGGTTACAATTACATGAGCAAGATAGTGAGTACATTTCTTATCAAGCATTGTAGCCTCCTCCTTTGTTTACCTTTCCCAGCCTCCACTCCCCCACTTAATCCTCCCCCTCCCCCCCACCAAAGTTGTAAAGTTCGTTTTTGACATGACAACTTGTACTTCTCATTGTTGCAACGTGTCCACCTGTATTCTTATTTAAATGACTTGTTTTTCCCCTTCCCCCACAAATTATACTGACATCAAATACAGTGAAAGCAGGGGTTATACTGTGGGGGAGGGACATACAAAGCAACAAAGAAATAATCTTATAAATGCGTTAGAAACAAATGCATGAAAGAAAAAAAACATTTAAATACATATCTTAGGGTTCATTGTTCTAACTTCACCTTATCTGACCTTTTCTGCTTGACTCATACATATACTAGATATTGCAAATAAGGGAAACCAGGGGACCTATGTTTCTTTGGGCTTGGCTTACTTCACTTTATATGATTTTTTTCGTGGAAGTATTTCAAATGTTGATTTTACTCTGTTCACATTTGTGCCTTAGTGCCTACCATGGTCCAGTCTCTTTAACTTAAGTGTTCAAATAACGGATTAGTCATTATGTGAGGCTAAGGTATTCTTTTCCTGTGTGAAGGTTACAAGAACAGCAAATCGTCCGATAGCTGCTGGAGACATTTCAACTTTCCAGTCCTTTGTTTTTCTTGGAGGACAGCTGAGCTTGGCACTGGGTGTTCTTCTGTGTCTGAATTACTACAGGTATTTTTGGAATTACTACAGGTTTATTCAATGTGTTCTTCACAATTGTATGTAAAAATTGCTCCTTTAAAATAGAGAAATAGAATAAAGTAGAAATATTTATGCTGAGCCAGTGTTTATGGGAGCATTTTTTTTTTTTGGATCCGATCCCTGGGGCCTGAACTCTGGGCCTGGGCGCTGTCCCTCAGCTCTTCAGCTCAAGGCTAGCACTCTACCACTTTAGTCACAGCGCCACTTCCAGCTTTTCTCTTTTTGCTTATGTGGTGCTGAGGAATTGAACCCAGGGCCTCGAGCATGCAAGGCAAGTGCTCTACCACTGAGCCACCTTCCCAGTCCTATAGGAGCATTTTTATGTTAGTAAACATAAAAAAAGATTTTACAATGGGTGATGAATTACTGTTTTTATGCTTACTAACATAGTAAAATCTTCTTCAAGAATACTTTCAGCAAAAGGAGTTAAGAAATCAGCATTAATTTATTATGAATTACCTTCAGTATTTGTATTGTATATTCCCTACAGGACACAAGGTACTTTCATACACCTGTCTTTCTGTGATTTTATATATACTGAAAGTTCTGTCTGAAGTATATGAAAGTAGAAGTGACTATACTCATTTTGCAGAAGCAGAGCTGTCTTTTCTAGGACCATACCACTAATCCAAATGACAAGGAAAAAGTGAGAGGCTTGCTCTAGTATTTTGTAGACAGACACACAGTTATATTTTTGTGCATTAGATGGCAGCTTACAAAGTGTTTCAGAGAGGGAATAAAATTTTTAAAAGGAGGGGGGGGGTGTCATGATTTTGTAGAGAGTAGGCTTTATTGTATGCATGCCTTGCCTTGATAGCATCAATTACAAGAAAACCCCCTTGGAAGATTATTCTTGGAGGGAGTGGAGTTAGATTAATTTGGTTTTAGATACCTAAGAATATCTTACGTTTACATAGTTACTTTCCTTTCCGTGAAAAGTAACACCTCCTTCTAAATATAAGGAGGAACTAATGAATTCTCTATTAGGATTTTATAGTTTATTAGACACCATATGGTTCAAAAACAGTTTAGAGGTATTAATATATTTTGGATAATAGGCTGTGCTCTGATTACTTTGAGAACTGGGGATGTAGCTCAGTGTAAGAGTGTTTGCTTAGCATTCTCAATTATAATTCTAATTATTCAGAAGGCTGAGATCTGAGGATAGAGGTTCACAGCCAGCCCAGGCAGGACAGTCCTTGATACTCTTATCTCTAATTAACCACCAAAAAGCCAGAAGTGGAGCTATTGCGCAAGTAGTAGAGTGCTAGCCTGGAGTTGAAAAGGTTAGGGCCCTTGTTTCAAGCCCCAGGACCAAGCATACACAAAAGACTTTTTATGCTTCATTTTCCTCATATACAGAATGATCCCTCCTAGGATCATTATTTACATGGGAACAAGTTGACAATGTAAAATATTCCCAATTGAACCTGGTAAGTCAGACATGGGGCTTATGCCTATACTGCTAGTCCTTGGAAGGTAGAGCAGGAAGCTCATGAGTTCATGGACAGCCTGGGTTACTTGGTGATGTTAACACTAACTTGGGCTACATAGTGAGATCCTATTTAAAAAACAAAAAATATTTCCTGATATGAAAGTGCAGTATATGTTAGCTATTATTTCAGTTGTCAGTTAACTTAAAACGTTTTTCTAATCATTCTTTTCAATAGGAAAAGTCAAAGTCTAGGAAGAGAATTTTATATAACAAAATGCTACTTAAAAGGAAAATATCTTCCAGTTATCATACTCATGTTCAAATAGTGATTTTCTGCATGATGGTAAGGTTGATGCAGTATTTCTCTGTTTTCAGTATAGCTCTGGGAGCAGCATCCTTACTTCTCGTCATCACTTACCCACTAATGAAAAGAATCACATACTGGCCTCAGTTAGCCTTGGGTAAGCTGCAAATAGCTAAGTATTTCTTTTGATACTTTCTAACCCTATTCCTCCTATATATTATATGTATATAGATAGAAATGCAATCTCAGATCAGTCGTGAAATTTCCTGAGCCAAGAATAAATTGTCATATTTTTAAGGAGGGCAGTTAGTTACTGTTATTAGTAAAGAAATCTTATGTGGGCTGGGAAGGTGGCTCAGTGGTAAAGCGCTTGCCTTGCATGCATGAGGCCCTGGGTTCGATTCCTCAGCACCACATGAGCAAAAAAGAAAAAAGCCGGAAGTGGCGCTGTGGCTCAAGTGGTAGAGCGCTAGCCTTGAGCTGAAGAGCTGAGGGACAGCGCCCAGGCCCAGAGTTCAGGCCCCACGACCAGACCCAAAAAAAAAGAAAGAAATCTTATGTATTTATTGATTATTGTCAGCATTATTACTATTTTCTGAAATACTTTTTAAAACACTAGACATGTCATGAAGAGATGGTTGATCAAGGTATTGTAAAGAATTCGGGCAGGAGAAAAGCAAGGGTTAAAAGTGTATGTGATAGTTTAGTCCCTCATCTATAAAGTCATTCTTCAACTTGTCTGGAAAACATGAGTCTTTGAGTTTCCACAGCACTCCATGCTGTCATTCTTACCCATTTCAGTAACATTAATTCAACAAATATCTAGTGACAGCCACCATTTCCTCCTCTTAATAAATTGAAAATGATCCCCAAAAAGTCATTTTTTATCTTTGACCTAGTATCTTAACATATGCAGCTTTTTGATGTTATTTGTTGGTTAAGAGGGGCAAGTAGGTGGGTAAATCAAACTACTGCAAAACAAAACTACTGCAAAAACAAAAAAAGTCCCAGACTTTTGTGTCCTATATCTAGAATACTCTATTCTGTTCCTAGTTCTTTGAATCATTTTTCCAGTAAATAAAAGACCCAAAAGATGTTCTAAAAAAATTGTTGAGCCTAACTTAATGGGAAAGCTCTGATGGAATATATATATTTATCTTTTTCTAAGTTCCTATTTCTTTTCTGTCTCTGCACTTTTCATTATTAAAATAAAGTTTTAAAAGTACGTTCACGGATGAACCTAGGAATCTTTAATAGAGGGAGCATAAGCAATTCCTCGCTTTAACAGTATTTTGAAGGCTGGCACCTTTACTTTAGAAATTTATTGATGAGTTACAGAAGGTACTTGAAAATTAAAGATGACTAAAACCCAGTCTCATTTTAAAGAGCCAGAAGAGACAGCAGATAAGCAGGTCATTGAGTACAGTGTGGTATTAAGGAATACAGTAGGTATGGAAGGAAGGGTATTCTTATTAGAAATAGGCAATGTATGAGGGGAAAGAGCCAGGCACTGATGGCTCACACAAGTAATCCTAGCTACTCAGGAGACTGAGATTGAGAATTAAAGCTGTCCTAGGTACACAAATCTAAGAGACTCTTATCTCCAATTAACCAGCAAAAAGCCAGAAGTGAAGGTATGGCACAAGCCAACCCAGAGAGAGGAACCCTGAGAACTATCAGCTAATTAATTACTAATTAAACTCTGTTGTCCTGTTTTCTTATTTGTAAAGTGAAGGAACATGGACAATATCATACCGAGCCTAGTATACAGCAAGTACTTAATACATGCTGACTTCCCTCTCCTTCCCTGTGGAATACTGAAGTACATTTTTTTTGGAGGGGGGGAAGAGGGGGTCCAGTCGTGGGGCCTGAACTCTGGGCCTGGGCACTGTCACTCAGCTCTTCAGCTCAAGGCTAGCGCTCTACCACTTGAGCCACAGTGCCACTTCCGGCTTTTTTCTTTTTGCTTATGTGGTGCTGAGGAATCGAACCCAGGGCCTCATGCATGCAAGGCAAACGCTTTACCACTGAGCCACCTTCCCAGCCCCTGAAGTACATTTTGACCTTACCCCTCTTTTTGTTTTGTCAATTGTAGGGTTAACTTTTAATTGGGGAGCATTGCTTGGATGGTCTGCTATCAAGGGTTCCTGTGATCCATCTGTGTGCTTGCCTCTTTACTTTTCTGGAGTTATGTGGACACTGATATATGATACCATCTATGCCCATC
>NW_012267265.1:11216106-11250169 GCF_000151885.1 Dipodomys ordii | reverse complement strand
TATCAAGGGTTCCTGTGATCCATCTGTGTGCTTGCCTCTTTACTTTTCTGGAGTTATGTGGACACTGATATATGATACCATCTATGCCCATCAGGTAAAGAAGTTGTGTTTTTCTTTTTTAATTAATTTTTTTATTGTTATTATAAAGGTTATGTACAAAGGGGTTTCCATCTCATAAGTCAGGTAATAAGGACGTTTCTTTTTGGAAAGTATTACCCCCTCCTTCACCCTCTTTCAGTTTTAGGTATTGTTTTCTAAACACTTAAAATAAGTACCAAATTAAGGGCAGTTGGGTTTTTTTGGTGTGTGTGGGTTTTTTTGTGTTACTGGTTTTTTGTTTTTTGGGTTTTTGTTTTTTTTGTTTGTTTGTTTTTTGCCAGTCTGGGCTTGAAGTCAGGGTCTGGACACTATACCTGAGCTTCTTTTGTTCAAGGCTAGCACTCTACCACTTGAGCCACAGAGCCACTTCCAACCTTTTCTGTTTATGTGGTACTGAGGAATCGAACCCAGGGCTTCATGCATGCTAGGAAAGCACTGTACCACTAAGCCACATTCCCAGCCCTGGAAATTTTTTCTTAATCTTAAGAAGAACAATATTTGTTTTATGTTTTATATGTGTTTACCAAAAAGCCAAAATTGGCTTATGACTTACACTTATGCTTTTTTACAGTTTTATTTTGTTTTATTTATAGGCATTAAAATGCTTTTTACTTTATGGCAAGCACTGTTTCAAATATTTTAGCAATATAAGTTTAATCTCATAGTAGCCTACACAGAAAGGGCTAATAATCTTCATTTTACTGATGGAAAATGTGGAGAATTTTTTAAAGACTAGTACTACTGAGTGAAAGATATAAACATTTTGTAGCTCTTGGTACTATTTTGTCATAAGTTTAATTTTAGGAATGCCTTTGTATGCTTTGATTGACATAACTTTTCACCTGAAAACTCATATTCATGAAGTGTTAATGATTAGAATATTATTATTTACAACTGTGAAACTCAGGAATGACTTATAAGACCAAAACAGACACAGAGTTAAAACATTTTCATGCCATTTTAGCATGACTGTGACAAAGAATGGGTCAAATTGGGGGAAATGTTTCTAATCAAGAAAAAAAAGATCTGCCCAAGACAATGATTAGAGGTACACACAGAGAGACAAGACAATGTATTGATTAAGGTAACAATCTAGAGACAGTGGGTTTGAAACTGAGCTCTGAACCCACTAGTTACTTTTCCATTTATACTTTTTTTTTCCAGCTTTATTGAGGTACAGTTGGCACTTGCCAAATTGTTTATATTCAAGTTTATGTAGTGTGACAATTAGATATTTTTTTGTTTAGGGGGATTTCTTTTGTTGCTGTTATTTTTTGGTGGGCCTTGTACTTCTAGCTTCCTTGATATACCTCTAACCCAGTAATGTGCTTTTGTTTTTACTTTTGTTTTTGCAGTATTGAAGATTGAACCCAATCCTCTGGCATGCTAAGCAAGTGCTCTACTACTTTAGCCATGCTCCCATGATTTGATATTTCATTATAAAGTGATTGCCAAAATTAAAGTAATTGACACATGCATCATTGCAATTAGTTACCTTTTAGGGAGGTATGGATAGATTCATGAGCTTTAAAAAATATTTTTATCAGTACTTTTTTAAAATAGGGCAGTCTATTCTCAATTATTTACTTAAAGGATATGTCAAAAAGCCAGGCATGGTGGTATGTGCCTAAAACCCCAGAATTTGTGAGGCTGAGGCAGGAGAATCATGAGTTCAAGACCAACCTGGGCTACAGAGTAAGTTAAGGCCAGTCTGAGCTTTATAGCAAGACCATCTCCAGAAAAAAATGTTCCATGATGTAATGAATTTCTTTTTCTTGAATTTCAGTGTGGATTTTATCCTGTTTTCTTCTCCATCCTGTTTTCATCACTTCATTGCCTATATGTAATATATAAAGAAAGAGATCTGAAATCAGCCTCAGTTCCAAAGTGAAGCTTGGCAGTAGTTTAGGAGAGATACCATAAAGTCTGGGGTCAGTGATTAGAAAAGTTATACTTCGGGGCTGGGAAGGTGGCTCAGTGGTAGAGTGCTTGCCTTGCATGCATGAGGCCCTGGGTTTGATTCCTCAGCACCACAAAAACGGAAATAGCTGGAAGTGGCGCTGTGGCTCAAGTGGTACAGCACTAGCCTTGAGTTGAAACGCTGAGGGACAGCACCAGGCCCAAAGTTCAGGCCCCATGACCAGCCAACAAAAAAAGTTATGCTTCACTTAGATTCACTTCTTCAATAAAATATCACATACTCATGGAGACTGTGATTCAGAGACTTGAAGAGACAGCTTACACCCTGAAAGTGATTGCAATCTAAAAGGAGAAAACTTACACTAAACACATACTTAACTTTGTTTAATTTAAATATGACTGTCAAAAGCCATTACAAAGCTGTCTGCCCGCAAATACATTTGAAGTTCAGCAGGCAACCACCAATAGTACCACACAATCCTAATTTCAAAAGACAGTTATGGGGGTAAGAAGATCAAGCAGCTATGTGTGAGAGTATTGCCAAGACCTAGTTTTTATTTCAGGTACCTGTTGCTTACACCTATAATTCTAGCTACTCAGGAAGCTGAAATCTAAGGACTGGTTAGAAACCAGCCAGGGAAGAAAAGTTTGTGACAATTTAACCATTTAACCACCAAAAAGCAAAGTGATGTGACATAAATGGTACAGTGCTAGCTGTGAGTGAAAAAGACAAAGAGAGAGAGGCTTTGAGCTCAAGCCTCAAGGCTTTGAGCTGGATGTGGTCATACACAATTTTAATCCCTCACCCTTTTTTAAGAAAGGAATTTTTTATTATTTCAAGTCCAGAGAGAAGTCATATAGCCCAGCACCACATAGATGCAATGGCCACGTCAGGATTTGGTCTTAGGGTTGCCTGATTCCCATGAGGCACTGACTCCCTGCTTCCTTCCAACTACACAGGCGTAAGTAGGGGATCCCATGTTTGAAGCCAGCCCTGCTTAGAGAGACCCATGTCAAAAACAATGCAAGCAAAAGATCTGGGTATTTGTGGCTCAAGAGGTAGAGCTTAGCTAATGTGTGAGACCTCTCTTTGCTTAAAGGGAAAGGACTAATGGGAGAGGAAAGGAATAAATCAGACAGGATTAGAGAGAGTGTGTATGTGAAAATAGAACTAGGTAAATTAAGGGGATAGGTGGGTTTGGGAGAGATGGAGGAAAATGATGAAAGGGTGACATTGATTAAGATGCATTGTACTCAGAAACTGACATGTTGAATTGAAGCCCCTTTGTACAACTACTTTAGGATAATAACAAATAAGCAAATATGTAATTATGTTTAAAAAACAAGTGGAGGTCTGGGAAGGTGGCTCAGTGGTAGAGTGCTTGCCTCACATACATGAGGCCTTGGGATTGATTCCTCAGTACCACATAAGCAGAAAAAGCCAGAAGTGCCTCTGTGGCTCTAGTGGTAGAGCACTAGCCTTGAGCTAAGGAACAGCACTCAGGCCTAGAGTTCAGGCCCCAGGACCAACAAAAACAAACACAAGTGGAATGTGTGATGGACATGGTTGTATAATGAGCTTGTTGTTGTGTTGGGCCTGGGTGCTATCCTTCAGCTCAAGGCTAGCACTCTACCACTTGATCCACAGTGCCACTTCCAGTTTTTCTGGTGGTTTATTGGAGATAACAGTCTCATGGACTTTCTTGCCTAGGCTGGCTTTGAACCATGATCTTCAAATCTTAGCCTCCTAAGTAGCTAAGATTATAGGCATGAGCCACCAGCACCTGGCTAATGAGCATTTTTATACATACATGATTTTAGCAAGATTGAAACTAAATGTACAAGATAATACTGAGACTTGAGAACTCTTAAGGTAGGAAGAAGCTACGTGTATTAAGAGTTGAGTTTAATCCTAATATATTTAAAGTGTAGTTAAAGTCATATGAGTATAGGAAACAGAATGGCGTGCAGACTTGGAACTAGATACTGATTTTAGCAGTAGTATTTAACTTGGATGTGGCCTCCATGTTTGCTTCTAATCAATTTGTTATTTCAGGAATATATCTGATATATATTAATTGTAATATATCTGCATGTTTGTTCTTCTAAATATTTCCTCTATACATAGGGGTGGTGGCTATACAACTTTGTGACTGTTAAACTACTAAAATACACTGCTAAAGAATAAATGTGGAGGGCTGGGAAGGTGGCTCAGTAGTAGAGCACTTGCCTTGCATGCATGAGGCCCTGGGTTCGATTCCTCAGCACCACATAAGCAAAAAGAAAAAAAACCGGAAGTGGCGCTGTAGCTCAAGTGGTAGAGCACTCGCCTTGAGCTGAAGAGCTGAGGGACAGCACCCAGATCCAGAGTTCAAGCCCCACAACCAACCAAAAAAAAAGTTCAGGGACAGTGCCCAGGCAGAGTTGAAGCCCCAGGAGTTGAAGCCCCAGGAGTAGCACCCAAAAACAAAACAAAAAAAAAGTTCTTGGTATATTTGCAAGGTTACTCTGGTAAAAGGGAAAGTGTATGTTCTGGTCACTAGCTTCATTTCTGGGTCTCTGGATGCCCTCGTGATATATGAGGGAGATTGTAAATGTATGGCTACTACATTTTTGGTTATTATAAAACTCACCTAGTAAAAGGAGTTGTCCTGCCCAAATGCAGCTTTTTATTAGTGGAGAGACTGCTCCAAAGATAAAGCTAGACCCAGCAAGTAGGTGTTCCAAGATAGCAGACTTCAGATTGTCTGTGTAAGAAAGAACTTTCTAGATATAAGTTTAGTATTCCTTGTCTGAAATTCTGGGGGTTTTGGGGGGGTGGGGGGTTATTATTGAAGGAGAAAATGTGTACCTGGGTAGGAAGTAACCCAAAGAAAGTAACCCAAAAGGGCTGGGAAGGTGGCTCAGTGGTAGAGCACTTGCCTTGCATGCATGAAGCCCTGGGTTCGATTCCTCAGCACCACATAAGCAAAAAGAAAAAAAGCCTGAAGTGGCGCTGTGGCTGAAGTGGTAGAGTGCTAGCCTTGAGCTGAAGAGCTGAGGGACAGCGCCCAGGCCCAGAGTTCAGGCCCCACAACCGGACCCAAAAAAAGAAAAGAAAAGAAAGTAACCCAAAAGACCACACAGACGTAAGTCACGTAGAAGGAAAGATTTATTGCCAGCAGAGCTGACAAGGCCCTGTTCTAAAGAGGAAAGGGAGAAAAATGGCGCTGTCTAGCTCTTTGGAGGCCCCTTTTATATCGGAGGCCGGAAGTGGGAGATGCCTCACCTACTGCGCAGTGCTGCCATTGAGGGCAGAGATTAGGCCTGCAAAGTGGGCGTTTCCTTACATTTCCCCCTTTTTGGTTTAATATGTACAGTACTGGGCAGGGAATATGGGCAAATGGAGCTACTTATTGCTGAGGGCGGGGGACACTGTAAAGGAGAAGGGGTGCCAGGTACTATACATGAAGTTGGCCAAGGTCATGATGGTTATGAAGGTGTTACTTGTCCATAGCAGGGTCCTCTGGTTCCTCGATGACTGGAGGAAGACCGGGTCCAGCCTTTTTTATCTGTAGAGATAGGGGTCTGGTTGGCTCAGATGTATATGAGGGTCCATCAGGCACATGACATTTAACATGCCGGATGTGAATCCAATGTGGACAGCCCTGAACCTGCACAGCTGTGGGAGTAGAGTTACTGAGTAGGGTCTCTCCCACTTAGCAGAGAGCTTGGTAGAACTAAGTGCCCGTAGCAGGTAATTTCTTGAAATGTACACTAGGTCCCCAGCCTTGATGGAAGGCTCGGAGAGCAGTGTGGAGGGCTTAGGTTCATATTGGTCCACATACTAACAGAGAAAAGTGCGCAGGTGCTGAAGGAGAGGGGAAAACATTAGAGGGGAGGGGAGGGGGGCCAAGGGGAGTCCGAGGTCTGAAATAGGGAAGGCAAAGGTGGGCAGCCATACATAACTTCAAAAGGACTTAATGTTGGGTTTTTTTTTGGCAAGACTCTTAAGCAGAAAAGAGCTAAAGGTAAAAGCTTTAGCTAATCTAGATGTAGTTCAAGGGACAGCTTGGTCAGCGTTTGCTTAAGGAAGCAGTTAGCACGTTCCACCTTTCCCAAGGACTGGGGGCGATAGGGAATATGGAAAGACCAGGAGATATTTAGAGACCTGGCCAGTAGCTGGTCACGGAGGAGACAAATTCCAGTCCATTGTCCATCTGGATGGAAACAGGCAGGCCAAAGCAGAACTATTTCCTATAAGAATGGCTGAGACACAGAGGAGGCCTTCTTGGTGGTGGGAAATGCCTCTATCCATCCCATAAGGATGTCTGCCAGCACCAGCAAGTACCTGTGGTCGGTTGGCATATGGATGAAGTCAATTTACCAATCTACTCCTGGGAGGTTACCTCGAGCCTGATGGGTTGGGAAGGGAGATGGCCGCACATTGTATTTGGCATACTTCACAGGTTTGTGACAGCTGCGTGAGGAATTGTGTTTTGGTCCCATTTTTAGGAACTCCCTTAAGGCCCCTATCTGGGGGTGGAAAAGATGGTGAAGGTATTTAAAGATGTCCTGCCTAGAGGGAGGAGCAGGATCCTCTATTATTGGCAGTGTTACTGCCCATTGTGTTGATGATATAGCAGCTTGCTTGGCAGTTTCATCGGCCAGGTTGTTTCCCCTGGTTATTACTGAGTCATCTGACCTGTGGCTCCTGCAATGAACTATGCCGAAGGCTGAGGGGAGGAAAGGGGCCTTTAAGAGGTCAGTAATATAGAACCCATTTATTACTGAGGTTCCCTTCGTTGTTAGTAGGCCTCGTTCCTTCCAAATAGCTGCATAAGAAAGGATGGTATAGAAAGCATATTTAGAGTCTGTATACACTGTCAGGGAATGTCACGAGGCCAATTGTAAGGCCCGTGTTAGGGCTACTAATTTGGCCTGTTGATTGGTAGTGTGGAGAGGCAGAGGGCCAGACTCCACGACACGAGAGATTGACACAACAGCATATCCAGCTACCTGTGAGCCTTCCCAAAGGAAGGAGCTACCATCAGTGAGCCGGGTGAACTGTGAGTCCTTTAATGGCCCCTCACTAATAAGGTCTGGGTAAGGTAGCAGGTCCTCCAGAGTCTGCACACAGGAGTGTGCTGGTAAGGTCTCTGTATCTGGAGTGGTTAATAGGGTAGAGGGGTTTAATGGAGGGCACGACTGGAAGGTTAGCGTGGGTCCTCTACCAGCAACATCTGAAGGGAGAGAATACGGGAGGGAGACATAGTTTACAACCCTTATAGGTTAGTAACTCAGAAAGATGATGGTGGGAGAGAAGATGGTAAGGTTTTCACCAAAGGTTAGTTTTTTCAACTCCTGTTTCAGGACATAAGGCGGCTAGAACGTGAAGGCAAGGAGCCCAGCCCCTAGTGGTGGGGGTCTAGGCATTTTCACAAATGAAGGTCCAATCTGTTGAACTAAAATTCCCAATGCAAAACCCTGGTTTTCAGTTACATACAGAAAGAACGGGTGTGAAAGATCTGGCAGCCTAAGAGCTCGGACCTGTAATAAGGCCCGTTGCAGTCTTCTGAAGGGAGAAATAAGAGAGCATGGAGATAAAAGGGTTTCTTCTGGTGGCCCTTTAGCTGCTTCATATAAGGGGCATGATAGAAGGGAGTAGTTAGGAATCCAAGACCCGAGATAGCCA
Source organism: Dipodomys ordii (assembly GCF_000151885.1). Taxonomy (NCBI): domain Eukaryota; kingdom Metazoa; phylum Chordata; class Mammalia; order Rodentia; family Heteromyidae; genus Dipodomys; species Dipodomys ordii. The sequence goes on along the minus strand of NW_012267265.1, from coordinate 11,242,476 downwards.
GCTAGACCCAGGAAGGAAAGAAGCTCCGACTTATTAGAGGGGGTAGGGTATTTAGTAATCATTGTTTCCTGGGGATAGAGATGGCCTTGTGTGTGAAAGTGAGTTGAAAACCCAGATAAGTCACAGATTTTTGAAAGACCTGTATCTTATTGGGTAAGACTCGATATCACCAGGAGGCCAGAAAGTTAAGAAGTATTACCGTATGGTTGTAACACAATTGCTTGGTGGGACTGCAGAGGAGAATATCATCAACATATTGGATAAGGATGGATGGTTCTATATTTAGGTCTCTTAAGTCCCTTGCTAAAGCTTGGCCAAGCAGATGGGGACTATCCCGGAACCCTGCGGCAGCACAGTCCGGGTGAGCTGAGTCGAGGTTTGGGTGACCGGGTCAGTCCACATAAAGGCAAAAAGGTCCTGGGAGGCGGGGGCTAAAGGGATAGTAAAAAAGGCATCTTTTAAATCCAATCACTGGAATTGTGGAAAGCAGTGTATAGGGGTTGGGCACAACAGGGTGTAGGGGGATAACAGCAGCATTTATAAGGCGAAGGTCCAGTACCAGGCGGAATGAACCGTTAGTTTTGGCTACTGCTAAAATGGGAGTATTATAGGGAGAGTCAGTGGGGGCATAACAGACCTTTTCTTAGTAAGTCTTTTCTGATTGGTTGCAGTCCCAGAAGACTGCAGCGAGGGACAGGGTACTGGGGTTGTGAAGGGAAGCATTGGGGGTCCCTCAGAGATGTGAATAGGAGGGTGGTGTTTAGCAAGAGGGGTTGTGGGTATCCCACACCTTGGGGTCCACCTCAGAGGGAATTCTGAGCTGTTTCTAGGTGAGCCTATTAAAGCCGTCAACAAAGAGATTGCGGGGCAGGCCAAATCAGTATCCTGTTGTGCCAATTGGGAAGGTAGTAGGGTAATAGAGGCTCCAAATTCGGCCAAAAGGTCTCTGCCCAGCATTGGAACTGGGCAATGGGGAATAATAAGGAAGGAGTGACGGTCACTCCTGAAAAATGAAAAATGACAGGGCAGAGGGGTGGGGGGGAAGAGGTTGTAAGGTTTTTCCTCCACCCAACTATGAAGGTATCAGCTAGGTAGACGGCCATGGAACTCAGTGAGTACCAATTACATAGTACCTGTATTCACCAAAAGCAAGATCATCCTACCTGCAAGGATGATTGTCACCCTGGGCTCCTGCTCAGTGATAGGAGTGGTCAGGGCCAGGAGGCCAGGGCTGCCTTAGTCTTCTCTGGCTGCCAGTCCCAGAGTGCCAGGAGGGAGCAATTGGGGCCTTAGTAGATGGCCGCCATCCCGGAGAGGATGATGAACAGTCCACAGTCCAATGCCCTCAAACTTTGCAGTTGGGGCATGGTCAGTTTGGCTCACGTGGCTGTGGGCAGGCTGGGCCCCAAGGCCTGGCTGGCCACATCAGTAGCAGAGCTTCTTGGGGGGGGGGGAGGGGTAGGTTTCCATCCAGTGCCCCTTTGAACCACAGATATAGCAGGTCTCCGATGGATCCTGTCGGGAAGGGGTTGGTAGATTTTGGCTAGCATCTAGTACTTGAGCTGTTTGGCCTTTTCCTCCCTGCCGTGATACACCTTAAAGACTGCCTCCCTAGCCTCACTAGTGGGTGTTAAGGGCCCCTGTCTAGTTTTTTTTTTTTTTTTTAACTTATCCTGGATGTCTGGAGCGGATTAATAAAATGAGTCATTAAACAGAGTTTTCCATCCACAAACTTGGGGTCTAGGTTAATATACTGAGCCCGAAAGACAGATGGGTTTTCTTTTTTTTTTGTATGACCGTGGCCATTTTGTCATAGTTGATGGCTTTGGGGCCTGCCTGTTTGAGACCCTCCATGATGCAGGCAATAGATTGGTTTTGCCTTCGGTGACCTCCCGGGGAATTGTAATCCCAGTGAGGTTGCAGGTCTGGCACTGCCTCAGTCCCTGTTGGGTGATGGGGGTCGTCCTGTGAGTCTCATCTGCTTAGCGGCGGGCCTTTTCCCAAGCATCCCGCTGTTGCCCTGGTAGAAGGGTATCACTCAAGATGATGTATGCATCACGCCATAGGAGCACATGCCGCAGCTCCTTGATGGAGGCAGTGGGATGGGCGGAGAAAGGTCCCAGGCGCGTCCCCATCTGTGCTAGGCCATTTAATGAGAACGACGTGCGCACTGTGACTATGCCACCAGCCCCTGCCACCTCACGGAACGGGAGAACTCTGGTCTGGAGCAGGCTCTGGGCCTGGGTAAGGGTGGTACTCAATGCTTCCGTCAGGCACGCAGCAGCCTCCAGGACGTCTTTCAGCTGAGACAGCTGGTTGGCAGTGGCCAGGCCAGGTGCGCTTTTGTCCTGTGGGAGAGGAAGGGGTGCCGAAGGGGGCCGGCGTGGCCTTGAATGGCGCCGAGCGGAGAGTGCGGGGACAGGTGACCGGCGGGCTGGGGGGGCTGCCACCTCTGGCGGAAGTTCCACCTCCTCTGGAGGAAGTCCCACCCCCTTTGACAGAGGTCCCACCTCCTTGGGCGCAGTGGAAGGGGCTGTTGCCCCCACATGTTCGAAATGGTGGCAACTTAGAGAGTCTGGGTTATAAGCCCGTGGACTTGTGGCCAGAAGGAGTTGGGCAGGAGAATGCAAGGACTCGGGAAGAAGTTTCAGAGGAAGGAGAGAAAGAGAAGGCATCTAGGTAGCTAGCTTCCTTTAACTTGCCCAACCGCCTGCAGAAGTTGGATAGATTCTCTATAATATCAGGATCCAGTGTCCCATGAATGGGCCACGTGGACTGATTGTCTAGTGGGTATTTGGGCCAGATCTCAGTACAGAAATGCATTCGCTTCTGTGAATCAATGTCAGACTCAAGGTTAAGCACTTCTAGATTGTTTAGGAGAATACCCAAGGGGGAGGCCTGAGGAATGTCAGGAATATTAGATTGTGTCCTGGCCATGGTAAGTGATCTGGAACCAGAAGCTGCTGCGAAGCATCCTACACAGTGCAATTTGGCTCAGAAAGTGGGAAACAAACGGTGGGAAATGTTGTCACGTTTCTCCAGGGAGGCCCTCAGAAATGTAGCTTAGATACTTGGCCAAGTTTTTCGGGGGTGGGCCCTGAAGCTCCCTGAGAGAGAAACAGAGCCTGCACAGTGAAATCTAAGCCTCTAGACTCTTCACTTACCTAGGGGTAGGACTACTAGGAAACCAGCTCAGCAGTCTTTTGGGTCTGCCTAGAATCGGGGGTTAGGTCCCGGGGTTGCTGGCAGTCACTGGGGGGAGGGAGCGAATCCACCCGGGAGCCTATCCCCCTATGGGCCACAAATGAAGGAGAAAATGTAACCTGGGTAGGAAGTAACCCAAACAAAGTAACCCAAAAGACCACACAGACAGAAGTCAAGTAGAAGAAAAGATTTATTGCCAGCAGAGCTGACAAGGCCTTGTTCTAAAGAGGAAAGGGAAAAAATAGCGCCATCTGACTCTTTGGAGGCCCCTTTTATATCTGAGACCCGAAGTGGGAGGTGCCTCACATGCTGCACAGTGCTGCCTTGGAGGGCAGAGATTAGGCCAGCAAAGTGGGCGTTTCCTTACAGTTGTTTTGGGTTTTTTTTTCCCCCCCAGTTTGGGGGAATGAAACCTTAGTCTAAGCACAAAACATTTGTATTTTATATATTAGTTATTCCTGTAGCCTGAAGGTAACCTTTTTGTGTGCATCTTTTATAAATTTGTATGTTTTACTAGATTTAATTCTTAATCATACACTCTTTGTAAAACATTTGATTTGTTTACAGTGTTATTGAACATAAGTAACTTGAGGGCTCAATTGCTCTTTTTTTTAATTTAAATTTTAATTTTATTGTCAAGGTGATGTACATAGCTGTTACAGTTTCATAAGTAAGGCAGTGAGTACATTTCTTGTCGAACTTGTTACTGATACTTTTAGCGCACCGGCCTTTCTTATGCAGTCACAGGTGGGGGATTTTCCACATGTGGTGTCCTATCAACTTTGATGTCAGTATTAGACATTGGAGCAAATCATTTCTTTTTTGTTCTGACCCTAAGGCTGAACTCAGGGCCAAGGTGCTGTCCTTCAGCTTTTGTGCTCAAGGCTAGCTCTCTTACCATTTGAGCCACAGCACCACTTCTGGCTTTTTGATGATTAACTCTCCAGTTTTTTGTGCCCAGGATGGCTTCTGTGATCTTCAGATCTCAGCCTTCAGAGTAGCTGGGATTATAGACATGAGCCACCAACGTCCTTTAAAGTAACCTCCTGCCTCTCAAAGCATTTTCAAGCTTCTCAGCCAGAAAGGGTTTTTTGTTTCTTTCTTTCTTTTTTATGAGTGTACATTAGTTATGAGTGTACATTAGTTATACCAAGGAATTTCATTGTGATATTTCCAAGTACGTACAATGTACTTTGATCCAATTCACCCTCACTATTATATTCCTTAGCCCCTTTATGCCTCCCTTTTCATCCAACAGTATTTAGTATTTAGCAGGTTTTATTATACCTTCATATATACATATATATGTATACATATATGTGTATGTAAACATATACCTGTATGTAGATGTGTGTATTATGTAATGTACCTTGATCATGTTCATCACCAGTACCTCTGATTCCCTGTCCCACTGCCCCCCTTTATTGTTATTGTTACAACAGATCTTAATTCCACATATAAGCAAAAACATGCCATATTTGGCTTTTTAAGCTTATCAGCCAGAGGTTTTTTAATAAATTTAAACAGCTTAGATATTTCCCAGTGAAAATTATGATAGGTTTTTCAATATTGGAAGATAATTTGGGACAGAAGAAGGGTTTCTCATTATTTAAAATTCTATAACTAAATACTATTTGTTTCTTTGTTTTTGTCTTTTTGTTTGTGCTTGGCCTGGTGTGTGTGCTCGGTTGTCATGCTGCATTGTGTTATTCTGTTCTGGCTTTTGTCTGTGGCCATCTGGCTTCCTGGATTTTGTTTGTATACATTTGTCTTCCTGCGGACCGTTGGGATTGTTCTTTTTTTTGGGGTTCTTCTTTGGAATTTTTTGGAAGGAAAGGAGGCCGGTTCAATTAACCAACCAAGGTCGTTGGATTGGGAATTTGGCCATTGACTTGGGGGAGTTACCCCCCTTTTATTCCCGGCTTTCGGGAGTTGGAACCGGGGGGTTCAGGGTTTCAGGCCCGGCTTGGGTTCCAGGTTCCTTCTTAGGCCATTGTTCTTTAAAACCCTTGGGTTGGGGTTGAGTTTCGTTGGCGGGGCCCTTCCCCGGATTTTGCCGGGTTTTGATTTTCTTCGGCCCTTAAAACGAAAATTTGGCAATTGTTTTTTTTGGGATTTTTGAAATTTTTTTTTAAAAAACATTCTGAGTTCTTATAGCCACATTATTAGATTTGAATGACTAGCCAGTTACAATATGTTAAAGAAGAACCAGATGAAGATTTAGAGCATATTTTCCTTGATTCAAGTAATTCAACTGTTTCCTAGCAAAATTGTCTCTCGTCTCAAAAATTAGGGGCTCTTTGGGATTAAGTCGATACATTCTTTTGCCTTTTATAAAAGTTGTAGGAATTGGATGAGTTTTAGCACTTTAGAGAAAACCTGATATGTGTCTTATCTAAATAAATGTCTTCTTGATCTGTAGGAAAATGAACTTTTTTTAGGGGAAAAAAGGTCTAATGGAAAATTGGAGAATATTGTTATTTTTTGTAACCATCACCCTCAACTAAAAGCTGTAATTTAGGAAAATATTACATTGTGTTTTATAATAATTTAAATAGCAAGTAAAACTTTTACATATTATAGCCATGTTGTTACCAAACCTGACTTGTCTGAGAGATTCCGTCCATGGGCAATCACAGTGACCACTATAAGCAGTCACCTGGGGTGGTTTTAATCGCTATTTCTTTATCCCATCAAAACAATTTGTAAAACATTGACAGATTATTTAAATAACTATTTCCTTCCTACCCACTTCATTGTTTCCAACACAGCCACTGGAGTAATTCTTTAAAAGCATAAGTCAGTTCATCCCTCCACCCAGAACCTTCCAGAATCTCTCCAGGCCTCTCACTTCACGCTCAGCACTGTTATCTGCTGGGCCTCCATGATCTGGCCGCATTTCTGCATATGTTTTGTACATATGTTTTGAAGTAAACATATGTTTACTTCAACATCTGAGTCAGACTGGCCAGCGTCCTACCCCCATGGATTTTGCATATGCTGTTCACTTTTTCTTTAGTGAAAATTATGTCCTGTTTCTGCACTTCAGATCTCTTAAATATTGCCCTCAGAGAGGCTCTTCTTAGCTACTCTTGTCAAAACTTGCCACCAAATACCACTCTTGTTTCCTGTCTCTGCTCTTCATTGCTTCCCTCCCTACCCCACCCTGCTTTGACATTTGTAGTTGTAGACCAAATATATTTTGCTTGACTTACCTGGCTTTCAAGGGCAGTGAAGTGATGTCTGTATGGGTGGTGAGCAGCAGTAAGTGTTAACTTGCCTAATAACGATGACAGCAGTAGGCAGCAAACATAAGCCCTTAAGTATGCCAGAAAAAAGCATAGGAAAACCTATTTAGCTGTTTATTCGGCAAACACTGAGCCACTGGAAGTGTTTAGACTGGGGATGGTAGCCACAGCTGTCACCTGCAGCACAGGGAGGGAAAGGGAAGACCGGGAGCTCTATTCTCTATTAAGGAAACGTGTTACCTGTATTTTTGTCTAATTTTCACACTATCAAGAGATACACTATTTAAAGCTATATTAATTTCTGTTTTCTTAAAAACAACTTTCTGCAGGGGACTGGAGGCTCATGCCTGTAGTCCTAACTACCCAGGAGGCTGAGATCTTTATCTCCAATTAACCACCTAAAAACTGGGAGTGGAGCTGTGGCTCAGAGTAATGAATGCTACCTTGAGCAAGGAAAAAACTCAGGAATAGCATCTAGACCCTGAGTTCAGGCCCCATGACTGACAAAGAAAAAAATCTTTTTTATATTAACCCTGGCTCCAGTTAGAGGGAGATAATTGCAATGTCTTTCAGTTTTATTTCATTTTCTAGTTAGTTGATGGAAGCTAAAAATCAAACTAATCTTAGACTCAATAAAAATCTTAGAGATATTCATGATTAGTGGAAACAGGAGAATAGGTTAATTTACACATGCTGTTGCTTAAAGCTGGGTACTAGTGGCTCGCACCTGTATTCCTGGCTGCTCAAGAGGCTGAGATTTCCTGAGTGGAGATCTCCCATGAGAAAACAGATGACACTACAAAAGGAAATGTACTTACTACCTGACATATGTAAATGTACCCTTCTGTACATCACCTCTATAATCAGCTCAGGGACAACGCCTAACACACACTCACAAAAAAAAAAAAAATAGGCAGCTTAAACTTAATAGAATTATTTTAGTTCTTTTCCATTTCTCCTGACTGTAGAAAGGCTGAAGTAGTACAGGTGGGTAAGAGGGTAGGTAGAAAAGGTAAAATGGGTGATTTGCCACTACAGTCAAGAGCTCAAAGCAGTTTGGATTGGAGAGAGGCATATTAGCCATCCATATATGAGACAGGTCGCTGTATCCAAGACAGCAGCAGGATGCTGCCAAGAACACATAAGGACTGAGTTGACATCTATCCCAAGGCCCTTATGCCTCAGCCACTCTGGGTTTGTGAGGTTGAAGCATGTAATTGGACTTTCAGACTGTGGACAGCTCTAAAACATGTATCACAAGTGCTGCCTCTCCCTCTTTTTCTGGGTTTCCCTGCTAATGATAAAATGTCTTCACCATTGGGAGGCAAGGGAAGAAACTGAAAGGAAATGTACTCATTACCTCACTCATATAATTGTAATCCCTCCATACATCACCTTTAAAATAGCCGTAAATTAGAAGAAAAAATCTTCACAATCATCCCACATCCTGTTTTCTAGCTCAGCCTACTTAGGGGCTCTGTGGTCTCACTGATCACAGATCACATTCAGCCCCCTCATGCCATGCCTCTGGGACACCACCAGGCCCAACTTTTCAAATACTATTATATAAGTCCCAGCATACAAGTGCAGATTAAAGGCACTTCTCAGCCTCCCTTTTTCTAAAAAGTCACAAGTGAAAATCACTCATCCCCTAACTTTACTTTCAGAGAACTTAGCTTACAGATATAACTTATCCTATCCAGAAAAGAATTAATAGAATGAACATTTAAGTCCATGCAGTTGTTAATTAAATGGCTTAAAGCAAACTATACCTACCTTTTTAGCCTCCATTTATGTCTCAAGTTTGAAGTGAGCCTGAGCTACACAGTTCTCACTCTTACCACTGAAAGAGGGAGAAAAGAAGGAAGGGGGAAACTTTTTTGCTCTTCAGCTCTACATCCATCCTTCAGTGCCTACTCTGCCCTACTAGAGCTGAGCCCTGTTAGTTTATCTCTCTGCCTAGTTTGCATGATCTTAAGCTAGAGGTACAAGGTATTAGAGAGATACTTCAGAGAGAAGGAGCTTTTCTTGGTTCCAGTCTGCCTCTTGCTTTTTGTCAGCAGCCATAACAATCCATCCCAGATGTGATGACTGAATTTTGTCCTTGCCAAACTGATGTGTTGAATTCCTATCCCCTAGTACCTCAGAATGTGGCTTTCTTTTCACTTTTTCCTCTTTTCTCTTCCTCCTCTTCTACCTCAGCCTAATATGAAGATAGAGTTTTGAAGGAGATGATTAAGGTTGAGATCAGTAGTTGCTCACTCAACCTTAGAGCAGAAGAACAAGTACGAGCCAAGGAAAGAGATCCTTCCTTGCCGATACTTGATGGGACTTCTAGCCTCCAAACTATGAGGAAATAAATTTCTGTTAAGTACCAGACTATGGTTTATTGTTATGTCAATCTTAGAATCAAATATGGCAGCTGCACACATAGAACATAGAGTCCTTGGCAAGTTCTCCAACCCAACCTGGCAACCAAGCCCCATTTCAAACCCACCTAACAGCAGGCCTCATGGTACCAAGATGGTAAATGGATTCTTACTATCCTAAACTTCCACACAGACTATTCACCAGCCTTATTCTTCCTCTACCCTGTGGTGGGGGTGCCATGCTTGGTACATGTTCCATACTGCCCAGTTCTGGCCGTGATTTCCTTGTCATTCATATTTCTCAAGCTACTAGAAGGTGTCTCCTGCTTTTCCAGTGACTATAGACAAGTCCTGTCTGGCTCAGCCTAGCAAACTTGTCCAGTGGGCTGCAACAGCCTCTTCTCTAACAAGTCTTGAGTTCCAGTCTAAGAGGGACTCCTTTCAAGTTTTCCTTCCTTGGATACTTTTATCAGTCCTAAAGTATTCTTATGAGTTCCTCTTACCTTTTATAATAATTTCCTTAGTTAACAAATTTGGGGGTGGGGAGACCAAATTAGGATTTGAGCTCAGGGCTGGACACTTGCAATACTTGCGATATTGTTGAACCATGCCTCCAACCCTGTTTTCCACTGGTTCTTGTTAGGATAGGGTCTTGCTTCCTACCCAAGCATCCACCTGAGCTGAGGCTCTGCTTCCTTTAGTCTATCATTGCTGGATTGTAGATATGGGCCACCATATCCAGCTTTACCCTGTGGAGTCTCTTGGACTTTTCTGCCTAGGCTGGTCTGGCAGCAGGATCCTCCCAGTCTCAGTCCCCTATCCCTACATAACTACGATTACAAGCATGAGTCATGGGTGATAATAACTCATATTACTTTACTGTCCAGATTATGTTTGGACTCTGATCTATTACCAAGTCTGACTGGTACAGAAATGGTGTTGGGAAGAAGATATATCTACAGATAGGAATTACAGGTTGAGTCCTTTGATTGGGACATAGTACTGAGCTCCTTGCCAGTGGGAAAGGGAAAGCTATTAATCGATGCCATACAGGGGTATCACAAGCTATCCCCCTGCAGCTAATCGCAATGAAATGCCAACAAAACATGTCTCGGGGGCCCAAGTAGCTGCTGCACTGAGTTCTTAGAGCAAACAATGGTGACAATAAGAAATATACTGTGAGGTCTTTCTGAGTCCAGTTTGGTATCTGCAGAAAAGCTCTAGCCAGGCACCCATGGCATATGCCTGTAATCCTAACTGCTCAGGAGGCTGATCCAAGAATCATGGTTCAAACCAGTCCAGGTAGCAAAGTCTATGGAACTCTTATCTCCAATTAATCACAAAAAGCCAGAAATAGAGCTGTGGCTCAAGAGGTGGAATGCTAACCTTGAGCAAGAAAGCTCAGGGACAATGCCCAGGCCTGAGTTTAAACCCCAGGACCAGCACCAAAAATAAAAGTGATAATAATTAAATGATTTTCTTAGAATTTTCTGAAGGTTTTAGTATCAGCAAAATTCTCCAGTGATTAAGAGGAACAGGTAGTATGTAGATAAATTTAATGCAAGAAATAGGGGAAATTCTTAGACTTTCAACAGCTGCCCTGAGCTTTTTATTTTTTTGTTTAAAAATAAAATTCAGTTCTCTTTTTTCATGCCTTTACACTCTCATGAAGAAGCCTCGTAGTTAAAGTGTCTTAAAAAGCAGACAACAGATAAAGGATAAAAGAAGAGTAATTTTTTTATATCCTGAGATCACAGAGTTACTCATGTTGAGTGTCAGGACAATCTCAGGACAATCTCAGGACAATCTGAGCCTGCCCAGCAGGTGCCCAATATTATGCAGGGCACAAACTGCGTCGAGAGTGTCATTGAAGTGTGACAACACTTGATAGTGGTTTACTTTTCTCAGCAAAACAAAATTGAGGGGGTTCAAAGTCCTACAATCATCCTTTTAGGGGAACAAGTATATCATAACAACCATGTCATGCTACTCTGGGCAGGTGCTGTTCTTAAATCAACTCCTCTTGCAGGTGAAGAAACTGCAAGTCTTTGACTTTCACCTTTCACAGGCAATATAGCTGACCTGATGTAAGGGAGTTGATGAAGACTCAGTGGTGAGGACTACATTTTGAACCAGGGCCAAAGCAAAAAAACAAAAACAAAAACCAAGTGCAGGAAGAGGCCATCTTCAAGAGTGGAGATGAGAACAGTATGACCCTGCAAACAGGATCCAAGCTTTCATGGAAACACAACCCAGGCCACAAAGGTTAACCCTACTGATAGCTCCTTTGTGGGCAGGAAGTAGAAAATGGTATTTTGATCTAGAACTGTGTGAACGTAATTGGTTTAGTCATTCTATACTTTTGCAGTTTATGAAATCCAAAATTTATGAAATCCCTCTGGGAATATTTATATGCCAATAATGGCACAGAATGGGTCCTACCTGATAATAATCATCTCTGGGCTGGTGCTTCAGATCTGTATTTCCTCTGTGTTCGTGTGTGTGTGTTGTGCGTGCGTGCACACATGTGTGTATATATACATGCACAATATCCATTAGTGTTATATGCCATGTGATATGTATGTATGTTAGCATTTTAGCATTTGAAGCTCCCTAATCAGGTACGTACTCTCCAGGGTATAATGTGTTTTTCTTAGATCGCCACATGTCAGAGGTTTAGTTTCAAGTGGTTTAATTACTGCTATTTCAGTATGCTAGTTGTTAATATGCTTAAATAATTTCTCATTGAAAGGATCAATTTAGTGAAAATTATAGAAGTCTAAAGAAAGAAATCAAAGAGGATACCAGGAAATGGATACCTTCCATGTTCATGGATAGGTAGAATCAGTATCATGAAAATGGCCATACTGCCAAAAATGATATACAAATTCCATGCAATTCCCATCAAAATCCCAATGGCATTCCTTACTGAAATAGAGAAAACAATCCAAAATTCATATGGAACAACAAAAGACCCAGAATAGCCAAAGAAATTCTTGGCAAAAGAAACAAGGCAAGAGGGATCACAATACCAGATCTCAAGCTCTACTACGGAGCCATAATAACAAAAACAGCTTGGCATTGGCATAAAAATAGACCCAAAGACCAATGGAATAGATTGGAAGATCCAGAAATAAAATCACATACTTAGAGTCAGCTGATATTTGACAGAGGAGCCAAAAACATATAGTGGAAAAAAACACCTCTTCAAGTATTGGTGCTGGGAAAACTGGGCAGCCACATGCAGAAAACTAAAAGTGGACCCCAGCCTATCACCATGCACCAACATTAACTCAAAATGGATTAAACATCTCATTATCAAACCTGAAACTCTGAAACTACTGCAGGACAGAGTAGAAGAGACACTAGAACTTATAGGCACAGGCAGGAATTTCCTGAACAGAGTCCCATGGGCACAACAAATTGGAGAGAGACTTGACATATGGGACTACCTTAAAAAAGTTTCTGCACAGCTAATGACATAGCAACCAAACTAGAAAGACAACCAACTAATTGGGGAAAAATATTTACTAGCAATATATCAGACAAAGGCCCAATATCCATTATTATACAAGAACGTAATCCCTCCCAAATCTAATAAACCAATCATGAAATGGGCAAGGGAGCTAAAGAGAGACTTCTCAGAAGAAGAGATCAAAATGGCAACAAAACACATTAGGAAATGTTCATCACCCTGGCCATAAAGGAAATGCAAATAAAAACAATCCTGAGATACCACCTTACCCCAGTCAGAATGGCCCATATCCTAAATTCAGCCAATGACAAATGCTGGCTGAGATGTGGAGAAAGAGGAACTCTATTGCACTGCTGGTGGGAATGTACACTAATATAAGCACTCTGGAAAACAGTCTGGAGATTCCTCAGAAAACTAAATATAGAACTTCCCTACAACCCAGCCATACCATTCCTAGGCATCTACCCTGAGCTACCCTAGGCATCTACCCTGGTTCCTGTGAAACCGGATACAAGGACACATGCACCTCCATTCATTACTGCACTGTTCACAATAGCCAAGATATGGAAACAAGCCAGATGTCCCATTACAGATGAATAGATCCAAAAATTGTGGTACCTAAACAATGGAATATTATGCAGCCATTAGAAAGGACAAAATAATGGCACTTGCAGGGAAATGGATGGAACTAGAACAAACCATATTGAGTGAGGCAAGCCAAGATCAGAGAGACAAATGGCACGTGATCTCCCTATATGCAGATATTAAATTCAAAATGCAAGGAGATATGACAAAGTAAACAGGACTCAAGAAACAAAAGACCTCTTCTTAATTTGTCACATCACTTTTAGGATACTCCATGGTCTTGACCACACATATGGTATATACTTGTGCACAGCTAGGAGTAGTGTACAGAATCAGAGAAAAATACAGCAGAGGGGCCCATCAGCTGCCCTGGACATTGATAAAAGTGAACTAAACAACTCAAGGGCAGCGATGGGAGGAAGGGAATGAGAGAGAAAGAAGGAACAGCTTACACTAATCAAAAGGAAAGAAATGTACATATCACCTGATTTGGAAAATATATATATATAGTGTCAAAGTTTGTAGAATCCATAGCTTTATAGACTATGATAATGACAATGTGGCTAGTGAAGGTTAAAATGTATTTGTGACTTTAAGTATCAGTATCCCACAATACTGTGAAATTTATGTAATCATTTAATCTCAATAAAGAAAAAGTAATACTTTTTCATTGATATGGTGCTTGAGATGCATGGAATTCGTTAGCAATAGCAGAGATACCCTGTGATCTCACGTGTGAAGGGCCCAGGAGGCACTGCCCAACCGCTTGTGTCTTTCAGAATGCTCAGGCTCTGATTTGGACTGAACATGTGGCTTCCAACACCTTGTGTCCAATATTCTGTTCCTATTCATTCTGCATCAACAGGAACTCACAGTTCAGCCTTTCTCCAGTTTCTAGGGACATAAAAGTAGTAACTCAAGTGTTTCAAAGTTTGTAGAATTTTCTTAGAAGTTGGAGGATCTATTTGGTGGCGGTGGGAAGAGCATGCATTTTTCTTTTCCCACCCTACTATTTAGACCTAAGCAAATTCTAGTCTCTGTGGCTATGGGGCTCACTCACCAGTCTTTTTACCACACTCCTACACACAGGGCAAGGAGATACACTTTCATGGGTTCCACACAGCTGTCATTTATACCGCGCTGAGTGCCTGTAACTACAGATGCATTCCTAAACAGTCCTGAGCCCATTTATAGGGCTCATGAAGCTCTTCCTGGTCCTTTCAAGAGTAGACTTCTCAGCTAAAAAATACATCCCTAGTCCTCAGAGATACCCAAAGGACATGTGTTTGATAGAGAGGAATGGCTAGAGCTGAGATTAAGCCGCTCAGAGAATCCACACATGTGCACCCAGGCCCTTTGCAGAATGAAATGAGACACTGGTAGAAAGAAAGGCAACTGCCCACATAGACCAGAGATGGGTAGCCAAAGAACCAGCTCTCTCTCCAGAATTTATTTAGAATCCCATGAAGTATAAGAAGTTTAAACTTGACCTTGTCTTTCTAGGTCATCATAAAATTATTGGGAGTCAGGGATGTAACTCATTGGTAAAGATTTTGAAGTAACCCAATCTAAGTACTTTTTCTTTATAACAGTCTAAACTGAATAAGATGGATGGACATCAGATCCTAGAGAAGTTCTTTAATTTTCTTTATGAAGAGAAAAAACATGCTGTATTGAGAGTTTCTATACAACATCATTTCTATACATGAATCATAATGTACTTTTTATACAAATTCCTGCTTCTCAAGTTGCAGTAAATATATCCCCAGAGATAGGCGATGAGAGACTGAAGTAGACTAAGTATACCGAACAGGCCAGATCAAACAGGAAAGACTCTCCATGATAGTGCTAAAGTCACACACTTTAATGCTGAGAAAAGTATGGATATATTAGTGGAGTAAAATGGAAAATCCACACCTTTTTCCTTCCTTTTTGTGCCAGTCCTAGGACTTGAACTCGGGGCCTAGGTGCTGGCTTTCATGGTCAAGGCTAGCACTGCCCTCCACTTCCAGTTTTTTGTTTCCTTCTTTTTTTGGTGGAGGGGTGGTGAATTGGAGATAAGAGTTTCAGAGACTTTCCTCTCTGGGCTGGCTTCAAACTGTGATCTTCAGATCTCAGCCTCCTCAGCAGCAAGGTTTACAGTGTGAACCACTGGTGCCCAGTGATCCACACATTTTAAAAACTAAGCATGTGACACAGAAATTTTGCATGTGGGAGTTCGAAATATATGAATTTGATATCTTTTCCCCCCAGCTTTCCCCTCAGGGGCTTCCCCCTCCTCTATTCTCAGAGTATGTTGGTGGAACATTCAGGAAATGGCTTGACAGCATTTGTCCATATGCCTGATCTAAAGATTTGGATCACCTTGAGCTCATGCAAGTTACCACAATTTTGTTGTAACCACACATTTTTTTTTCAAATTTTTAATTGTGATTAAGTGGTTACATAATTTCTCAAATTTCACAGTATTGTGGGATATGGCTGCTCAGTTAAAGTCACAAATACATTCTAACTTTCCTAGAGCAAATTGTCTATCATGGTCTATAACATTTATGAGTTCTATGAGCTTTGCAATACAGTTATTTCTTCCCCATGGGGTAATATGTACATTTCTTTTTTTTTTTTGCAAAGCATCAGCTGTTCCCTCTTTCCCTCTCATTCCCTCCCTCCATCACTGCCATTGAGTTGCTTAGTTCACTTTGGTCAATGTCCAGTGCAGCTGATGGGTCCTGCTGTTGTATGTTTTTCCCTGATTCCCTCAAGTTCTGTGTCATCCTCCTGGTTTCCCTCCGGTGTGCACATATATACCATACATGTGATCAGCAGCATGGGGTTATTTAGTAGTGGTTCGACCAGATGAGTGGGAGTTCTTTGTTTCTTAAGTCCTGTTAATTTTGTCTTATCACCTAATATTTTGGATTTAACATCCACTTATCAGGGAGACCATGTACCATTTGTATCTTTGCTCTTGGCTTACCTCGCTCAACATGATTCCTTCTAGCTCCATCCATTTCCCTGCAAATGCCATTATTTTGTCATTTCTAATGGCTGCATAATATTCCATTGTGTATAGATACCACAATTTTTGGATCCATTCATCTGTGGTGGGACATCTGGGTTGTTTCCATATCCTGGCTATTGTGAACAGTGCTGCAATAAACATGGAGGTGCACGTGTCCTTGTATACTGGTTCCTGTTGTTCAAGATAGATGCCTAGAAGTGGTATGACTGGGTCATAAGGAAGGTCAATCTTTAGCTTTCTGCAGACCCTCCAGACTGCTTTCCAAAGTGGTTGTATGTATAAGTGTACATTCCCACCAGTAGTATAATAGGGTTCCTCTTTCTCTGCATCCCCTCCAGCATTTGTGGTTGGCTGACTTGAGGATGTGGGCCATTCTGACTGGGGTAAGGTGGTATCTCAGGGTTGTCTTTATTTGCATTTCCTTCACTACCAGGGACGGTGAACATTTCCTCATGCGTTTCTTTGCCATTTTTATCTCTTCATCTGAGAAGTCTCTCTTTAGTTCCCTTGCCCATTTAGTAATTGGTTTGTTAGGTTTGGGAGGGATTAGTTTTTTGAGTTCCCTGTATATACAGGATGTTAACCCCTTGTCTGATATATTGCTGGTAAATATTTTTTTCCCAATTAGTTGGTTGTCTTTCTAGCTTGGTTTCAATAGCTTTATCTGTGCAGAAGCTTTTTATTTATTTTTTAGAAGCTTTTTATTTTAAGGTAGTCCCATTTGTTGAGTCTCTCTCCGGGACTCTGTTCAGGAAGTTCCTTCCTGTGCCTATAAGTTCAAGTGTCTCTCCTATTCTGTCCTGCAGTAGTTTCAGAGATTCAGGTTTAATGTTAAGGTCTTTAATCCATTTTGAGTTGATGTTGCTGCATGGTGATAGGCTGGGATCCACTTTTAGTCTTCTGCTTGTGGCCACCCAGTTTTCCCAGCACCAGTGGTTGAAGAGGCTGTGTTTCTTCCATTGTATGTCTTTGGCTCCTCTGTCAAATATCAGCTGACTATAGGCCTGTGGATTTATTTCTGGATCTTATATTCTATTCCATTGGTCTTCGGGCAACCACACACACTTAAGGGACACACTGGTCAACCTATCCTGGGCTTGAGTCAGATGCTCTGACATGGACTTCCTTCTACAGGCCTTATTTTTATTTTTTATTTTTTGCATTTTTTTGCCTTCTCCAATACAATTGTTTAGTGTTTGATGGAGTACCACTTATTGGTCCCTACCAAATTTCCCTCTCGGATACCCACTAGTCTTAAGGCTAGTACTCTTACCACTTGAGCCACCACTCCAGTTCTGGCTTTTTGGTCATTATTCTAAAGGTAGACTGCTGTCCTTGTTGGATCAGAAAATATGCTTGCTCTGATATGTGCTGGGCAAGGCCCAGCCTTCCCTAGCCTAGCGTGGCATCCCTCAGGATCCCACACCAAGGGTGAGCACAGAGACCAGCCGGCTGCCATCACAGCCACCACCTGTACCTTGGGGCAGGGGGTTGACTGGGTTTCCATCATCTACTTCAATGACCATTGTCAGATTACTCAATAGTCAGGCAAAGTAGGAATTTTCACCAGTGTTACACTGAGCTGGGTATCAGTGGCTCACACCTGTAATTCTAGCTACTCAGGAAGCTGAGATCTGAGAATCACAGTTTGAAGCCAGCCTGGGCAAGATAGTCTGTGAAACTCTTATTTCCAATTAACCACTGAAAAACCAGAAATGGAGCTATGGCTCACGAGGTAGTGCTAGCCTTGAGCACAAAATTTCAAGGACAGTGCGCAAGACCTTACTTCAAGCCCCAAGATCAGCACCAAAAAAGGCAAACTGAGGCCAATAAAAATTTAAAGAGTCTATTTGACCACAGAGCAATTCAATAATCAAGAATTACCAAAGGGCTCCCAGAGAAAATGAAAGGGAAGCTGGACACAAGTGGCTCACGCCTGTAATCCCAGCTACTCAGAAGGCTGAGATCTGAGGATCACAGTTCAAAGCCAGCTCCGGCAGAAAAGTCCGTGAGACTCTTATCTCCAATAAACCACTCAGAAAACTGGAAGTGGAGCTGTGGCTCAAGTGGTAGAGCACTAGCCTTGAGATGAAGAGCCGAAGGACAGTGCCCAGGCCCAGAGTTCAAACCCCACGACCGACAAAAAAAGAAAGAAAAAAAGAAAATGAAAGGGAAGGCTTTTATAGAGCTAACATGAAAGAGAAGCAAAAGAAATATTCAACTAGTGATAGATGTGCAGTGCTTTACTTAGTCTACTAACAATTCCCTTAGTTATGCAACTAAAGGGTCACCAATGGTTTCTGCATGACCAATTTTAAGTTTTGTTTTACTTCAATGTAGGCATTTATAAGAAGTAGCTTAAGTTTCACTTGAGTTTTACTTTTCAAATTAAGCAAGCCAGGCAATGCCAAAGGATGACAAAATCCTGGGGATGTCTTCAAAACGGCCCACCACAGCTGCTATCTGGGTACAACTGTTTCTCATTCTCTCTCTTTTTCTCTATCTCTCCGGTTTTTTAATCTTAATTTACCACCAGAAAAGCCCTAAGTGGGGCTGTGGCTTAAGTGATAGAACACCATCCTTGAACAAAAAAGCTAAGGGCAGTGCTCAGCCCCTTAGCTCAAGCTCCTGTTTTGGCACAAACAACAATAACAAAAAACATTCTGACCCCTCTGTACAGCATCTTTACAATAAAATAAAATATTTTTTTTAAAAAAACATTCTGCAGCTGGGATGTAATTCATGCTTTGCATGTGCAATGGATCCCCAGTATCACAGAAAGGGTGTGGTGGGAGGCAGGGAGAGAAAAATTCAAACATTATTTAAGGAAGGGGTCGAAAGGCTTCATCAACTATACATAACACACACGATTAGAGCGTCTGCAAAGCCAGACAGATTTTGCTCTACACCTTGCTTCACCTGCCAGCCATGTGGACTTTGGCAGTAACTTCACCTTTGGGAGCATTGATTGCTCCAGCAGTGTAATGGAGATGAAAACAGCATTTAAGGATTAGATAAAAGAAAAACATGGAAAGATTAGACAAGATTGTTGTTGTAAAACATTAACATTCTGTTCGGAGTATATTAACGAGTGGTGGTTAGTATCAATGTAGAAAACCATGTGCCTGGATCTCACATGTATGCGTAGTTTTCTATTTCTCATAATTACAGAGCCCTGGAATTGGGTGTTATTAGTGGTTGGAGTATAATGTTTCTTTCCTGCTGAATGTCTTCAATGTCTTAAGTCACGTACACAATGAAGCCCAACATGTTGGATCCTACTATCCCACCAAGATAACAAGTATACCAGCAACACCAAAACACCAAGTCATAATGTAGCAATAGCAATGACATTAGCATTACAACCGAAGAGGAGGTCAAAATTATCCGTAGCAAGGGAACATATACCCCACTAACCTTCTCACAGACTCTCAAGCCTGCTGCTTTGCATTTTCATTCAGCAGGACACCTGCCGTGCAGCTCATAGGTAAATAATAGAAAATAAAATGAATTGGAGAAGGATAAACCCCTTTCCTGCCACCTGTTTTTGACTAGGTGTTCCTTCTTGGCAATGCAGTGTTAAAAGTCATAAATGGGTTGGGTGCTTGTGGTTCACACGTTTAACCCTAACTACTCAGGAAGTCGAGATCTGAGGATTGTGGTTCAAAGCCAGTCCAGGCGGGAAAGACCACGAGATTCTCATCCCCAACAAACTACTCAGAAAAAGTCAGAAGCAGTGCTGTGGTTCAAGTGTGACTAGCCTTGAGCAAAAGAAGCTCAGGGACAGTGCCCAGGCCCTTGAATTCAAGCCCTAGTACTGGCGCCTGTGCACACGCACACGCATGCGTGCACATACGCACATGCACACACACGAAGTAATAGGTGGGAAAGTCTATAGTCATCTTGTTAGATGTGGATCTGTGAAATGCTTCACAAAGCCCTGTGCTCTTGAGAAATCAGGTGGCAATTCTAAGGTCACTAGAAACCTGAGAGAGGCTGGCCCCATTGCTGCCCACATTTGTTTGCTCCTGTGAGAATGGAAACCAGGAAGGCAGAAGTTGAAATGGGCAGAGCAGCACTCTTGCAACATTCTGACATGGAGACTGGACATAAATGGAGGCTGCCAGTTGAACCTCAGCAGAGAATGATCCTCCCCCCTGTGGTCTCCCCCAGCCTGGATGCCTCAGCACGTGAGCTGGGGATACACTAGGGGGAGGAGCACCTGTCACCACAGTCCCCAACTTGGCCCCTCCCATGGCCACCTGAGCACTTAAGTTTTCATTTCCCAGAAAGGGGAAACTGAAACTCTTTTGTTTCTCCATATCCTGCCCTGTCCCTTACAACCTCATTTTCAATTTTGAGGAGTGCTTTTTCAGATCCATACCAGCAGATTTTATATAAAGGATCTGAAGTTAAAATTATACTCCTCAGGGAAAGAACACCTAGAATCTCTTGGTATTTCTTATCATAGTATATAAGTCTACAAGTATCTCAAGATGAACAATTTTACTAAAAATAATGTAACAGAAAGGATAAACACTTTGGAAAAAGTATCCCAGTTTACCGTGTTGAGTTGGCATTGTACAGAAATTAATAGCCATATTGGTCTAGAAATGTTTTTTTTGGGGGGGTCCAGTTGTGGGGCCTGAACTCTGGGCCTGGGCGCTGTCCCTCAGCTCTTCAGCTCAAGGCTAGCGCTCTACCACTTGAGCCACAGCGCCACTTCCAGCTTTTTTCTTTTTGCTTATGTGGTACTGAGGAATCGAACCCAGGGCCTCATGCATGCAAGGCAAGCACTCTACCACTGAGCCACCTTCCCAGCCCTGTGGTCTAGAAATGTTAAACTTAATTTTTTTCCATTTGTACCAGGGTAAACGAACTGTATTGAATATGTAAGGTCTTATCTACGTGGGTTTGATTACAGAAACTAATAAAGTATTCTCTAAATAATGAAAAAAAAAAGAAAGGATAAACAACTTTAAAAAAGAAGCCAGGCATGCCGGTTACTGGTGGCCTGTAATCTTAGCTGCTACTTAGGAGGCTGAGATCTGAGGATCGTTGTTCAAAGCCATATCAGTCAGGAAAATCCATGAGACTCTTATGTCCAATTAACTATCAAAAAGCCAGAAGTAAAGCTGTGGCTCAAGTGGCAGAGCACTAGTATTGGACACAAAAGCTCAGGGACAAAAAGACCAGACCAAGTTCAAGCTCTAAGACCTATACACTCAAAAAAAAAAAAATCATCTTCATCCATGTTCCATTGCTATGACTGCATACCACAAGCTGAGTGGTTTATCAAAAACAGGTTTGTTTTTGATACATGGTTGTGAAGTTGGGAGGCCAATGTCCAGGTGTTGACATCATCTGATGATTAACCTTGCTGCATCACAATGGGCTGCAGGGCCTTACTTGGCAGGATATAGCAGTGGGTTAGCTTAGGTTTCTTGCCATTCTTTTTGTTATGGGTGCTGGTTTTATTCTAGTGCTGGTGGTGTCTCTGGTATAAGTAGGAACTGACAAGAGAGGAAATGAGAGAGGCAGATGGAAAGAGGAAGACTTCTGGACTTAGATTGCATACACATAATTAATTACTTAGTCCAAAATATTCTTATCCAAGTTCAACATATTCTTTGAAAGTCTAACCGAGACAAAGCTTTCTCACTGAAGCCTTTCCTACTCTATCACAAACCCAATTCATAGTAAAGCACTCTGCAGCCCTGACAACCAGCAGGAAATATAAGACTGTTTTGTTGTTTTCAGTACTGACTTCCCCAGACCAACTTAATTACATGACAAGCTTGCAAAGGAGAAAGGTTAAATAAGAGGTCTTTCTTTCTTCCTTCCTTTCTTTTTCTTTCTTTTTTTCCTTCTTTCTTTCTTTCTTTCTTTCCTTCCTTCTTTCTTTTCTTTTTCTTTTTGTAGGAGACCAGAACTTGAACTTGCTACCTGACACTTGCTTTCACTTATTGGCTGCCACTCTACCATTTGAGCCACACATCCAACTCTTTGTCTTTTTTTTTTCTATGTCCCTCAGGTAATTATGCTCAGAGCTGAGAGCTCCCTCCCCCCTCCTCTGTTTCTTCCCTCCCCCTTTCTCCTTTTCTCCCTTTCTTTTTTGGTTACATGGTCTCTTTATTGTAGCCCAATACAACCTCAAGCTTATAATCCTCCTGCTTCAGCCTCCCAAGTGGTAGGATTTACAGACATGTACCATCACACTCAGTCACTGACACTCTCTGAGTCAGTATTCAAGCACGGGTATGGAAAGTGCATCCTGAATGTTTGATTAAAATAAATAAACAAAAGCAACCATAGAGGTGCAAGCTTGCAATCCTAGCTACCTGGGAAGCTGACAAATAAAAGGGGATCGTGATTTGAGGCCTGCCAGGGAAGAATGTTTTCAAGACTCTCAATGGCTGGGCACAGTGCTCCATGCCTATTATCCAAGCATGGGGGCAAGGGAGGGGGAGAACATATGTAGGAGAATTGCAGCCAGGCTGGCCCAGGGAGAAAGCAAGAGCCTCAAAAATATCCAATGCAGAAAGTGGCTATAGACATGGTTTAAGTGAGAGTACCTGCATAGCAAGTGTGAGGCTCTAAATTCAATCCCTAGTACCAACAAAAAACCAGTTTAAATATCTAGGCCCAGACTGTGAGATGTCCATAGTTGGTAGAAGGGTCATTGGAACCAGGTAGAGGCCAGGTGTTTTTAGGAGCATGTTGATCAAGTCTTGAACCTAGTCTAAGCAACTTCTGTCCAAACAAAGCTTTGATTTATGGTACAGTAATACTCCCGGAGCAGAGCCGTAAGCTCCTCAGCCACAGGTGAAGACATGTTCTAGAGACAGGCCTGCCAAAGTGCTCCCAGAACATAGAGATTTCTAACACTGTCCAGTAGATATGGATATAAACAAGGTGAGAGCACAGAGACATAGAGACTGTAAGGTATAAGCAGAAAATATTCAAATTTAGGGCAAGATCTCACCCAACAGAGGAAGAAGCAGAAGGATATTTAAGAGCAAGCTGAGTTTTAAAAGTGCAAATAATAAATATCTTTGGCTTTGTGAACCAATAGTCTGTCACAACTACTCATCTCTGCCAGGGCAGTTCAAAAGCAGTCATCTAAGGAACATGAATACATGAGAACAACTGGTTTCAATAAAATTAATACACAAAAACAGCAAAAGTGGGTTTTCCTTGAGGGCTATAATTTGTCTACATTTGCAAAATCAACACAGATAGATGGTAAGTGACATCTATGGAAAGCATTTGACCTGGACTGAGCTCTTGTGCTAGGCTCTAAGGGACCAAACCAAAAATGAGTCATTCATGTTCTCCATCGCATCAAAAATAAGTTAGTTGTTTATCTGATCTGGGAAATTAGAGAGAGAGAGAGAGAGAAATGATGGTGTAATCTCCCCATGAGTAAAGCAAGCAAGCTAAGTTAACCTAATAATAACCAATATTCTTTTGGTATAATGCTGATTCTTACATCTCTGGCTTCATTAAATGTCTTTTGCAATTGTGATGGCTATAAGCATTATATTGTCATTCATATTATGCATATATAATATGCAAATTATATTAGAAGAAGATAAAATGACTGAGGCAAGATGACCCCATGTATCCAAAGAGTTGTTTTGGCCAGAAAAGCCCAGAAAACACAATTCTTGTAGTCTAAATCTGTAATCTACAGAGAAGCAGCAAGAAAACTTTGTTATTATACTTTCGTACTATGTGGCCAGGCTACTCATCCACTGAGCATGTGGTAGATTCTGGGTGTGACAGTATCCAATGACAATAGTTAATGTACATGTAATTCTATATTAACACTAAAGAACCAGGCATATCATAACCACACGTAACTGAAGAAACATGTTTCCTTTGTTTCTTTTAATAGAACCAAGTTCCTTCCTGTTATCTTCCCCTTTGTTTAAGTGCTATCACTAGCCTACGTGAGAGTGTATTACCTCATCCAGGTGTTGATGCAAACTTTTGTTTCAAATATCGTGTATTTAAACAAAACCTGTGTACAGTCTATTTCTCGGACCTGTGCAAATACCAAAGCTAGTTCCAGCTCGTCTGGGTGGGGAGAAGACTGCCCACCCACTATTTAATTGAACCCACCTGAACAGTAACTGTACTTTCACACTGAACAATACAAACTTGAATGTGTATACCAACACCCAACCCTCCCAACTCTAATGTCAACCCAGGTGAGGTTCCTATGTTTTAATCTCCTAAAACATCTCTTTGTAATACATAGAAAATTTGTAGTTGTTTGTTTAGTTGTGGTCATTGTTACTCATTCCAGCATTCAAGGACCAATTCTTTTGGATCTCACAATAGAACCCCAAATGCCTTGTATAGTAAGTACCGAATACATGTGTATATTAATGACTGATTGGCAACTTTCTTACTTCTCTTTTTCTCTTTCTTTCTTCATTTCTTTCTTCCTTCCTTCCTTTCTTTCTTTCTTTCTCTCTTTCTTTCTTGTCAATCGTGGAGCTAGAACTTGGGGCCTTGGTGCTGTCTTTGACTTCTTTTGCTCAAGGCTAGTGCTCTACTACTCGATCTACAGAGCCACTGTTGTTTTGTTTCTAGTGGTTAACTGGTGATAAGAGTTTCATGGACTTCCTGCCTGAGCTGGCTTCAAACCATGCTCCTCAGAGCTCAGCCTCAGCTATTTAAGCTAGGAATACAGGTGTGAGCCATCAGTGCCCTGCTCCTTACTTTTTTTGTCTTTGTGTGTGTGTGTGTGTGTGTGTGTGTGTGTGTGTGTATGTGTGTGTGTGTGTTTGCCAGTTGGGTTGAACTTAGTGCCTTGTACTAGATTGGTTTGCATGTTTTACCACTTGAACCACGCCTCTGGGCTGACATTTTAGCTGGTTATTTTGGAAATAGCGTCTCACAGACTTTTCTGAGCCAGACAGCTTCAAACCATCACAGTCTGAATTTCACCCTACTTAATGGCTTACAAACATAAGCCACCAACACCCAGCCCAATAGGCAATTTTCTAGCTGTGATTAACATACAAGGAAGTTAAAGACATTGCCAAATTTGCCCAGAGTATTTGAGTTTCATTCTGACTCTGCCTCTATCTTTGTGAATGGAAGATCCCTCAGCTGTTCTAAGCTTTTATTTCCTCATCTACAAGATGCAGATGATAATAGTGTTCTCCACTGAGGCATTTGCAAATAGACATGACGCTAGACTAAAGGTGCTTCGTAAACATGTAGCACACATAAGCCAAATTCATTTCCATAGTGAGCAAGTTAGTATTAATGCTATAAAAGAACCGGGTGTTAAAAAATGAAGCATCAGACAGCCATCTTTATCTTTGTCATCCAAAGTCAGTTTATTTGAAGAAAAAAGATCTTCATGGGCATGCAGGAGACTGGTATGGCAATGGATAAACACATAATCATTACTTGCTCCACTTACCACTACTTAAGGACAAGAACCTGGCAGCCAGGGATCCGGATTTATTTTCCTTGAGGGTGAAATCCTAACGAGGATAGGATCAGGTGTATTCAACATATTTCAAAAATAATGACTACTTGAACTTTCCTGTAGCTTTTTGAACTGTTTACTCCTTTCCACAGAAAATTAACTCATGTCTTTACCTACACTCTGCCCCTCTTTTGAGATTTATAAAATTTTCTTTCCTTTTCATTTAAAATGGTATCAAGGGCTGGGAAGGTGGCTCAGTGGTAGAGCGCTTGCCTTGCACTCATGAGGCCCTGGGTTCGATTCCTCAGCACCACATAAGCAAAAAAGAAAAAAGCCGGAAGTGGCGCTGTGGCTCCAGTGGTAGAGCGCTAGCCTTGAGCTGAAGAGCTGAGGGACAGCGCCCAGGCCCAGAGTTCAGGCCCCACTACTGGACCCAAAAAAAAATAAATAAATAAATAAAATGGTATCAAATCACTGATCCTGTGGGTTAGC
This sequence comes from Dipodomys ordii, assembly GCF_000151885.1. Lineage (NCBI taxonomy): Eukaryota > Metazoa > Chordata > Mammalia > Rodentia > Heteromyidae > Dipodomys > Dipodomys ordii. Next base: position 11,216,627 of record NW_012267265.1, on the reverse strand, counting down.
CACATGGCCACCCTCATGGCCATAGTGACTTAGTGACCCCTTATTCTTTCCTCCCAGAGATATGTGAAGGTAACCAACCCAGGTGGAGCTTTGAGACCCTGTCCAAAAAACAGGTAGCCACTGATGTGGGTGTGAGGGGCTGGGAGGAGAAGGAAATAGCAACTGTTGCTTAACAGATCTAGAGTTCTGCTTTTGAAAAAACAAATAGGAATATTGGTGGACAGCCATATAACTGATACTAAACCACTACTGTTAAAAATGTTCTAGTGAGCCAGGCACCGATGGTTCATGCTTATAATCCTAGCTACTCAAGAGGCTGAGGTCTAAAACAATAACAGGAAGCCCTGAGTTCAAACCCCACCAAAAACAGAAAACCAGAATGTGCAAATGGTACATTTTTACATTACTATGTACACAGCTCCAATAGTTTTTTTGTTTTGTTTTGTTTTTGGTCCGGTCGTGGGGCCTGAACTCTGGGCCTGGGCACTGTCCCTCAGCTCTTCAGCTCAAGGCTAGCACTC
>NW_012267265.1:11211669-11213891 GCF_000151885.1 Dipodomys ordii | reverse complement strand
CCAAAGGAGGAGGCTGCAATGCTTGGTAAGAAATGTACGCATTATCCTGCCCATGTAATTGTAACCCCTCTGTACAGTATGTTCACAAAAAAATAAAATTAAATTAATTTAAAAAAAAAGAATGTGAGGACCCAAAGTCCCTTCAGTTGTCTAACTCAGTCATCAAATCTGTTGGAATGCCACTGGCCTCCAACTCCAAGCCTAGGGGTTTCACTGTCTTCTTCCCAGGGACTCATTGACCCACTGTCATCACCTCTCCTTTCACCTCAACAAGAAGTTCTCAGATGCCCTACCTAGGAGTTACCATGACCTTTGCAGATGTTTTGATAACCTTAACTTCTGAATAGTTCCGTCCAGACATTTCAGGAATGTTCTCATAAAATTTCTACAACTCTTCACTGTTCTACAAAACCAACTTGGCTTTTATGTTTCCTTGCATTCAATCTCGTGGTTTCCTTCTGAACCCATGCTCTTCTCATTTGCCCCTGGCTTCTGAGAATCACCAGCTAGATCCACCATGGATTCCTTCACAGACACATGCACAACTGTCCGCTCAGCTTCACCTCCATTCCAATCCCATTGTCTGTGTTAACGCTTGCATCACACCTGTCAGCTAACAAACGCCTGTTGTTCCTACAGTGTTTAAGATAACCTCTGCCCCTCAAAGAGTTGATAGTCAAAAGGAAAGGTCAGACATATCCAAAACCATCCAGCAACTGGACAGAACGTGAAAAGTACTGTTGTTAGATAAATAGTAAGGTAAGGAACTTGCCTGGACTTTTGGGATAAAAGGAAAATATACTTCCCATTTGTACCACTAAAGAGGGCAAGAAGACCTTGAAAGTAAGCTTCATGAAGTTGGTTAGCTAGTGTTCTCTTCTGTAGCCCCAGCATTTACAAGATTACTGGTCCCTCAGAGTGGAATTTTTGAGTCAACAAGTATATGTATTTCATTTTTCAAAACAGCCTTATTTGTTTAACAAAATGTGTATGGATCCAGGTGCAGTGAATCGTACTTCTAATCCTAGTTACTTGGGAAGCAGAGATCAGGAGATTCAAAGGTGGTCAGCCTGGGGCAAAGTTCTAGAGATCCTATCTCAACTAATAACTGGGCATGGTGGTGTGTGCCTGTCATCTCAGCTACGCAGGAAGTTGAAATAGGAGGATTCTAATTCAGGCCAGTACAGAAAAATAATTAAAGAAGAAAGGTGTAGGATGTCTATCTAGCAAGGTCAAGACTCTGAGCTCAAACCCAGCACTGGGGGGAAAAAAAGGCTTGGCATTTACTAGATGATAGCCACATGGACACAATATTAAAGAGCTCATAAATGTTGTTCCAATGTTACATTGCCATTCCCAAAGGCTGTTTCATTTCATGTTTCTACAAATTGGCATGACAATGACACTCTTTCTCATATTCTACTCACAAGAGGCAGATGACCTCCTTTGTCATGTTATGGTCTTATTGATATTTTATTTTTTCTGAACCTCAAAAGGTGGTAGTAAGGAGTTATCATGTGTCCACCTAAGTGTCCAGTGCTCTCTGTTAAGTCACCCCTCCATCATTCTCTCAGACCCATTTCAAAGTTCCCACTTCATCCCCTGTGCACATTGAGTCTTCTTGCTGTAGTGTTCCCTCCTCCTTTTGTCATGAATCTACTCCCCTCATTAGCCCACACCTTACAATCTTGTTTCAGCTCATTTTGTTAAACTGTGGGTTAGTTGTTCAAAAGGTAGACTTCATGGAGATTCACTCCAGTACATACAACATGTCAGTCAACTAAATCATGTATATAATCACATGCCCCTGTGTAAATTATATAGGAAGTTGTATTTTAGGTCTCAGTTCTGCATATGAGAGAAAGCATTCATCCTTTTCTTTCTGAGCCTGGCTGGCTTTCTCTCAGTGTGAGATTTCCCAGATACATCTATTCACCTACAAATGACATGATTTCATTCTTCCTGGTGGCTGCACAAAATTCCACCTGTGTGTGTGTGTTTGTGTGTATGTGTGTGTATCACATTTTTTGATCCATTCATCCATTGTGGGCTTTTGAACTGTTTCTATAACTTGGTTATTGTGCTTCAATGGATACGCAGGTGACTTTATTATATCCAGACATTCAGTCTTTCATATAATGCCCAAGAATGGGATCATTGGACATTATAGATATATATATATATATATATGGATATATATCCATATATATATGGATATATAT
>NW_012267265.1:11188839-11206806 GCF_000151885.1 Dipodomys ordii | reverse complement strand
TACATATACTAGATATTGCAAATAAGGGAAACCATGGGACCTATGTTTCTTTGGGCTTGGCTTACTTCACTTAATATAATTTTTTCCAAGTTTTTCCTGGAACTATCTTAATGGAGTTATGGAAAAAATAAATAAAAAGAACACATTTCAAGAGGCAGATAATCAAAAATCAGGAGACAGTAAGTTTAGTAGTTTGGGTAGTAGTCTTCAGGCACTCATTCCTGTCTTTTGACAGATTACTGCAGAAGATCAATCACACAGCCTAAGCAAGCACACAGCAGGGTTTTGCCGCTGGCATCATTCATACTCCAAGCATGTCAATCAAATCCTTGGTAGCCCACAGGCCCACAGCCTCCTGGGTAGCTAGGATGACAGGTGTGAGACACTAGAGCCTGGCAATCATTTTGTAGCCTCGACTTTTAGCTTTGTACCAGAGTTCATCCATGGAAAAGTGTACTCTTTTTTTTTTCCACCACAATCATGTGAGAAAGCTCATCTTATATCCTCAGAGCTTCCAATCTCTCTTGCTCTAAGTAGAGCACCAGATATTCTTCTGCTGGTCCATCCCTTCCCTGCTCAACTCAGAAACTGGATGGCAAATGGCATGACTGCAAACTAACCTACCTCTGAGGAGGACAAGTGATTGCAGACTGACTAATTCAACAGAACCTTCCTCGACTCTCAAAGGACCCAAACAAAGGACTGCAGTGCAGCCAACTACTTTCAGTAGAAGTAGTTCAGAGCAAGGTGTGGTTAAAAACTACACTACTTGCACTCATATCCCAGTTCGATTGCTTATTTGAAACATTGGGCAAATACTTGAAAGCGCTTCAGTTTCTCTGTCTGTAAGATAGCAACGGTTAGGTCCACCCAGGAAAATGACCCCCTTCCTGTGAAACTGAAGGTAGGTCCCCATTTCCCTTTGTTTTTCATATGGAGTCACATATGTCTTTGCCTAGAAGTCTCCCTCAGCACCGGCTAACCCAGGTGACGGGCACAGCTAGGGGGAGTGGGAGGTCCCTGAAGCTTGGAAGTCCCTTCCCCTTCCTCTGAGGTCACATTCTGTACTGTCTCCATCACCCCTCCTTCTGGCATGGAAGGTTCCAAGCTGTGAGGTCACAGCTGCATCTGCCATGGCCACTCCTCCTCCCCACCTGCTCCCTGTATGCCAGTTTCCGTCATTAGTTTGACCCCTTGTTTTGCCCTTGGCTCCCTTGCTGCCTCTCCTTTGCTCCTTGCCCTTTGCCCCCCTTTTCCATTCCCTTTCCCTTTCCCTGCACCCCTTGTACCCCCTGCACACCTCCATAGTGTGCAGGTCAGCAGTATGCTCTCCTCCCCAAGAAACTCTTTTCTGCCTGAACCATGTGGCAGTCTCCTTTCTGCCAAACTTTACAGCAACCATTTCCTAGCATAGTGGTGAAAATTACATGTCAATATCTGTAAAAATTAGAAGTGCCTTTGATGTAGTAAGCAGTTATGTTACTATTATATATTTTTCTCCCAGAATCTGAAAAGGCAGTCCTGGGGCTGTCAGCTCTACAGTTATACAGGTATGCATGGAGCAGAAAAGGTATGAAGTCAGAATGAGGAACCGAGCCAGGAGAAAGGGCCTGGGCCACATCACAGGCCTGAGCATCCTGGCAACACGTTGGTCCTACAACTGGCTTCACTTTTCAGTTACATGAGTCAATAAATTTCTTTTATACTCCTAGACTATGACAGGCATCAGCAAATGTCCTAATAACAACTGTCCATCAGCATCCCAGGCTAGAAAGTAAGGAACTTCAATCCTTCTCTCTTACTGTCCATATCCTGCATGACAAGTATGCACTTTCTGCTTCTCCAATTTCTTTTCACTCCCATTCTTTTTTTTTAAATTCACTCCTGAGGTAATATGGAAAAAGAGAGACCCTGCTAGCACTTGTAACATTTTTTTGGTTCTAGGATTTGAACAGCACACCTTGAACTTGCTAAGCAGGTGCTCAACTACTTGAACCACACTCCCAGTCTTTTTGTATTAGATGTCATAGGTGGTATGGATGAAAAGTTCCAACTTTTGTCATACCTTGGTCTATCCTCTAAACAGTCCCTACATAGGGGCAGGTAGGCACTCATTAACACACAGAAAAATACTTATTACTTTAGAGATGTCTAGGATATTTTTTTGTCGGTCGTGGGGCTTGAACTCTGTGCTGGGGTGCTGTCCCTCAGCTCTTCAGCTCAAGGCCAATGCTCTACCACTTAAGCCACAGTGCCACTTCCGGTTTTCTAGTGGTTTATTGGAGATAAGGGTCTCATGGACTTTCCTGCCCAGGCTGGCTTTGAACCGTGATCCTCAGATCTCAGCCTCCTGAGTAGCTAGGATTACAGGTATGAGGCACCAGCACCCGGTGATTTCTAGGATTTTAGAATGCCAGCAAATAGGGAAAATATCAAATATATATATTTCGTAGCATCACAGGCCACATTATTTAACTTCTCTGGGGTAAGTTTTCTGATTGTTATAATAACAATTAAGGTTGCTCTAAAAGTTAGTAATGATGCATGTCAATACATTCCTCAAAATGAAATTACTTTGTGCACAGTACATACTAGGTTCTCCATAAATCACAGCCTTATCTACACAGTAAGTGGCCTAGAATGTGATTGTTGTAAGGTAAATCATCCCAGAAGCCACGTTTCAAAATATACAATATTGGAGTCTTTATTATACAGTTAACAGGCTGCAGGCTGCCAGTTGTTACAAAGACCTGAAGCATGCAAACACACGTAACACAACTAGGAAACATGATAAAGAGGAAAGAAATAACAAAAACAATAGCAGCAAGCCAATTCAGCTCCAATGCAGAGGCTGAATTGGGACGCCATGATGACTGGAGATTAGCCAGGAGACAGGACACAGGACACGATCATAGAGACACACAAGGCATGGAGTCCTCACAGCTACACTGGTCCAGGCCTAAATAGGTTGGCACAGGGGGCAGATTCTCAGGAAATTCCCAGTCCCAGGCACTAGACTGACAGATTCAGTAACTTATCAGCCAAGTGCCTGCCCCTGCCTCCAAGGGTCCAGGCACACCCATTACCTGGGGGGGTTTCCTTCCCCCAGCATGAAGACAAGATGCCAGACCCTACCATCCACCATGTGGCCAATATGGCGCTGGCCAGACCTGACCTCCTCACTTCATGATGACTTCTTGCTTTGTCATCTTCTGAGAGTATTTTGCAAGCAAACTATACAGATTGTGTCACCAGTCAGGCTTTGAGCTCTTCCCGAGCAAGAATGATTCTCCTGTCTTTCTGATTTAACAGAGTAGATAGAGAGTGGCTACTATATATTCAGTAGTTCACTGAAATGAGATTGCATTTATGCTGCTACTGTATTTTCTATTCCATGTACATGTAAAATAGCAATAAAAGAGGTAACAACTCTGCAATAAGTACCATCATAAACTTTGCACTTTCCTACCAGGTCCAAGAACAAGTCCCTCTGTCTATTCTGACCAGGGATTTAGTAATATGAGTCATTCAAATTTTATCATGAAATATAAGGTAACTTTAGAGTCATGCCTATTGGAAGGAAGGATATTTTAACCTCTGTTAAAATAGCAATATAGCCAGTACACTTCATCCTGGAAACAACTGATGTGATTCTATATACAGCCTGTCTATGTACTTACCTAGTGATTCATTGAGTGATTCATTTCCTCTTGTACCCCTCACCTAGCCCTTAAGTACTGCGAATTTCACCTGTTACGATTTTTTGTTACATCTTCCCCTTGCCCACCATCCCTGCTCAGACATAACCTTGTCATGCTGTGAATTTCTCCTAAAGTGTCTCTATGATAGCAATCTTGCTTTCCAGAAAGCAGACCCCGCAGTGGCACCAAACTGAAGGCTTCAAAGAACCATCGACCACTGCCTTCACTCTGCCCCAAGTCTTCTGTCTCCCCTTGTCTTACCCCAAACTTGGACTGGAATTCTCAACAACCTGGAGTTTGGGGTCAGAACATGATACCCCAAAGTCTTATGTGCTGGCATCCTGACTACTTGAAATGAAGCAGGTTGGAAGTTGTCAGAACAAGATCTCCTGGACTTTTTCCTTTCTTCCTATCTCTTGTCTTCTTGTCTTCTTTCTCACTGAAAGCAACTCCTAGAAACTAGAATTTCCTTTTTCCAAGGCCAGCCACAGAAACCAAACCTGTCATCCCTCAGAGAAAGTTACAAACCCTAGAAGAACCTCCTTCTCTGTACCCTCTTCTGTTTAAAGATTCACTCCAGAGCTCAGAGAAATGAACAACACATGCAGAAGCTAGATGTAAAAATACCGAAGGAATTATACAGGACTGTAAGCATTCACACACAGTGAGACAAGAGAGGAGGACCCAGGGCACAGTGCCTCTGTGTCTCTGATCATATACAATACTGTTTATCAAAATGAACTCCAAGAAATTCATTCTAGAAGCAGGTCCTTCCCATACACACCCAACAGGAAGAAATCCTCATAGAGAGGCCAAGAAGAGTCTAGATGGATGGGTCTTACTAGGTGTCCCTCTCACTATTTCCATTATAGTAAATTTATTTGTCCAATCACATTTCCAACCGCTGACAATTCTTCCTTAGTCCTTGCCCAAAACAAACAATGTTGTTCCCGGGTTTTGAATTCTTATGTATAAAGATTCTTGTGCCACATATAACTGATGAAACAAATTTGCTCTAACTTTTTCTGTTGCCTGTCTTGTTGGTACGTTGGTCTTTTGATAAGTGAGTAAAGGATCTTCCCCCTATTACTGGCAAGAAAGGAGGTTGAATAAGGCTAGCTGTTCTTATTATTAGGAGGAAGGGATGCTGAGATTGGGCCTTGAACTCAAGGTGTCACATTCTTGCTTAGCTTTTTCACTCAAGGCTGGAGCTCTACCACTTGAGCCACATCTCTAGCTCCAGCTTTTTCCAGGTTAGTTGGAAATAAAAGTCTCTAGGATTTATTGGCCCAACCTGGCTTTGAACCATGATTCTCATAGCTCAGCCTCTTGACTAGCTAGGATTACAGGTGTGAGTCACTGGTATCTGCTACTGCTACTTCCTTCCTCCCCCTCTTCCTTCCCCTCCCCCTCTTCCTTCTCTTCCTCATCCTTCTCCTCCTCTTGCTCCTCTTCTTCCTCTTCCTTCTCCTCCTCTTGCTCTTCTTCTTCCTCTTCCTTCTCCTCTTCCTCTTCTTCTTTTCTTTTCTCTTGTGTGTGGTGTGTATGTGTGTGTGTGTGTGCGCGCATGCATGTGCACATGGCCATGCACCCTGACACAAGGGCTTAAACCCAGGGCCTGGACACAGTCCCTTATCATTTTTGTTCAAGGCTAATACTCTACCACTTGAGATACAACTATACTTCAAGAGCCACAGACTTTCCTTCCTGGGCTGATTTAAATCTCAGTTCTTAGATCTTAGCTTCCTGAGTAACTAAGATTACAGGCATGAGCACCTGGCTAATTCTTACTTATAAACAAGTTTCAAGGCTCTTTAATGTCTTAGGGAGTAAAAGAATTCTAGGAATCCTCAAAAAGTAAACAAGCCTTTGCCTTCATCAATATGTTGTCAAATCTGCATAAAAGCCATCCGTGTTATCAGGCAAGCATCACAAAAATTAAATGTGGTGAGTTAAAATGCTGAGACTACTTTCTTACATAGGAAAACACTAAGGTAGAAAAGAAAGCCCAGGCAAAAATGGTTTTTCTTTTTTTAATAATTAATTTACTTTATTGCTATTATAGAAGTGATATGCAGAGGGATTACAATTACATAAATCAGGTAAGGAGTTCATTTCCTTTCATACAGTGTCTTTTGTTCCCTTATTTTCTCTCCCAGTCCCTCCCTCCTGGCACTGCTGCACTTTTTCACCCTTTTTCCCTCGAGTTCTGTACCCTCACTTCCATCCTCCTGAAGATATACACTTTAATACACCATCATAAAGAAGACAGAATCATCAAAAAATAAAAATATTTTCTTAAAAAGAAGAGATCTCTCTTGTTTCCATACCTTGGAGTTCATATATGTGTGTATGCATATGTATATAATTTATGTAAGTATGAAGAAAGATGTAGGCATTGCATCATTGTATTTCTCTCTTAAGAGTACCCTCTTTTGATCTCACTGTATGTGAGTATCTAGAATTCAAGATGATTTTTCTCTAGTTCCATTTTTCAACCTCCCCTACTACCAACCCTGCCCTTACCATAAATTCAGTAGTGGCTCCCCATTGTTCTGGGATGTATGCAGTAGGCGTTTTTACTGGAGTTTTTTTTTCCAGTGTTGCAATCCCATTGTTTTCCTAGCAAAATAACATTGAGATTCCTCTTCACCCCAGTCAAAATGGCTATCATGAAAAAATACACAACAATAAATGCTGAAGCAACTGTGGAGGGAAAGGAAACTTCATACTATTTGATGGAAATGCAAAAATTATACAATCACTATGGAAACAAGTATGGAGGTTTCCCAAAACACTAAAAATAGAACTACTATACCACTCCTGCCATATACTCAAAGGAGTGAAGTCAGCACAGAATAGAGACATAAGAGCATCCATATTTATGGCAGCCCTAGTCACCATACTCAATTTATATAGCTAGCCTAGGTGTCCATTGAAAGGATCCATGAAAGGATCTGTCACATCCATGCCAGGGGACCAGGCAGAGGCAGGCAGGCACAGGAAAAAGATTATTACAAGGTGTATTAGAGGAGCCATATTTCCCCTGGAGAGAGCACATGGCAGCCTCTGCTATAGGTAGCAGCAGGGTCTGGGGGGTAGGAAGTGAGGTAGCTGGGAGTTCAGGTGGGTCTGGGCAGAGAGAGGGAGGGGCCGGCACATCTGGGTGGAGCTGAGGACCTAAGGTGGGCATAATACTTATACCCATCAGCTGATGAATAGAAAAAGAAAATGTTGTATATATACACAATGGAGTATTATTTGGCCTGTATTGTTTTTTAAAAAAAGGCTTTGTTGGGAGATGGGTACTAGTTGGAAAGTGTTGGGCTGGGAGGATAAATGGGAATAAATATAACTTAAGTGGATGGTATAAGATTAGAACAGCAGCAAAACCTGTTAAAATTGTCTTGGGTAGGGGAAAGGAGGGGAAAGGTGAATGATTGAGGGGATAAAATTATTTGGAATATATTGCATGGTTGAGTAGAAATGTCATAATGAACCACCCTCCATGTAACCACCCTCATGTATACTAATAAAACAAGAAGATATGCTGATGCATAAAGAAAAAGAAATCATGCCTTTTGCAAGAAAATGGATGAAACTGAAAATCATGAAACAAGCTAAAGTTACAAAGACAAGAGCCATTTGCTTTTCTCTCCTATGCAGAAGCTAGATCTAAAGAAAAAACTGGACATGGACATAATAGTAGACATTTGGGGACATGCCAAGGGTCCTAGGTTCTATTCCCAGCACCGAAAATAGTTTTAAAAAGTACTAGTAGAAGGCCCACTTTTTACCCTCTAAGACAATTTTTCTTAGTTATTAAATAAGAAACCAGGGCTGGGAAGGTGGCTCAGTGGTAGAGCACTTGCCTTGCATGCATGAGGCCCTGGGTGCATGCAAGGCAAGCACTCTACCACTCTACCACTCTACCACTGAGCCACCCTCCCAGACCGAAAGTTTCTTATTTTATAATTGGTTTCAACATTTCCTGTGACCATTGGTTCTGCTAGTTAGGAATGGTCATATCTATTTTAGGCATAATATCTCGTGAAAAGTTTGTTTGCTACAGCTCAGCACGCTGAGGAGGGAGAGCTGCTGTTGGCATCTAATGGGTAGAAGACAGAGATTCTGGAAATACCTGACAATGAGCAGAACAGTCTCCATCTTCCCCAGTTCACAGCAGGGAATTATTTAACAAATGGTGTCAAGGGTAAGAAACTTTGGTGTATATCTACATCGTACTCTTTACAAGATTTGAGCAGCTTACAATTGTATGGGTGCACACACATGTGTATGTGTACTTGTAGAGCTGAATAGTCTAAACTGGCCCACATGGACACAAGAAGCTGATGGAAGAGAAAAGGGTAAGGTAGGGTTGGCTAACTCCACTGAAATCAAGAGAACAATCAGTGGTTTACAAACACAAGGAAGTTCAACAGGATGTGAACAAATCTATGGGAAGCCTAGGTTGGGTAATGAGACCCTACTTCTAGAAATTGTAGTCATTCCTAACAGAAATCACTAGTTGGACCTACTATAGGCAGGATTGATGCACCTGCTAAGAAAAAGGGTTAGAAAAACATTCTAAATCCCAATTTGAATCCCAGTTTTCCTACTCTGTCATGTTGGACATGTAATGGATTTACTGCTGCTTTCATTTCTTCCAGTCTTCTGATTCCTAATGTATTGATCATGCTCTTTCACCGTAATGGCATTATTTTTCTTGGTGATGTGATTACAGGCACATTTCCATATGATTAAACCAACCTAGGCTCTGCTATCCAGGATCATTCAGCTCAACAAAGAGACAATGGTGTGCATGTCAGGTCACTGACAGAGTTAAAACATGGTGCTTCCTTACTGAGTCTATTTATATAGTCTTATCCCATTAATACCACAACCCAGCAAGATATACTATATCATTCTCATCCTAAAGACATCAGAGAAGGTAGTTTACTTGACCAAGAAATTAGTAAATTATACAACCAGTGTGGAGTTTCCTCAGAAGACTAAAAACAGAATTACCATACCTGGGGCTGGGAAGGTGGCTCAGTGGTAGAGTGCTTGCCTTGCATGCCTGAGGCCCTGGTTCGACCTCAGCACCACATAAGCAAAAAGAAAAAAAGCCATAAGTGGCGCTGTGGCTCAAGTGGTAGGTCACTAGTCTTGAGCTGAAAAGCTGAAGGACAGCGCCCAGGTCCAGAGTTCAGGCCCCACAACCAGACCCAAAAAAAAAAAAAAAAGAATTGCCATACTTTCCAGAGATACTACACTTGAGCCTACCTTCAAAGGGATCTACATTTTAAAAGAAAATCTAAATGAATCCTGTGCATTTTAACATTAAAGAATTTCTAAGCACTGGTGTACCAAGTTCTGAGGGTCAAGGTTCAAGTCAACACAGGAAGAAAAATCTGTGCGACTCACCAAAACTGGAAGTGGATCTGTTGCTCAACTGACAGAGTACCAGCCTTGTACAAAAATGCTCAGGGACAACTCCTAGGCCCTGAGTTCAAGCCCCAGGACACACACACTCTCTCTCTCTGTCTCTCTGTCTCTCTGTCTCTTTGTCTCTCTCTCTGTCTGTCTCTCTCTCTGTGTCTCTCTCTGTCTCTCTGTCTGTCTCTGTCTGTCTCTCTCTCTCACACACACACACACATTAAAAAATTCTAAGCACCAGTATTTAATATTGATCTATCTACAATATGTAGAAGTATAAAAATCTGTAAACTGGACTGGGAATGTGGCTTAGTGCCAGAGTGTTTGTCTAGCATGCATGAGGCCCTGGGTTTGATTCCTCAGTACCACATAAACAGAAAAAGTCAGAAGTGTTGCTGTGCTTCAAGTAGTAGAGTGCTAGCCTTGAGCACAGAGAGGCTCAGGGACAGTGCCCAGGCCCTGAGTTCAAGCCCCAAGACTAGCAAAAAAAAACCTTTTTAAATCTATAAACCAACACATATTTATTCAGATACATATAAGCTGTTTAATTTTCAAAATATACCACTACACATTTTTGTTTATGTAAAGGAATTTAGAGACTTAAAGGAGATGATATTCTTCCCTGTGTTAGTTAAGGAACTCAATTAGTTGACTTAACAGACACACCATACTAGCCAGGATAGATTTGACTTGAATATGTAGCAATTTAGATCTTGTCTACAAGGCTTGTTGTGCCCATTACACAGTAGGTCAAGCCCTGAAACAACAAGTTTTGCAAAAGAGAGTTTATTCATGAGGTGGCCAACCGCAAGGTTACAGGAAATCCATGTCTCAAATTTGCCTCCGGAAGGATAGGGATTCAAAGATTTTATGAACTGAAGATAAAGGATGGTTTAAGACAGGGAAAGCTGTTGGAAGCAAGGAAACATGTCATCATGTAGTCTGTATCTTTGCTCAAACTTCTTGGCTATTCGTGAAATTCATGGTCAGAAAATAGCGCTGTTCACTTACCTCTGGAATTTCCCTTTAATACTTTGCTCTATTTTTAATAATTAATCATTTTGTTCTATCTCTAATTTCACATTTTACAGGGAAAAAACAAATGAAAAAAAGTAAATATGTAGAAGACTCAAATTAGATCCTTGTCGATCACTTTGTACTAATGTCAACTCAAAATGGATTCAAAGACCTGAACTGAAGACCTGACACTTTGAAACTACAAGAAGGGGGAGAAACATTAGAACTTATTGGCATAGGCAAGAACTTTCTGACTAGAATACCAAGGTCTCAGCAAATGGGGGAGAGAATCAACAAATGGAATTATATCAAGCCAAAAAGTGTCTGCACAACAAAAGAATGCAGTTATTAGGCTAAAAAGACATCCTAGCGAATGGGAAAAGATCTTTGCTAATGGTATGTTTGACAAAGGCCTAATATTCAGAATACGCAAGGAATTCAAGAAAGAAAAACCCCAAAGAATCAATAACCTGAGTAACAAATGGGCAAGGAGCAAAGTAGAAACTCAGAAGAAGAAGTCAAAATGGCCAATAAGCACATGAAGAAGTGTTCAAAATCCCTGGCTATAAAAGAAATGCAAATCAAAACAAAATTGAGATCCCAGAGCAATAATAAATGCTAATTGTGTGGCAGAGCAGGGGGGGGTGGAAGAACCCTATTACATTGTCAGAGGGGATGTAAACCATTATGGAAGTAAGTTTGGAGATTCCTCAAAAAACGAAACATAGAACTACCCTACAATCCAGAGATACCACTCATGGGCATTTATTCAAAAGATTACAAGTCAGGAAACAGTAAAAACACTTACTGACCATGTTTATTGCTGCACCATTCACTATAGCCAAGTTATAGAAACAACCCAGATGCCAGTCCTGGGGCTTGATCTCAGGGCCACTTCTTGTGTTCCGGTAGTTAATTGGAGATGAGTCTCACTGCCTTTCCTGCCCAGGCTGGATTCAAACTGTAATCTTCAGATATCAGCCTCCTGAATAACTAGGATTACAGTCATAAGCACAGTGCCCAGTGTTAAAAATATTTTTAAAAGGCTATGCCAGATATAGCCTTAGGGCTGGAAGCACTGCTCAAGAGGTAGAGTACTAGTCAACAAGCAAGCCAAGCAAGGGTGACGTCCTCAGTTAAAACCTTGATACTGGCATTAAAAAGAAAAAAGTAACAGTTTTGTGTCACTGGAGATTATAGATAGAAAAGTAAGAAGCAGAGCGTACTGGTAATCACCATCACTGCGGGATGGTCTTTTTTTAGGTGAGTGACAGGTCTTATAATAACATAGCATAGTATGGGGGGGATGAAGGTATTTACTAGCAAGTTGGGAGTCTGGTATTATTTATCTAAAGAACTCTTCTGGAAAAGCTTTCTTTAAGCAAATTCAAAGTTCTCCTTTGAGTACATGTTAGGCAGAAGGGGAAAACAACAATGCTGGTAAACATAATAAATGACACAAATGGCAACCCTCAATGTGAGCCCTTGGGGGTAGAGGAATCTTGTTGTGAAAACGTGTTAGGTCCTACAAGGCACAAAAGTAGTTTCGGTCATGTACGATGTTTAAAATGAGTGCATTAGTTCCTTAGGAAGGCTGTTACCTCGGCTAGACTTGTGAATCCTCAAGTGTGTCCTGGAATACTCACCAAGATGTCAGGGAGATGGTTGGCAAGTCCTTGGTCTCACCCAGAAAAGAATTCAGTCTACCAGTACCATTGGCTCACATCTATAATCCTAGCTACTTAGGAGGCTGAGATGTGAATATCACAGTTCAAAGCCAGCCTGGGGAAGGAAAGTTGATGAGAATCTTATTTCCAACTAACCTCCAAAAAGCAGAGATAGCCTTGAACACAATATGCAGGCACAGTTCCTAAGCCTTGAGTTCAAACCCCAGAACAGGCAAAAAGGAAGAAGGAAGGAAGGAAGGAAGGACTCAGTGAGATACACAGAAGAATCTTTAACAGAGCAAATTTATTTAAGCAAAAGCTTAATTTTAGCTGGGTGCCAGTGACTCACACTTGTAATCCTAGCTACTCAGGAGGCTGAGGTCTGAAAATCTCAGTTTGAAGCCAACCCAGACAAGAAAGTGCATGAGAATCTTACCGCCAATAAACTACCATAAAGAGCCAGAAATGGAGCTGTGGCTTAAGTGGTAGAGCACTAGCCTTGAGCAAAGACACTCAGGAACAGGGCCCAGGCCCTGAGTTCAAGCCCCAGAACTGGTGCACGCATGAGCATAAACACACACACTCACTCACACTTACACTCACACACACAAAATCTAGATCTTAATTAAAGCCAAAGTGATTATAAAGTGATCAGACACCTCCATCACCAAAGGAAATGGAGTGTAGGCAGCTTAATCAAGCAGTCAATTGTTCCAAACCCCCAGTAGCTATTTGTATAGACAGGGCTTAATAATTATGCTAATGAGTATAATAAGGATATACACGTAATTGTGGTGTTTTCAAAAAGTTGTGATGGCATTTCCAAGAACCCAGGAATAGGAAGTGATTTATCTAATAATGTACCCTCAGAGCCAAGATGGTGATTTAAGGGAAGGTATGTGCATAAGGCTGTAAGTATAATGAAATGTAAATGAGACCTCTGACACACCTCTTGAAGTATGAAAGTTTCTGTTCCAGATCCTGGCTGGGAACTTCGCATGCTGTATGGAGAACTAGCTTTAACTATAGTCCAGTGTTGCTTCAGGACAATGGCGAAACAGGATGTTGGCCAAACATACTCAGATATGCTGTTGCAGGGTTCTCTAACTCCTTTGTGCCATGGTTCTCTTTCTGCCTACCTTCCCCTATCTTATATCATTGTGACAGAAAACTCACGGTGGCACCCACAATTGGGCATCATGCCACCTGTGCAACTTATTCTTAAGTATTTTCCAGGAAACACATTGAATTCACATTATGTGAATGTTTCCACTCTGATCTAACGTAGCGGCATTTTTTACACTGCTTTGTGGAAGATTCACAAGGGTAGAGGACAGATCGTAAAGGCAAAGTAAAGGAGGTTCCAGAAGTTGTTTTGAGACAATTACATTGACCATCAGGGTCAATAAAAACCTAATGTCAGCCCAAGGATAGACAAGCAGTTGCTGGTAAGAGATGATTATCTCTCACAGAAACATTCTTTATGTGAAGTTGTGATGACCATGGTTCTGGAAGTTTCTTGTGATCGTTCTAATTTTCATACATATATGCAACAGATTCTTCATTCTCTTCTGGGTTTGTTTATTCATTTATTAGTTAGAGTTTGACACGAGTAATTGATGTTGATTCTACTTGATTTTGATTCTACTTCTTTCATAAAAGAAAGAGTAAGACTGCAGGAGAAAGCAAAAAAAGATGGAGAAGAAGGAATGAAATTCCAAATCCATGTAGAGGTCACCTAACAAAACCACGTAAAAAATTAATCTAGCATTAGATTAATTGGAGGGCACAGAGAGATTCCCCAGAATGAAACCTGACAGTAGAAAGATCCACATGATCAAGGCCGGGGAAAGCTTCCTGGGGGAGATGGATGACAGAACTGAGGTCTGGACGACAAATGGGAATTAACAAGTCAGAAGGGACCAGAGGGCAGACCCAACAACACATGGAGCAACATGTGCATGTGCAATGCACTTCAAAGGAGACCAGTACTCAGACACTGGTCTCCCTGGAAGAAGCTAAAATAAAACCACAATAAAACCACTCAGGTGCAAGGACAACCACATCTTGCTCTGCAATGTGTTCGTGGCTCTGGGGATTTATATATCCACATGCCCAGACCAGACAGAGAGAAAAAAGAGGGTTTATCCCCTGGAAGGAATACAATGTCTTGCCCTCTAATCTAACGTCTGTGGTCAAGGCTCACCTTGAAGAAACAGAGGAATTATGACTACTTACAAAGCCAGAGACGCTGTAGATTGACCAAGAGAAACTTTACTCCTGGAAAGCTCCCAAATTACCTAAGTCCAATGGAGACCAGAAAAAACCTACAAGGAAACTTAATTGCTTTGCTGAGATTTCCCAAGATTAACTCGTGGCAACAAGATCCAAATGAAAGATTACCTGGGGGTGGATAAATCAGAAATTACAGATATGGGTTCTATTACTATACTTCCCTTCCTCTCTGGAATCGACCCCCAGTTCACTTGGGCCTGCCATTGATGTTTCCTGTTTATCTCAATTTAACAGTCAGATCAGAATTTGAACTAAACTCCCTTAGAAAACTCTTTTTATATTAATGGAGTTGAGGGAAAATGAGAAAGAACAATGTAAGGGGTAACATTCAAGATGCATTGTATTCATAAACAGAGATGTTTCTTTCAAATGCTACTTAGCCGTGCCCAGGCCCTGAGTTCAAGCCCCAGTACTAGCCAGCTCTCTCTTCCTCTCTCTCTCTCTCTCTCTCTCCCTCTCTCTCATTATCTCTGTCTCTCTCTCTCT
Organism: Dipodomys ordii; assembly: GCF_000151885.1. Taxonomy (NCBI): domain Eukaryota; kingdom Metazoa; phylum Chordata; class Mammalia; order Rodentia; family Heteromyidae; genus Dipodomys; species Dipodomys ordii. The sequence continues at coordinate 11,192,201 of NW_012267265.1, read as the reverse complement.
GTCTCTCTGTCTGTCTCTCTCTCATACACACACACACACATACACACACAGAGTTCTCTGTAAAATATTGATAATCAATCAGGAAATTTCTGCTTCAAAGGCAGAGTCTCTACTTCTTTCTTCTCTGTGGGTTAGTCTTGGGTGTGAGTTCCCTCAGGAATCTCAGTTGAGTCACTACTGGAGTTCCACAGGGCAACCGCACCAGAACACTGAACCTTGCAAGAAAGAGCATAGAAGAATCACTTTATACTGGAAAAGAAGGTCAAATTTTTAGGTTGGATCTATATAGAGAAAACAAAACCATAAAGATTTGAAACTAATATTGAGTAGACTATTAAGGAGGTAAGGTAAGATAAAGAAAGGCAAGAAGATAAAGGAAAATGATTAGAAATGCTGACCTCATCATTAACTTTAGTATTAGTAACCTCATAGAGCTGATTTGAGGGTTATTTTAGTTAATCATTATAGAGTGGTTGAAAACTTGGTCAGCAATTAATAAGGATAATGTAAGTCTTTAAGAATAAACTAAAATGAAAGGTAGCTATGATTCTAAAAGTAGTCACAGACTCAACAATGGTCATACATCTTTGTAAACTTTACTTAGATTCAAGTATTAGGCAAAGCAAAAATTATGTATGATTGAGTTGAAGATGTGAGTTTTATTAACATTGAAAACATTTAAGCTCAGACACCACATTCCTGAAATCCTAGCTACTCAAGAAGCTGTAGATATGAGGATCAAAGTTTTAAACCAGAAATGGAGCTGTGACTTAAGTAGTAGAACACTCACTTTGAGAAAAAAAAAAAAAAAAGCTCAGAGCCCAGGCCTACAGTTCAAGCTCCAGAACCAGCACACACAAAAAAAGGTATTATTCTGTATCAAGGACTAGATTAACCCATGAGTTTTTGGCAAGTGGTATTGGTCAAACTAAATTGTCTTAAGATAAAGACTAACTTGTCTGGGCACTGGTGGCTCGTGCCTATAATTCTAGCTACTCAGGAGGCTGGGATCTGAGTATTCATCAAAGCTAGCTTGGGCAAGAAAGCCTGTGACATTCTTATCTCCAGTTAACCACTAGAAAAAGTAGATGTAGAGCTGTGGCTCAAAGTGTGCTAGCCTTGAACAAAAGCGTTCAGGACAGTATCCAGACCTTGAGTTCAAGCCCTTCAACTGACAGAAAGAAAAAAGACTAAATTCAATCTATTCTTATTTAGAATATAAATACAAGCTAGAAAGTATACAAGATGTAGTAGAAAATATGATTATTTCTTTTATAAAAAGAGAACATCAAAGGTAATCCAGGTGAAGATTTTATGATCGATTATGAAGTAATTGGAACAGCTTGGTATTGGCACAAAAACAGACCCAAAAACCAGTGGAACAGGTTAGAAGATCCAGAAATAAAATCACATACTTAGAGTCAGCTGATATTTGACAAAGGAGCCAAAGACATACAGTGGAAAAAATATAGCCTCTTCAACTATTGGTGCTGGGAAAACTGGGCAGCCACATACAAAAAACCCCAGCCTGTCACCATGCACTAACATCAAATCAAAATGGATTAAAGACCTCAAAATCAAACCTGAAACTCTGAAACTACTGCAGGACAGAGTAGGAGAAACACTTGAACTTATAGGCACAGGCAGGAATTTCCTGAACACAATCCCAGGGTCACAACAAATTGGAGAGAAATTCTACAGATGGGACTACCTAAAAATAAAAAGTTTCTGCATGGTTAAAGACATAGCTACCAAACTAGAAAGACAGCCAACTAATTAGGGAAAATATTTACCAACAATACATCAGACAAAGGCCTAATATCCTTTATATACAGGGAACTCAAGAAAGTAATTACTCCCAAACAAACCAATCATTAAATGGGCAAGGGAGCTAAAGAGAGACTTCTCAGAAGAGATAAAAATGGCAAAGAGGGCTGGGAAGGTGGTCAGTGGTACAGTGCTTGCCTTGCATACATGAGGCCCTGGGTTCAATTCCTCAGCACCACATAAGCAGAAAATGCTGGAAGTGGCACTGTAGCACAAGTGGCAGAGCACTAGCCTTGAGGTGAAGAGCCAAGGGACAGCGCCCAGGCCCAGAGTTCAGGCCCATGACTAAATAAATAAATAAATAAATTTTTACAAAATGGCAAAGAAACACATGAGGAAATGTTCATCATCCCTGACCATAAAGGATATGCAAATGAAAACAATCCTGAGATACCACCTTACTCCAGTCAGAATGGCCCATATCCTAAATTCAGCCAATGACAAATGTTGGTGGGGATGCAGAGAAAGAGGAACCCTACTGCAGTGCTGGTGGGAATGTACACTTATACAACCACTCTGGAGATTCCTCAGAAAACTAAATATAGACCTCCCCTATGACCCAGCCATACCAATCCTAGGCATCTACCCTGAACAACAAGAACCAGGATACAAGGACATAGACACATGCACCTCCATGTTCATTGCAGCACTGTTCACAATAGCCAAGAAATGGAAACAACAGATGAATGGATCCAAAAATTGTGGTATCTATACACAATGGAATATTATGTAGCCATTAGAAAGGACAAAATAATGGCATTTGCAGGGAAGTGGACGGAACTAGAACAAATCATTTTGAGCGAGGTAAGCCAAGAGCAGAGAGACAAACGGCACATGGTCTCCCAGATATGTGGATGTTAAATCCAAAATGCCAGGAGATATGACAAAGTAAACAGGACTCAAGAAACAAAGGACCTCCACTCAATTTATTGCATCATTTCTAAAGGACTCCATGTTCTTGACCACATATATGGTGTATATGTGTCTGTGTGTGTGTGTGTGTGTGTGCATATATATGTGCACATCTGAAGAAGGTTCCAGAGGGAAACAGGGGAAAATATACAACAGTGGGGCCCATTTGTTGCGCTGGACATTAATGAAAATGAACTAAGCAACTCAAGGACAGCAATGGGAGGGAGAGAATGAGAGGGAAAGAAGGAACAGCTTATACTAAGCAAAAGGAAAGAAATGTACATATCACCTGATGTGGCAGAAATAGTTGTATTGACAAAGCTCATAGAATTCACAAACTTTATAGACCATGATAATGACAATTTGCCTTGTGAAGGTTAAAATGTGATTGTGACTTTAACTAAGAATCACTATCCCACAATACTGTGAAATTTATGTAATCACTTAATCTCAATTTAAAAAAAATATTAAAAGTAAAAGAAGAAGAAGTAATTGGAGGTTTGGTGCTGGTGGCTTATGCCTGGGAATCCTCAGGAGGCTGAGATCTGAGGACCATGGTTCAAAGCTAGACTAGACTGGAAAGTCCATGAGGAGGAGGAGGAGGAGGAGGAGGAGGAGGAGGA
>NW_012267265.1:11164571-11188574 GCF_000151885.1 Dipodomys ordii | reverse complement strand
AAGAAAGAAAGAAAGAAAGAAAGAAAGAAAGAAAGAAAGAAAGAAAGAAAGAAAGAAAGAAAGAAAGAAAGAAAGAAAGAAAGAGAAAAAGAAAAGAAGTAATTGGAGCCAGGAGCCAATGGCTGACATTTGAAATCCTACCTACTCCTGAAGCTGAGATCTGAGGATTGTGGTTCAAAACCATCTTGAGAAGGAAAGTCTATGAGACTCTTATCTCCAATTAATCATCAAAAAGCTGTAAGTGGAGATATGGCTAAAATGGTAGAGCCCCAGACTGGAACATAAAAGGTAAGGGTCAGTGCCCTGGCCCTGACTTCAAGCCTCAGTACAGGTACACACACAAATAAAAAACAAAAAAGAAGGAAATGGCGGCTTTTCTTTACACCTTTGCTCTTTCATAAGGCATAGTAGTTCTTCAGAGAACTAAAAGGAAAAATATGGAAAGGCTGACTCTTGGGGTGAGGGAATGCTGGAGTCTTGATAACCAAATTGCTGTTTGGGACATTCAATCTATGAGGATCCACTGGGAGAAGAGAAGCTCAGCCTTACTGAGAAGTTCAACAGTCCTCAGCCTGCCAAATGACCAAGTAAGCATCATTGATTCAAATCGAAGATGCAGTGAGAAATGGCTGGAGAGCTGTCGGCAGTACTACCAAGGATGGATAGCTATGTGCTTTGTTCCAAGCGCTGTGCAGTAGAGGTGGCCAAAGCAAAATTTAAGCCTGATTAAATTTAAGCTTGGTACAAAGGGCAGAGCCCTATGTGGGCTCCAAGTATTTGCTGATGCATGGCTCATTATTCACCAGGTTTCTGCGCAGAACTTTGTTTTTTGACCTTCAGGAAACATTAGTTAAAATTCAAGCAGAGCATTCAGAATCAGATTCATTGTGGATGTTTACCAGAAACCATACGAGCCAGTTGTAGTCACAGAAGTAAGAATATGGGATAGCTTATGAGCTGTGATTGCCAGCAACATCCTCCTGCTCCCAGTGTTGAAATCATGGGAGCTTGAAAATTGATATTCCTTCTATCATCTGAACCTTCAATACTCAAAAGAACAGTTCTGAGAAAAACTGCTGTGAAATTTTTTCTAAATTTCAAATTATTACTATGGGGGCGGGGGATCTAGGGGCCTGGGCCCTGCCCCTGAGCTTCTTTTGCTCAAGGTGAGCACTCTACCACTTGAGCCTCCGTGCCACTTCTGACTTTCTTGAGTAGTTTATTGGCCATAAGAGTCTCATGAAGCCTGGTGCCGTCGGCTCATGCCTATAATCCTAGCTACTCAGAAGGTTGAGATCTGAGCATCATGGTTCAAAGCCAGCCCAGACAGGAAAGTCCATGAGACTCTTATCTCCAATAAACCATTACAAAACGGGAAGTGGTGCTGTGGCTCAAGCCGTAGAGTGCTCGCCTTGAGCTGAAGAGCGCAAGGACAGAGCCCAAGCCCAGAGTTCAAGTCCCACGACCAACCCAAAAAAAAAAAAAGAGTCTCATGAAGTTTCCTGCCAGGGCTGACTTCAAACCATGATCCTCAGATCTCAGCCTCCTGAGTAGCTAGGATTACAGTCATAAGCCACCAGTGACTAGCTCAAATGATTTTTTTTTTTGTCAGTTGTGGGGCCTGAACTCTGGGCCTGGGCCCTGTCCCTCAGCTCTTCGGCTCAAGGCTAATGCTTTACTCCTTGAGCCACAGTGCTACTTCTGGATTTTTCTGCGTATGTGGTACCCAGGGCCTCATGCATACAAGGCAAACACTCTACCACTGAGCCACCTTCTTAGCCCTCAAATGATTTTTTAAAGGTTTTTTTTTTCCATATGAGAGAGAAAGACAAGACAAATATAGAGAGAAAAGACTGTTCAAATTATAAAGTTCTTACTATATGATCTAGCTACAGCATTTCTAGGCATATACTAAAAGGAGCCAAAGCATCCTGAAGACTCACATCCTACAGATAGAACATAGGGTCTACCTACCAAGTTATTAAGAAATCATTGGCATGGCTTGGTCTCCATTTTTCTTTTAAAGAGACAGATTCCTTTTATTCAAATACTTAAGTACACTATTTCCACATTAAGCTCTTATGGAATCTAAAATGTTACGCTAATCTAAATAATACTTATAATTTAAGATTTGCAAATATGTTTCCTTAACATAAATCTCTATGCTCAAAGTTGCTGGGTTGTTTGGATTTTCCACACGTTTAAACTAGCCTTTTAAAAATACTCCCTTCCAAGTAGGTAGAAAGTTAGTGAACTTCCTTAGCAGGTTGAGAGCAGTGCAGATCCAGAAGAGAGATACACGTAGAGATGAAAGAAAAGATGGTGGTCCCCTTTAACTTCTTCCTTACTTTATTCTCCACAATTTTCTACTAACTTATCTCCTTAGCTCTATCTTTTCTTGTTCCAGCCATTGTTTTCCAAAATACAAATCTGACTCTGTGTGTGTGTGTGAGAGAGAGAGAGAGAGAAAAAGAGAGAGAGAGAGAGAGAGATTCCTGCTGAGAGCCCACAGTGGTTCTTGCAACATTACCAAAAGTTACCATTGCTTATGAGGCCCTCTCTTCCTCTCACTTCCTTCTTTCCACTCTCCAGTATGATGCAACCTCAGATTCTTCCCTTCCTAGAACCTCCGTTCTTTTTTTTTTCTTGCCTTTCTCAGGGCTCTATCACTGAGCCTCTCTGTACTCAAAGGCTAGCGCTCTACCACTTGAGCTATAGTGCCACTTCTGGCTTTTTCTGTTTCTGTGGTACTGAGGAATCGAACCCAGGGCTCATGCATGTTAGGCAAGCACTCTACCACTGAGCCACCTTCCCAGCCCCAGAATGTCCATACTTGTGTTCACCCACTCCAGCCAAGCCCAACTGACTACCTACTTCTGAAAGTTGGGACATCACCTGCTGCTGCCAAGTCTACTCAAGTTTCTGCACTAGGAGTCATGCTCAGGTCCCACTTCAGAGCTGTGAACTCACTGAATTTGTGTCATCTCACTGAATTTGTATCCACATTCCATTGTGAGTTCCGTGAGGACAGGCCTGTGCCTGACTTGTTTGCTGTTTGCAGACGCTCTTTGAATAGTTGTGGAGTCATCGAATGACAGGGTGATTGAGTGTTTATGGACAAGTCAAAAGTCCATCACCTACACATTGAAGCAGCTAGACAAGGGAAAATGAGGAATGGTCAGCTTACAGAAAATACAGGAGATATTCCTTCATGTACTCCCCTGATTAAGGTAACAAAGTCATTTTAGGGAAATGGTAACAGGATAGCTTAAGGAAACAGGAGTGGTGAAAGCAACTCAGAAAGATCCTATTTAGAAACATGGAAGCGCCATCTTGGTTTCAAAGAGAGACAACAAGTTTGCATTTCTTTCTGAAAGATGCATTCCTTACCCCCAATTAACACTTCTCTGACAGGATGTATGCCTTCCTAAGAAAAATGCTTCCCCAAACTTGAGCTACCTCCTGCCCCAAATGCAGATAAGCAGGGCATTATCTCAAGGATAAATATCTATTTAATGGCAGGATACATTCTTACCTGGAAACTCAGAAAGTCATTCCAGGTGTGATTAGAGCAAAGACAAAGCACCTATCTTTATATAACTTTGAAGCCAGACCCCCCTGCTTTTACCCTATAAATACTCCAATAGCCCAAAGAATGGTGTGTGTGTGTGTGTGTGTGTGTGTGTGTGTGTGTGTGTGTGTTTGCCTGTCTCTCCATCTCTATCTCCGTATGAGAGCTCTGTTTTTGTCTGCTTGCCTGCTTGTTTACTTAAAAAAAGCTCTGCCAAATTTTCTTACCATCATAACTTGTCCAGATATTCTTATTCTTCCACCAAATCAAGGACCCTAAGTGAAAAGTTCCTACATTTAAAGGGAAACTTCACTAAACCTCACCTTCATCAGGTGACAAGATGGCTTCTTCTTTTGTACTTACCTCTTCTGTGCCCTCCTCCAACTCATTTACCTTCTAAAGTCAACATGTACTTTCTGTTTACCTTCAAATTCATTTAAGCCTTAAGACAAGTGTAGGGTGGCATTATTATTGCCATCAAAGAGACATTTGGAAAGGTGAAGAAACTTCCACAGATCACATATCTAAATGGCAAAGCCTCATGAATACTAGACAAACACTCTGCTACTGACTACATTTCCAACCTTTACAACCTTTAAAGAGGGAGGAGGGGGAAGAGGAGGAGGAGGAGGAGGAGGAGAATAGATAGGAGTCTGGTGACCAAGGATTAAAATTACTAGGGGAGATGAAGATATTTTAAGACCATATTTTCAAGCTTTCATGTGAGCTATTTATGGCACACCCACTAGTGGCATCTTTTTCTCACCTGAATTATTGTTCTCACCTTCATGTTGCTATGAAGCTATTTTTTCCATGGTGACAACATCACTATAATCCTTGATGGTGAAGTTCTTCATGTTTTCAGAACTTGGCACTCTCCTACAGCAAATGTACAATGTTAAGCCATTCAACATTCAACAGCCTGAACTAAGAGGATCACAAATTCCAGGCCATCCAGGGCTACAGTGATTTCCATACCCACTTGGACTACATAGTAAGATCATGTTCCAAAAAGAAAGGAAACTGTTCTGTTTTGAAAAGGGGCATGTTTTCAGTCAACAGTGTTATTTTACTTTGTCTTCTCCTATTTTTTTTCTTTGATTGAAGTGTCCCTAAATTTTTATTTGATTAGCCCAACTGGGTCACCGATGACCTTCATGCTGTGACCTTGAATTGTCCTGCTTCCTTTTTCCTCTTTCTCACTTCCTGGACCTGTCCTACACTTTAGAAGTCAGTCTATCTCCGGCAGAGGGCAGATGAAGCAGAATAGCTGAGAAAATGAGGTATGGTCAAGCTTATAGCAAATGCAGGTGACATTCCTTCATATACTTCCCTTAAGATTAAGGGAACAGGCTGGGAAGGTGGCTCAGTGGTAGAGCGCTTGCCTTGCATGCCTGAGGCCCTGGGTTCGATTCCTCAGCACCACATAAGCAAAAAGAAAAAAGTCGGAAGTGGTGCTATGGCTTAAGTAGTAGAATGCTAGCCTTCAGCTGAAGAGCTGAGGGACAGTGCCCAGGCCCAGAGTTCAGTTCCCACGACCGGACCCCCCCCCAAAAAAAAAAGAAAGTACTTTTGCTAAAAAGCACTAACTCCTCACGGGAGCCCACAAGTGAACCCAAAAGGCAGGATGCATTCTTACCTGGAAAGAATGCCCTAAGCATCCAGAAACTCAGCAAGTGTAATGCCAGGAGTGATTAGAGCAAGATACAGCACCCATCTTTGCTCCCCTGCCTTTATCCTATAAATACCCCATAACAGCCAAGGAGCTGCATCTCTCTCTGTCCCTTTGAGAGCACCCATACTCTGCCTTTGTGCTTACCTGTTTGCATGTTTCTTTGTTTGCCTGCTTGCTGACTTACTCCATAAAACTCTGCCAAGTTTCCTTGCCATCCTGACTTGCCCATAAATTCTTATTCTTCAATCAAAGTCAAGGACCCTAAGTGAAGAGTCCCTACTTTTATTTTTATTTTTATTTTGTTGGTCGTAAGGCTTGAACTCTGGACTTGGACGCTGTCCTTGCACTCTTCAGCTCAAGGCGAGCGCTCTACCACTTGAGCCACAGTGCCACTTCTGGTTTTTGAGTGGTTTATTGGAGATAAGAGCCTCATAGACTTTCCTGCCCAGGCTGGCTTTGAACCTCAATCCTCAGATCTCAGCCTCCTGAGTAGCTAGGATTACAGGCGTGAGTCACCGGCGCCTGGCAAGAGTCCCTACTTTTAAAGGGAAACTTCACAAACTTTCACCAGAATCTGGTAACAGTGAGACTTCTTTTTATTCTTACTATTGCATGTGCTGAACTAAACGTTTACTCTACAAGATCTTAACTTTATATTACATAAAAGATGACTGTGGAAACATCATCTAACATCTCCTATAATACTTAGAGATTAGTTTCATTCACTATGCTTAAGTGATTCAAAATACCTAAGTCTCTTTAAAAGAAACACTGTGAGCCAACTGTTGTAAATGGTTCCTCACTCACTGGTAAGTAGAAACTATTTTCCAAATTTAGAAATAAGGAAATGAGCTTTAAAAAAATCCTTATTGGTGGTACTGGAGTTTTATTATATCCAAGATCCAAAAGAGACTCCAAGACACTCAGTTAAAGGAGCTAGGAACTTTATGACCACCGCGCAGGGATCGTTTCCTACTACGGGGCAAGTAGGTTACTGGCCAGGGTAGGATAGCTTTCTATAGGAGTAGGTTACACAGGGTTACATAGATGAGCCATGCAAGGCAGGTTTGGCACATTTTCATTGTTTATGGTTATATGACCTTTAAATTCATTTGTTCTTTATGGTAAATATCATATGTAATAATGGGCAATAGGCTGCCCATAGCAGGATCACTCGGTGTTAGTCTTCAATTGGAGGACAGGGGTGATGTCACCTGTGGGCTTAAGGTCCTGTTACTGAGGCGAGCCAGCAAGGTCACAGAAGCAACACATAGCAAAACCATAGCCTTGAGTCCCAGGAGCATAGGCAAAACAGAAGCTTCACTTGGTCAGCATGACCAATACTATCAATGCTATTGACACTACTACAGAAGTGATTTTTATTATTAGCTCCTGACTAATACAGCCACTCAGTGCAGCCGGTGAGAAGCCTCAAGGTTGTCAGTAGCCTTCTGCAAAGCTGCCAGCTTGGTAAACTTGATTGAGTGAGAGATGTTCTCTTGCTTTTTAGCAAGGATGGAAAAGAAGCTGCGGCTGACCAGTAGTCAGCCTTTGTCTGAGGTTTTCCTTTACCAAGAGGTTTTGTCCGTTATCAGTAATTTTGTTCTGTTTTCTGATTTCACATTTTTGTTCTCATGGCTATCCTTCTTTTCCAAGGGAAAGGGGGTTCAGGGGAAAGAGTAAATTTCCAACAGCAGGAGGAACTGAGGTCAGATAATTGGAGGAACTTTCTGCTAGTGAATAGCAACTCAGATATCACAGTTTGAACTCAAGAATCTTAGCATTTGCAAGGCAGGCACTCTGCCATTTGAGCCATACTTTAGCTCCAATTTTTTTTAAATTTTTTTTTTGGGGGGTCCAGTTGTGGGACCTGAACTCTGGGCCTGGACGCTGTCCCTCAGCTCTTCAGCTCAAGGCTAGAGCTCTACCACTTGAGCCACAACACCACTTCCGGCCTTTTTTTTTGCTTATGTGGTGCTGAGGAATCGAACCCAGGGCCTCATGCAAGGCAAGCACTCTACCACTGAGCCACCTTCCCAGCCCCTTTAGCTCTAATTTTTTAGCTGACTTTCAGAAGTCATATAGCTACTAAATCACTTACTTAAGATTTTATGTCATGTCAGATCATCTCCAAACTATGAATATTTTTACTACATCACATCCAGATTATTACCTTTATCATTTACCATTGTTTATATTTATTTCTTTTGGTTTTCTTTTTTTTTTTTTTGCTGGCAATCAAACCCAAGACCCCAAACATGCTAGGCAAGCAGTCCAATCCACCACTGATCTGTACTTCTCAGCCCTTGTGTTTTTTCCTTTTGAAATACTTGTATACAATCTTCACATTACAATACACTGAAAGATCTAATTGGCTTTTATTTGTTATTCTAAAATCAAGAAACCCCTCATTCCATAAAACAGAATGACTGATCTGAAAGCTGAACAAAGGAGATTGCCTTTATAGACAGAGGAAGCTGAAGAAATGAGAAATGGAAAGTAAGGAGTAGATCAATTATTTTACAAATACTTCCTGGTAAGGTTAAATCAGAGCACAACTAGGTGTGGTTGCACACATTTATATTCTCAGCACTCAGGAAGTTGAGACAGGAAGGTAGAAAGTTTAAAGCAAGCCTGGGCTACAAAACAAGTGTCTGTCTCAAAAACAAAATAAAACTAACAAAAGGAAGAGCAAGAAGAAGAAGGAAGATAAGGAGGAGGAAGAAGAAAAGGAGGAGGAGGAGAGGAAGAAGAAGAAAAGAGAGAGAGAGAAAAGACAAAAAAGAAAAAGAAAAAACCCAGAGGGCATATTAGTCCATTTCCCATTGCTTTAACAAACAGTTGAGGAAAAATTACTTTAACAGAGTGAAGACTTACTTTGGATTATTTTGGATTCAGAGGTTTAAATTGTGTTTTTTTTTGTGCCAGTATTGGGACTTGAACTCAGGACCTTTAGGTTTTCCTGCTCAATGTTGGCACTTTATCACTTGAGTCAGGCTTTCACTTCCAGGTTTTTGATGGTTAATTGGAGATAAGAGTTTCATGGACTTTCCTGTTTCAAGTTGTGTCTGAATTTGGATCCTCAGAACTCAGCCTCCTGAGCAGCTAGGATCGGGCATGAGCCACCATCACCCAACTCTGGTTTCAGTTTCGATTGCTTTGAGCCTGTGCGAAGGCTGCACATTACAGCCTGGGAGCCGGGCAGGGAGAAGGCTGCTTATTTCAGGGCAACCAGGAATCAGAGAGAGCAGAGCAGGCAGTAGACAAGATGCACCCTTCAAAGGATGCCCTTGGTGACCTGCTCCCTCCAACAAGCCACCACCTCCTAGTTTCCACCACCTCCCAATATTGTCATCTAATTGTGAATCATGGGTGGATTGATCCAGTGATCAGGTCGAAGACTCCATGAACCAATCACTTCCCAAATGCCCCCATCTCTGAACATTATACTGGGGACCAGGCCTTCAACAAATCTCCTATTTGGAGAAAACTGGAATTTCTCAAGGTTCACTTGGGTTATGTGGCATTTACCACACGGCTGCATTCTGGATTGGTGTGGTCTGCAGGAGCCTAGTGCAAGATGTTGGTTGAAAATAATTGCCTCCCATAGAGTGAGCGTGGCCAGCCTTCCTGTCAGTCACCTGAGGTCTGGAACGGGAACTCCTTCTGTTTGTAAAACCACATGGCCCAGCCCTGAGGGCCCAGATGAATCTCTTTTCACTCACTTCCTTGTGAAACAGGGTTATCTATCTGGCCCATGCCATCTTGGCCACATGGTGGATGCTCAGGTCAGTCTGTCATCTTGTCTTCACTGTGGAGGAAGGTGAAATGTCCCCGCCCCCATTTGATGGGTGTGCCTGAATCCCTAGAAGGCCAGGGAGGGGACACTTGGCTGATAGGTAAACCTATCAGTCCAGTACCTGAGACGGGGAGTTTCCTGTGACCCTGCCCCCCTGACCTGACCCTTTTTAGGCCTGCACCAGCTCTGGTGCCATTATGCCAGGCCACATGTCTCCTTGTTCCTGTCCTGGCTCTGACTCCTGGCACCTCTGCAGTCACCATGGTATCCCAATTTGGCTCCCTATTGGAGCTGAGTTGGTGATTTGCTGGTATTGTTTTTGTTCTTTCTGTCCTCTCCAGGGTTCGTGGCTCTGTTTCCTCACTGTGTAAAGTGTATTTTCTGGCTGCTGGTCTTTGAGACGGGAGTCCACCATGCATTTGCTGGCCTTTGAATAAAGACTCCAAAATTTGGCCTCTCAAAATGTTGCTCTTCTGTTTAATCACCTTCCAACACTTGTCACCATCTGCTAGTCACTTAACATTTGCATGTCCTAGTTTCTTTATCAGCCAACCCTGGGTAATAATTGTAACCATCCTATAGAACTGTGTGGGGAACTTTAAGAATGGATTCATAGGCTGGGCTCCAGTGGCTTACCCTTGTAAGCCTAGCTGTTCAGGGAGCTGAGATCTGAGGGTGCAGTTCAAAGCCAGCCCAAGAGGGAAAGTCTGTGAGACTAATCTCCAATTAGTCACCAGAAAGTCATAAGTGGAGCTGTGGCTCAAGTGGCACTAGCCTTGAACAGAAAATCTCAGGGACAGCACTCAGGCTCTGAGTTAAAACCCAAGGACTGTACAAAAAGGTGGTGGGGGACAAGAAGCACATGCAAAACCATTTAATTTAATAATTTAAGAGTGATTACTTAAACATTAGGAATACAATCTACAGTACAGAAAACAAATTCTAATCACATATGTAATTTCAGGTAGCCTGCTTTTTTCCAAATACTCCCTGCAAGATCCATAACCAAAAGATGTCAATCAATGTGCACTGTTTATTTTAATAAAAGAGAATAGTAAGCCAGACCCTAGTGACTCATGCCTACAATCCTTGTTACTCAGCAGGCTGAGACCTAAGGATTGCAGTTTAAAGCAGGAAAGTCTGTGAGACTCTATCACTAACTGCCAAAAAATCAGAAGTAGAGCTGTGGCTCAATGTAGAGTACCAGCTTGAGTGAAAAAGCCAAAGGACAGCACCCAGGCCCTGAGCTCCAGCCTTAGTAATGGCATATTTAAATGAATAAATAAAAATAAAAGTTCAAAATTAGACTCGGCCTGGCATGTGAAACCAATCTAACTAGATAATGAATATTTTCCTCTCCCCAAAAGATTTATGAATAGGAGAATGATGAATGATCAAGAGGTGTTGTATTCATGAACTGCTATGATGAATGGCAATTCCTTTGAACACTACTTAAAGATAATAGGAATTTTTTTTTAAATATGTATGAGTGCACTTACTGTAAGGTAAGAAAAGGAACATACTTTATTTGGCAGGAAACTAATTATCACAGTAAGAGAGTCATGGCTTAGAAAGCACTTCTGCCTAGATTGCACCAGCCAATCAGAACCTCAAGCTCTGGTCTTTGTACTGCAAACCTATTGGGATAAAAAGACAGCCACCTTTACTAGCTTTCACTCTGTAAGTGTCTCTCCCAAGCCACAAGCTTCTCTCTGCATCAAGCCCATTTCTTCATTGTAAGTACTTGAAATTAAGACCTTCTTTTGAACTTTATATTAGCAGTGAAAAACAATGTTTCCTTTAAAATGATCTGATTTTCTTGTTTTGTTCCTAACATGCCATATTTTGAAGTTCAGCTGAAAGAACAATCTTGTCCTATTGGATTGCTTTAAGTTTAGTCAATTTAGTCAGACTGAGCATGCTTTTCAAAGTAGTGGAGGGTCTTTGCCTTAATGTCCCTTAAATACTATTTTTAACAGGAAATATTAATTCTGCATTGTATTTACTAACTTGACCATTGATTTCACTATTTCAATGAATATGCATATTTACACATTGCTGGTATAATTTCCTTGTGCACTGAAAATATTTTATTTAATCCATTCAAAAATACTGAGCAACTAGAGATGAGATTTTGTAGATTTAAATAATGAATTTGGAGTCCTTTAATTCTAATTATGGAAGTAAAAAAACAAGAATAGTATCAGAATTAAACTCTAGTAGTCACTGATATGAATAAAGAGAGATACTACTTTCACCTAACACATTTGCTAGTTTCTGAAATATAAAAGAGATTATTAGGAAATGGAAGTGTTTCAATAAAGCAAAAACATTAATTCAATATATAGTAGAAACAAGAATATCTTTTTAAATTTTTATTGCTATTATGTAGGTAATGTACAGAGAAGTTACAGTTACATAAGTCAGGTAAAAACTATAAAGAAGAAAATATTGGTAATATATTTAACATCTGAATTAATCCATAGCAGGTATTAACATTTACATGTTTAATATACTGAATTAATAGCACTAATTTCCTGAGCGCTTATGCTCCACACCTATAATTCTACCTACTCAGGAGGTTCGACCTGAGGATCTCAGTTCAAAGCTAGTCCAGGTAGAAAAGCATAAAAGATTCTTATATTTAATTAATCAGCAATAGGAGAGGCATTGGAAAACGGACATTTTTTTCCCACAAAACAGCCACATATTCAACCAAGCTAAGTCTACACAGAGGGGACACCTTTTACTTTTCTTTTAAAATACATATTTTTCCTTGTAAACAAATTCATTTGTAATTAGAAAATCCTCAAACACACATATTCCATATTTTCATGAATGTTTTCTACGAATGTATATTTTTGAAGTAATTTCCAAAACTGCATCAAAAGATCTTTTTCAAAGATCTTTGGAACTACTGGCAGTCTCAAAAATGGCTCTGTTAGCCATTAGAAATGACAAAATAATGGCATTTGCAGGGAAATGGATGGAGCTAGAAGGAATCATGTTGAGCGAGGTAAGCCAAGAGCGAAGAGACAAACGGTACATGGTCTCCCTGATAAGTGGATGATAAATCCAAAATGTTAGGTGATACGACAAAACTAACAGGACTTAAGAAACAAAGAACTCCTGCTCATCTGGTTGAACCACTAAATATCCCCATGCTGCTGATCACATGTATGGTGTATAACATGTGAACACTGTTATATATTACAGACTGTGATAGACAATTTGCTCCAGGAAAGTTAGAATGAACTTGTGACTTAGAAATTATGTAATCACTTAATCACAATCAAAAAAAAGAACTTCGGGGAAGGGAGGGAGGGAGGGGATGGTAGGGGGAAAACAATGGAGGGGCTAACAATGTTCAAGAGGAAGTGTACTCATTACCTCACTCATGTAACTGTAACCCTCTGTATAGTATCTTTACAATAAAAAAAAATGGCTCTGTTAGTGACAAGGAAAGCTGGGAATGGACAAATGTTTATAAGCAAAGTGCATGGCATATAGGTCCCTCATAGACATGACATGTGAACAATACCTCCACACTACATGCTCCAAATTCCAAGTTTTAAATTCACAAAGATCATTTCTTAGTACTGTTAGTTAGCTGGCCAGACCCACCAAAGAAATGTGCAGTGATTACCAGCAAGGAAATTCAAAATAGTCTATTGCCCTACTCTACTCTTAGAAATCTCTGAACCTTATCAGGAACTGGTGGCTCATGCCTATAATCCTAACTACTTTCAAAAGATTTTAATCTGGAGAATTTCAATTAAAGGTCAGCCCTAGTGAGAAAAGACTCCAACTCCAAAAAAAAAAAAAATGATCAAGAAAATGGATGCAGTCCTGGCTCATGTGGTAGTGTCAATTTTAACAAGCAAGTGTGAGTTCCAGAGTTCAAACACTAATACCACCACACATACCAAAATTAAAATTTAAAGAAATCTGAAATTTAGAATTTTTCCTTTCAGCACAAGAAGATAAAGCCTAATCAACTGTGGACCTTTTATAATTTTATGTCAGTACCCTCTAGCACAGCAACCCTTTCAGTTCTCATTGCAAAACCTGAGACCCTAGCCATTTGCACCTAAATCACAATACCTAAAGAGAGTGTCCAGGAATGTACATTATCAACAAGCTTTCTACGTGTTTTTAACCCATAATAAGCTTTGAGGACCTTGGGAGTCTTTTTTTGGGGGGTGGGTCCAGTCGTGGGGCCTGAACTCTGGGCCTGGGCGCTGTGCCTCAGCTCTTCAGCTCAAGGCTAGCGCTCTACCACTTGAGCCACAGGGCCACTTCCAGATTTTTTCTTTTTGCTTATGTGTTCCTGAGGAATCGAACCCAGGGCCTCAGGCATGCAAGGCAAGCACTCTACCACTGAGCCACCTTCCCAGCCTCGACCTTGGGAGTCTTATTCACATGCACAGAGTCCCAGAACAATCCTAGGAACTTACCTGGCACTGAAGACATTTATTCCCAGAATTTTCCCTCCTCTACTTCCTGCTGTCCTTCTACCTTGAATAAGGAAGGTTAAAGACTATTAGATACTAAATAACTGAAGGAAAGAACTGATTTAGTTTCAGGTATTATGTGATTGTTTCTGTTTTATATTTTGTTTCAACTTAAAAGATACCTAGAAGTTTGAAAGGATAGCATAGTCTCCTAAGAAGAGTGTACTAAGTGAGCAGATTTGCTTACTCCTCTTAAAGCTTCTAATTTTTGTAGTGCTGAGAATTCAACTCTGAGAGTCTCGTGCATGCTAATTATGAGCTCTGCCATTGCTCCTCCTCTCAGGTTTACAACTGTGGAGTATGTTCTTCCTCAAGTAAGAAATCTCATGCAAAATGTTATATAACTCATTTCTGAATAAGCTAAAGGTTACAAATGACAATCCTGAACAGTGGTTCCCTCTAGAGTGTATGTATTTTCTCTACCACAGAAGAGAAACTTCTAATAGTGTTTGAAACCTCCTAGGGCCCTTCCAGATGTTAGTGGCTCACACCTATAATTCTAGCTACTCAGGAGACTGGGGTCTAGGGATTGAGGATCAAAGCCAGCCAGGGTGGAAAAGTCCATGAGATTCTTATTTTCAATTAACTACCAAAAAGCCAGATGTGGAGCTGTGGCTCAACTGTTAAACAGTGCTAGCCTTGAGTGAAAAGCTCAGGGACAGTGCCCAGGTTCTGGTACAAAAACAAAGGAAGGAAGGCAGGAAAGCAGGCAGGCAGGCGGGAAGGAAGGAAGGAGGAAGGAAGGAAGGAAGGAAGGAAGAGAGGGAGGGAGGAGGGCAGGCAGGCAGGCAAGCCAGTAGTGGTGAAAGAAACAGAAAGGTCACTTTGTTGGACTGGAGACTGCTTAGGCCACTACAGAGAGGAAAGTAAATTTATTTTTTAATTTTTTTTTTGGGGGGGGGGTCCAGTCATGGGGCCTAAACTCTGGGCCTGGGTGCTGTCCCTCAGCTCTTCAGTCAAGGCTAGCACTCCACCACTTGAGCCACAGCGCCACTTCCGGCTTTTTTCTTTTTGCTTATGTGGTGCTGAGGAATCGAACCCAGGGCCTCATGCATGCAAGGCAAGCACTCTATCACTGAGCCACCTTCTCAGCCCTCAGACAGATTCTTATCCCTAGTAAACTACTCAGAAAAGGCTGGAAGTGGCACTGTGGCTTGAGTCCCAGTGCACTAGTCTTGAGCAAAAGAAGCTTGGAGACAGCAGCCAGACCCTCCTGAGTTCAAGCCCCAGGATTAGCAAAGCAAAATCCAAAACAAAAACTTTCAGCTAAAAAGTCTCTAGGCATTCACACACAGTGAGCCCAAAGAAAGACACTCTTAGGGGAGGAACAGAAAGATTCAATGCCTATGTGCATCTCATCATAAAAAATAGAATTTAGCAAAATGTGCTCTAGGAAATGGAAACAAGAGGTGTTTTTCTTTGTTGTTGATTTTGTTATCTTTTCTTTTTGTCTTGTTTATTCATTGATGTCTTTGGGAGAGTAATGGAGGCCATAGAAATGGAGGAACAAAAAGTGAACAAATGCAGCAGTGGTACTCACTAGACACTGTTTAAAAAGGAACCATACAACTGGTGGATGGGGATGGGAGGGAAAAACTGGGAGAGAGCTAGGGAAGGGGTGATATTGTCCAAAAAGAAATTTACTCTTTACCTGACTTATATAACTATAACCTCTCTGAACAACACCTTTATAATAACAATAAAAATTTTAAAAATCTATTAGGATAATAGGCTTATGCCTAAAATCCTGGCTACTCAGAAGGCTAAGATCTGAGGATCACAGTTCAAAGCCAGCCCGGGCAAGAAATTTGTGAGACTCGTATCTCCAATTAACCACTCAGAAAGCTGGAAGTGATGAACCTAAGCAACTCCATTTCACTTAAGACCCCCATCTCAGTTCTGCAAGTTAACCCTTGACCCACTTCAGCCCCAATGCTAGAAATTAGGACAGCAAGACTTGCACAAACAATTCTCAAAAACACAGATGGTGTTTTCTTAAGACAGTATGTTGAGATATCTGAAATTCCAGAACAGCCCCTCCTGGGGTCTGGTGACCATTATCTAAACCAGACATCCTGCAGTTTAGCACCTATCCTCTTGAGACTCCCCTGTGGTGCAAGCCAACCAGTTTAAAGTACCTCAGCCCCCTTGATCTAACCAACAACTTGTTTCTGGTCCTTTCCCGCTTTGTAGTGCACCAATCATACTATAGAGTTGTTTTATGATTTTCCCATGGTTTGTAGTCATTTGTTACAAGAAGTCATGATGTATGCAAAGCCCCTGCCTTCCCTAAAAAATGTATAAAAAGTGTTGTAACCCCGGGCTCAGAGCCTCTCAGTGTCATGGGCTGCTGTCATGTACACGGGGGACCAAGCTTGAGCTTGCAATGAAGACTCCTTTTCTTTTACATTGGTGAAGGTCTCTGGTGGTCTTCTGGGTAAGGATTTCAGAATTCGGCTTTACAGAAGTAGAGCTGTGACTCAAGTGGTAGAGTTCAGGGACAGCACCCAGGTCTTTGAGTTCAAGCCCAGGAACAACACACTCACACACACACACACACACACACAATTAGCCAATCAAAAAACATCATCCAATATATGATTCCTGTTATTTTAGCGCTGGAGTTTGGGAGGTAGGGAACGCCAGGGCTCTGGGTTGGGTGGAGATCTGAGAGGGCCGTTGAATTCCATCCCATCTGTTGCTGAGTGTTTGAAATTTAAGTTGTCAACCCACAATAATTATTGTGAAAGAAAAAGGAAAACTGAATTCTG
This sequence comes from Dipodomys ordii, assembly GCF_000151885.1. NCBI lineage: Eukaryota > Metazoa > Chordata > Mammalia > Rodentia > Heteromyidae > Dipodomys > Dipodomys ordii. The sequence continues at coordinate 11,172,244 of NW_012267265.1, read as the reverse complement.
GCCATTTCTTAACTTCCTTGTTCCTCAAACCAAGTTAATTATTGTAATAAGGATTGAGCAAGGAAAACTGAATTCCTCTTTCGTCCTAGAGCTTGAACTCAGGGACAGGGTGCTGTCTCTTAGCTTTTTCTTTCAAGGCTAGCACTCTACCACTTGAGCCACAGCACCACTTCCAGTTTTCTGGTGGTAAATTGGAGATAAAAGTTTCACGGACTTTGCTTCGAACCGCAATCCTCAGATCTCAGTCTCCTGAGTAGCTAGGATTACAGGCGTGAGCCACCAGCGCCCGGCTGAAAACTGAATTCTTGCAGTTTCTTTACTTCCTAGTTCCTGGGAATGAATGATGGTGTTCAGAACTGTGGTTGTTTTGCATTAAAACTCAGGGGCACTGGGGACTCCCTTATAATCCTAGCTACTCAGGAGGCTGAGATCGAAACCAGCCTTGGCAGGAAAAGTCCTCATCTCCAGTTAACCAGCAAAAGCCAGAAGTGGAGCTGTGGCTCAAGTGGTAGAGCACCAGCTTTGATGGGGGAGGGGGCGTTGAAGGGAGGCTGGCAGGGTGGGCGAGCACACCTGAGCAGGGTCTAAGCCCCTACCCAGGGCGTGATAGCTTCTCCAAGCTCAGCCTCACCACATCGGAGGAAAACTCATTGGGGAGGGGGTGGGGAAGGCGGGGGAGATCTGGTCCTGGGGTCTGAACTCTGGGCCTCGGCGCTGTCCCTCAGCTCTTCAGCTCAAGGCTAGTGCTCTACCACTTGAGCCACAGCGCCACTTCTGGCTTTTTCTGCTTATGTGGTGCTGAGGAATCGAACCCAGGGCCTCATGCATGCAAGGCAAGTGCTCTACCACTGAGCCACCTTCAAACTCAATTTTCCAAACGTTCGCCTGGTGATCGCGGCTCCGGGGCTCGGGCCGGGCAGCTGGAGCCGGGCAGCGGGCAGCGATCCGGGCGGATCCGCCTGCGGGTGCTCCGGGCTGCCTGGCCCCGCAGCCCCGCAGCCTCAGCCCCGCTGACCCCCGTTCCACCGCAGGGTGCCGCCGCCTCTGCGGGAGTGCGGGCTGACCGTCCCCACCGGGAACACTCTGTCCCGGCTCCGAGAACTCCGAGGCCAATGAGGTCTGGTGACTGCTGGGGACATCAAAGCGTGCCGCAGGCAGAACGGGGGTGTCTGGGGGGTACCTCTCGGGCAGCGGCTGTCCGTCACGTCCTCGGGCCTTGGCGCAGACCCCCCTCCCCTCCACCCCCCCCCAGCCAGGTGCCAGCAACCCATGGCCTGAAGAACCCCAGAAATGAATGTGAACACAATGTTAACCTACAGATCTTATGTAAATGTGAGCGCACGCCTTCCTAATGACTGTCCTGAGAAAGAGCCGAGCAGCCAGTGACATGGCAAACGGACCAGCTGGTCCCCAGCCAGCAGCTCCAGACTTCGGTATTGCTGGCAGATCTTAACTTTGTCTTCCTGCATGGAACAGTAGTACCACAGAAGCTGCAACGTCTGTCTGAACGGCTGAGACCCGGGTGGAGTAAGATGAACACACCAGCATTCCGCAGTAGCCCAACTTTGTCCAGGCCACAACCCAGCAAACACCGGCTCTTTCTACTGCGTGGCACCCCCCCCCACCCCCACAAAGCCTGATCATACAGAGACAGGAAAATGCGGAAAGAAAGAGTTTTACTGGCACCATTTGGAAAGTGTCGGGCGAGGGGAGAGCCATTTTTCTTAGGAGTTGCAAGTGCGAAACCTTTACAGGGGTTTGGGGAAAACCTATCAGATAGAAGGGGACCAGGGTACATAGAAGTTCCAGGCGACCTGCTTGCCCAGGCGAGGGCAGACTGTCATCCATAGGTCTCGGCATGCTCTGAGTTCTTGAATGGAAAGAAAAGTTACTGGTTAGAAAGTCTGTGGCTCACACTAGTAATCCTAAACGACTCGAGAGTTCCAGACACAACCCCAAAACTCGAATTAACTACCAAAAAAGCCAGAAGTGGTCTGGTAGCTCAAGTAGTAGGGTGCCAGTCTTGAGAAAGCAGGAGGAGGAAGAGGAGGAGGAGGAGGGGGAGGGGGAGGGGGAGAGAGAGGGGAAGGGGGGAAAGAGAGAAAGAGAGAAAGAAAGGAGGGAGGGAGGGAGGGAGGGAGGGAGGAAGGAAGGAAGGAAGGAAGGAAGGAAGGAAGGAAGGAAGGAAGGAAGGAAGGAAGGAAGGGAGGAAGGGAGGAAGGGAGGAAGGAAAGAGGAAATAAAAAGACTTGGAAAAAATTATATTAAGTAAAATAAGCCAGACCCAAAGAAACATAGGTCCCATGGCTTCTCTTATTTGCAATAACTAGTAAGTATATGTCTAGGATAATCTTACCAGACAAGCAGAAAAGGTCAAAAGCTATGTACATATGACCATATAGATGATCCTAAGTGAAATGAACCCCAAGATAGGGACACAAGAGATTTTATCTTTGTCGCTATTGTTTTTAATGTACTAGGTGATTTTTTTTTGGGGTCCGTTCGTGGGGCCTGAACTCTGGGTCTGGGCGCTCTCCCTCAGCTCTTCAGCTCAAGGCAAGCGCTCTACCACTTGAGCCATAGTGCCACTTCCGGCTTTTTTCTTTTTGCTTATGTGGTGCTGAGGAATCGAACCCAGGGCCTCGAGCATGCAAGGCAAGAACTCTGCCACTGAGCCACCTTCCCAGCCCCTAGGTGATTTTTTTTGTTTCCTTTGTATGTTCTTTGCTCATAGTATAACCCCTGTTTTCACTGTATTTCATTCCGGTGTCCTGCATCCTCTATATACATTTTTCTAATTTGGGGAGGGGAAGGGAAATAACAAAATGCTGAAACAAGGATACAGGTTGACCCATTGTAACAATGAGATGTACAAGATACTATGTTGAAAACAAACTTTACAACTGGGTGGGGGGAGGGAGGAGTTGGGAAGGTGGGGAGAGACAGGATGGTAGGGGGAAAACAAAGGAGGGGATAACAATGTTCAACAGGAAATGTACTCATTACCTTACTCATGTAACTGTAACCCCTCTGTATAGCATCTTTACTATATATATAGTATATATATATATATATATATATATATATATATAGTATATATGGCTCAGTAGTAGAATGCTTGCCTTACATACATAAGGCCTTGGGTCTGATTCCTTAGCACCACATATGCAGAAAAAGCCGGTAGAGCACTAGCCTTGAGCTGAAGAGCTCAGGGGCAGCGCCCAGGCCCAGAGTTCAGGCCCCACAACTGACAAAAAAAATAAAAAAGATAGCTAGAAAAGAAAAGAAAAAGAAAGGGAGGGAGGGAGAAAAGAAGGATAGATAACCCATTAATATTATTTTGTTGTTTCAGTCCTCTACATTTGGCCATCAGTAAAGACATCTAGTTTAGCACAGACTTCCTTCTGATGTGTCTTTGTTCCTTTTTATTTTTGGTAACACAGGATGTTCCAGGCATCTTACCCATATCCTTGCCTGTAATCTCAGGCCCTGGAATCAGCCATATTTCCAGTGAACACTGATTCTTTTAACCAAGATTTTTGCACAAGGTGTGCTTACTGATACAGACTTTGATGATTTCTAGGCCCTCTCAGTGCACACAGTAAGGAATGTCTGTTTCGAATGCATATGCATATTTTCATTTACATATGTATGTGTCCTGGTCCACACGCACAGGTGGCTCACGCTCTAATCCTAGATACTCAGAAAGCTGAGATCTGAAGACGGAAGTTTGAAGACAGCCAGGACTAAAAAGTCAGTGAGACTTGAATCTCCAACTAACCAGCTAAAATCCAGAAGTGGAACTGTGGCACGAGAGGTAGAGTGCCAAGCTTGTGCAAGAAAGCCAAATTAGAGCCTGAGGCCCTGAGTTCAAACCCAGCACAACTAAACAAAAACAACAACAACAACAACAAAAACATGCATTTCACAAAAGACAATGTCCCTGTACATTACCCAGATGGGTCCTGAACTTCTGGGCTTACATGACAGATCCTCCTACATCAGCCTCCTGGCGTGGCTGGGACATACAGTGCAAACTGAACTTCGTACTATGTAGTGTTGCTCATCTTTGGGTCTCCAACATGTGTGTTCATAAGTTTTGTGAAGATTTTCCCCCAGTCACATTCAAATTACTCAGTAAAAATGCTTCCTGATACATGTCACTCTCTTCTTGCCCTCCATGAAGGAACTTGCCCAAAGGCTCTTACAGCTCTTCACCCCCGGAATGCTTCAAACAAATTGCAGGCTTTCAGGCGGCATCTGTGGAGCTCAGTGCATTCTGTGTCTCCTCTCAGCCAATGAGTATAATAACCAATGAGTATGATTCTCTAATTTCATACTCCACTCAAAGGTAATTTCTATGGCCATGTAATGTGTATTCATTCATTCATTCATTGGCCAATACTGAGGCATGTACTCTAAGTCTAGGTGTACTAATAACTTTTTTGCTACTAGGCTGGTGCCCTACCACCTGAGCCACACCTCTTCTCCTGGCTTTTTACTGGCTAATTAGAGAAAAAAGGACTGACTTTGAACCTTCATCCTCAGATTTCCGCCTCTTGAGTAGCTAGGATTACAGGCATGAGTCACTAGTGCCAGGCTGGAGTGATCTTTAAGGTCTATAATAATATGTGTAGGTGTGCAAGCATGTTTGCAAGCAGCCATGAATCCCTACCTTAATTTCCAATTAACAGCACAGAATTTGTTCTAGCCTTTCTCATTGCCTTATTTGTAACTTCTTTTTGTGACTGTGAAAAACTTTGATCTCATTATCCATGATATATTTATTTGGTTAAGTCCTATGGAAACCTAGACATATTTTAGAAGTTTCAGAATTGCTAAGCCTGTAAAAAAAAATTTACAAACAGGAGTATAATACTAGTATCAGTATGGTATTTTCACAATTGAAAAAAAAAACAAAACAAAACTTTGCTGGCCCAACTATGGTGGTGCATGGTTATAAGTCCAGCATTTCAGAGGCTAAGGAAGGATTGTGAGTTTGAGGCCAGCCTAAGCTATATAGCAAGATCTTTCCTCAAAATAAATAGATAAATAATAAACCTTTGCTGTAGTTCACAAGCAGGATCTGTCAAGCCAGAATTGACAAGCAAATACAGGCTCCTAGTAAATCTGAAATGATGGCGCAGCCTGGAGGCAGGAAGAGCAGAGAGGACTGCCGATCAGAAACAAGTCCAAAACAGAGGGCACATAATAAAGGAGCCAGAGGGCTTCTCCATACAGGAGAACTAAGGAAGGTGTGACTTTTCGAAAAAGCTATTTTCAAGCAGCTGCTGCTGGCTCATATGTGTAATCCTAGCTAATCAGGAGATCTGAGGATACTTGTTTAAAGGCAGCCCGACAAGGAAAGTTCATGAGACTCTTCTGTCCCAATTAACCACCAAAAAGCTGGCAGTGGAGCTGTGGCTCAAGTGGTAGAGTGCAAACCTTGAGCAAAAAAGTTCAGAGACAGCACACAGTCCCTAGGTTCAAGCCCCAAGACTTACATGAGAGAAAGAAAGAGACATACAGAGAAAGAGAAAGAGAGAGAGAGAGAGAAAGTGAGAGAGAGAGAGAGAGAGAGAGAGAGAGAGAAACAGGCCATTTTCTACAGCTACTAATTTTGACCTCTCTCCAGTATTGTGATTGTTTCCCTGTCTCATGGCTAACAGGTACCCATCTAAATATAGCACATGAACAACCCCTCCTTTCACCCTGTCACCCTATTTGCCTCACCAGTTTAGTGAAGGCCTTTCCCCTGAGAGTGTCTGTTCTCTCAAGAGTAGAGACAGAAATTAGTGCCTTTCACAAATCACCAAGCAACATCACCTCTGTTGCCTCCTGGGCCAGCAGAGAGTGCATAGTGTCTCAAAAAGTACCTTACAAGAAAGCCTGGGGGGCCCACTAATGTCAACATCCCCTTTTTCAGACCATTGCTTTTAAGACTTCGTGTTGAGAATGCAACCTCAGGTGCCAGCAGCGGTTATTGTAACTCAGCCTGGATTTGTTCGTGCACCCCAAAACTCAAACTGGCAGACAAGCATGTGTGATTGCTTCAGTGACTGCGGAGTCTGTAAGTATGGGGAAAGTGTCCCCCTAATTTATAGGTGGGTTGCTTATCAATATCCACATACTTTGCAGCAAAAGTTGACTATTTATAGGTACTTTGCATAGCAAGTAATATATGGTATTTTTTAACCAAAAAGGCTCGGTACTGATTGTAAATCAATTCTGCTCTGACCTATCAAAGAATAGTTTTATACCTAAAATAAGAGCTAGACTTAAGATAACAATGAAAGGGCTAATTGATTCTAATTACAAATAGATTGTACATTAATGAATTGTTTAGAGTTTAACTTGATTTTTTTTGGTCAGTCAATGGGGCTTGAACTCTGGGCCTGGGCACTGTCCCTGCGCTCTTTAGCTCAAGGCTAATGCTCTACCACTTTGAGCCACAGCGCTACTTCTGGTTTTCTGTGGTTAATTGGAGATAAGAGTGTCATGGACTTCCTTGTCCAGGCTAGCTTTGAACTTCAGTCCTCAGAACTCAGCCTCCTGAGTAGCTAGAATTACAGATGTTAGCCACCAGCACCTGGCTTAACTTTATTTTTATTTTATTATATTTATTTGTTTTTTTGCCAGTCCTGGGTCTTGAACTCAGGCCTGGGCACTGTCCCTGAGCTTCTTTTGCTCAAGGCTAGCACTACAACTTGAGCAACAGCGCCACTTTGAGCCTTTTTTTTTTAACGTTTTTTATTGTAAAAATACAGTTATATGAGGAAGGAAAGGTGTAGCCCAGGCTGGTCTCAAACTTGTGATCCTTCTGCCTCATCTTCGTTGTTGATTTCTGGCATTCGCCACCACGGCCGGCTCACTTCAGGCTTTTTTATGTGGAATCAAACCCAGGGCTTCATGCTTGCTAGGCAAGCACTCTACCAATAAGCCACATTACCAGCCCTTAACTTGATTTTTAAAAGACTGGTTTTGTTGTATATAGGTTAAACAGTGTGTGTGTGTGTGTGTGTGTGTGTGTGTGTGTGTGTGTGTGTGTGTGTGTGTGGTCTGTGTGCATGCTAGTCCTGGGGCTTGAACTCAGGGCTTGGTGGCTATCCCTTAGCTTTTTTGTTCAAGGCTGACACTCTACTATTTGAGCCACAACTCCACTTCCAGTTTTTTACTGTTTAGATAAGAATCTTATGAACTTTCCATCCAGGGCTGACTTTAAACCTCAATCCACAGATTTCAGCCTCCTGAGTGAGAAGCTACGTCTGTACATCTGTAAAGATGTAAGCAATTGACATTCAAGAAACTATTCATTTGCATTAGATTGGATATAGTACACGGAGGATAGTGTTTATCCCTAGTTTCTGCATGCTTGAAAATGAAGAAGTTTAGGGGCTGGGAAAGTGGCTCAGTGGTAGAGCGCTTGCCTTGCATGCATGAGGCCCTGGGTTTGATTCCTCAGCACCACATAAGCAAAAAGAAAAAGAAAAGCCGGAAGTGGCGCTATGGCTCAAGTGGTAGAGTGCTAGCCTTGAGCTGAAGAGCTGAGGGACAGCACCCAGGCCCAGAGTTCAGGCCCCATGACAGGACACCCCCCCACACACCCAAAAAAAAGAAAGAAACATATTTTCAATTGGTTGTTATATTCAATTAATCATGAAGTTATTAGGCTT
>NW_012267265.1:11153694-11164521 GCF_000151885.1 Dipodomys ordii | reverse complement strand
TGGCTCAAGTGGTAGAGTGCTAGCCTTGAGCTGAAGAGCTGAGGGACAGCACCCAGGCCCAGAGTTCAGGCCCCATGACCAGACCCCCCCCCAAAAAATGAAGAAGTTTAAAGGTAATTAGCTTGTTGTTGGGGAAAATGTCTCTGTCTCTCTAATTTTTTTCTTTTTATAAGATCTTTCTGATGGAGTGCTGGTGGCTCTCACCTGTAATCCTAGCTACTTAGGAGGCTGAGATCTGAGGATCACAATTCAAAGCCAGCACGTGCAGGAAAGTCTGTGCAGCTCTTATCTCCAATAAACTACCAGAAAACCAGAAGTGGTGCTGTGGCTCAAGTGATACAGTACTAGCCTTGAGCTGAAGAGCTAAGGGACAGCACCCAGGCTCAGAGTTCAAACCTCATGACCGACTAAAAAAAGAGTATCGTTCTGGCTAGGCACTGGTGGCTCATACCTGTAATCCTAGCTACTCAGGAGGCTGAGATCTATGGATTGTAGTTTGAAGCCAGCCCAGACTTCAGTGGAAGGCATTGCTGGTACTGAGGAAGAAGTCTAGAAATGACAAGGTTTCAGTGAATCAATTCACCGAATCAGTGATTTCAGTGATTCAGTGAATCATGAATCAATGCATGAAGGCACTACTGTAGATAGAATGATCTCCTTTCCAATATTCAGTCACTTCTAAACTGAGGGAAGAGCTGATGCAAAGTCTGAAGATGTACTTGGCAACCATAATGTGCACTGTGAGTCACGGAAGTGAACAAACGTTCAGCCAGTGTAGGCAAAGGGGAATAATTTGTACCCTTGCTTTTCATGTGTCCAGGTCTCTGTGGCACATTTTGCTTTATGTGCCTTGGATGTCAGGTTGCAGCTGACATGAATGAATGCTGTCTGTGTGGAACAACTGTGGCAATGAGGACTCTCTATCGAACCAGATATGGGATCCCTGTAAGTCTCTTACCATCCCTTATTGTTTAAATACAATAATCCTAATCCTGTCAGTCAAATAACTTTCTTTGTGTGTGTGTGTGTGCACCAGCCCTGGGGCTTGAATTCAGGGTCTGGGCACTGTCGCTGAGCTTCTTTTGCTCAAGGTTATATCACTCTACCACCTCAGCCACAGCTCCACTTCTGGCTTTTTCTGTGTATGTGGTACTGAGGAATCACACCCAGAGCTTCATGCATGCTAGGCAAGCACTCTACCACTGAGCCACCTTCTCAGCCACAAATAACTTTCAAATATAAAGAATAATTGTAGAGAAGGAGGCCACTGAATGGAACCCATTGTGTGAATTTGCCTGGAGAGCCTAGGACTAGCAATCCTGTGTTCAATTGTAGCTGCAGATTCTCCAGTTACATAAAACCTTCCAGGTTTCTGCTGAAGATAATTGAAAATAAGTAACTCTCATATTTGCAATGTCTAAGATACAAATTGCAGGAGGATTATTTAGAATTTACCAAGAGCCAGACACTGATGGCCCACACCTGTAATCCTATCAATTCACAAGGCTGAGCTCTGAGGTCCATGGTACAAAGTAGCCAGGCAGAAAAGTCCTTGAGACTCTTATCTTCAATGAACAAGCAAAAAGCAAGAAGTGCTTAGCAATAGAGTCTGCATACTATTCAGTTGTCCATGCACTGCCTTCCACTACACCTACTTCGCTTTATTTAATGGAAGAATGTTAGTCAGGAGTCTATAGAGGAATGACCAACAGAATGAGTGTGTGTACATACGTGTATGCATACATACACATTTGTTTATGTATCACATAGAAATTATATAGATATGTAGAAATAGATTGATATATATATAGAGAATATATATAATATGTAGTCTGCCATGTGTATAATATGCTTCATATATAATATGTAGCTGGAAGTGGAGCTGTGTCTTAAGTGGTAAAGCATCAGCCTTAAGTGAAAAAGCCAAGTGAGAGCATAAAGCCCTGAGTTCAAACTCCAATTGTATATACATACAGATATATATTTCTATAGAAATATACAGCTATGTGTATAGAAATAGAGAGAGATACATATGTCTCTACATGTGTGTACATATTTATGCCTCTCTTTATTAGAGAGAGATGGAAAGAGAGGAAGGGAAGGAGAAGGAAAGAAGGAAGAAGAGGGAAAAAGAGGAGAGAAAGAGGAAGAGGTATTTTAAGGAATTGGGTTGATGTAGTTATGGAGGCTAGCCAATAGGTTGGAGATCCAGGAAGAAATTACAGCTCAAATCTAGAGCATCTTTTTCAGGGTGTTTTCCAATGAATCAAATCAGAATTGTGCTAGGTGCTGGCATGTGTGTGTCACAACTGTTAATCCTAGTTACTTTAGAATCTGACATCTGAAGATTGAGGTTCAAAGCTAGCCCATGCAGTAAATTCCATATACCTCTTATCTCCGATTTATCACCTGAAGACCATAAGTAGAGTTCTGGCTCAAGTGATAGCATACCAGCCTTGAATGAAAAAGCTAAATCCAGGCCCTGAGTTCAAGCCCTGATATCACTACATGTAAGCACGCAGAAGCACACACATCCACACACACGCACAATCACGTCTGTATTGCTACTTCTTGACTTCTCAGTTTGGGACATTATCTGTTGACTTTCCACCGTAGAAAATAAAATTTTAATGTTTCCTTCTCATTCTCCATGACACATAGACTCCCTCTCCTACCCCACCCCATCCCCATAGAGTTCTACCTACTTTAGTTAATTCCATATCTGATACCTATATTATGAGCCATATCTGATATTTATATTACGATCCTTATACATGCTTTATTCAACTTCAGATCCAACTCATGTGGTGAATATGATTACTTTTCCTAAATTTTGTTTCTCCTGTGATTTGAAACAGTTTTTTTTTTCAGTAGTAGTTTAACCTCAAATTCTTTGTTGTCTTTCTAAATCTCTTTCCAACATATTCAACACAGGAAGTCCACACAGGAAGCCTCCTGTCTTGTTCCGGATGAAATTTCTCTCTGAACTTTGAACTGCCTGCTTTGAAATAGAAGCTTCTGGAGAAAGGGTGGGGACAGCTTTGAGAGTCTAGCCCCTGACACGCTTTATGCTACCATCATACCTGATAGCTTGCTTGGATATACTCTTATATTCTCAGAATGACAAAAGTCTAAGAAAACATTTTATGTCCTAAAAGAGTTAACAGTTATATGGAAAAAAATCAATTAATGTTTTCCTGAATATATCTATCCACAGTGAAGCCAAAGACACAGTGCCTTTGGATGCATAAAAATCCACCAGTGTTAATTCTACATAGGTATATTTTACTTTGTGTGTTGGGGAAGGGAGGAGTGCTAGGGTCACACCTAGACCTTCTACATGCTAGGCAAGCACTCTTATCACTGAGCTACATCCACAGCCTTGTTTTTCTTTTTCTTTTGTATCATTGTTTGTTTTTGTGTTTTGGAGACAGTATCTCCCTATATAGTTTATGCTGGCCTTGAACTTGCTATGTTGCCCAGGCTGACATCAAACTTCAGATTATCTTGTCTCAGGCTCTTGACTGTTTGGGATTATGGGCATGAACCACTATGCCCAGCTGTTTAAATGTTGTATTGAAATACAATTGTACTTTCCATTCACATTTCTTTCATAACTTCAAATAGGGGTCCATTTGCGATGACTACATGGCAACCCTTTGCTGTCCGGTTTGTTCTCTTTGCCAAATAAAGAGAGATATCAACAGAAGGAGGGCAATGAACGCCTTCTAAAAAAGATTCATGGTGAGTCCGTGCAAACTTTTTATCCTCCTGAAATCTGGGGAGTTTGGGAACTAGGGGCTTTGTAAACTATTTATTATTTGGAATAATAGTTCAGTAATAGAAATTCTCTAAATCTCCTAAAGTGCTATCTTAAGAAAAGATTGATTCTGATTTCTTCTTATGAAGAACATAGCTCTGTATTGTCAGCCATATTTTCACAAATAAATGGGTAGTGAATCTGGTATATTTTTGAAACTTCTCATAATTGCATTAGTCTATTAATGAAGAACTTACAAAACACTCCTCTGTACATCACCTTAAAAATTAAAAAAAATAATAATAATAAAGACTCACACCTGTAATCCTAGCTACTCAGGAGGCTGAGATCTGAGGATCACAGATTGAAGCCAACAGGGAGAAATTCATCTCCAATTAAGTAGCAAAAAGCTGGAAGTGGAGCTGTGGAAGTGGTGGTGGAAATGCTAGAGCACCAGCCTTGAGAGAAAAATTCAAGTGAGAGCCATAAGGCCCTGAATTCAAACCTCAGTACTAGCACCAAAAAAAATGAAAACAAAAAAGTCTCTGCAGTCATACTGAATAATTGAGATATATATATGTATATGTATATATATATATATTAGTCAGTTTATACTCATATATATATATGTATATATTTTAGTCAGTTTATACTCATATATATACATATATATATGTATATATATATGTATATATATATATGTATATATATATGAGTATAAACTGACTAAAATAAAATGAAAAAGTAATTGAATAAAAGTTGAAATTTGGAAAAACTCTGTGTATGAAATTTGGAATTTTGAGTGCAAAGAAATGTACCATCTCTCATACAGAACTCCAAATGTTTAAGCAGACACCCTTTCTTTGTAAGAAGTCCAGTCTAACCTGAGTAAAGCATCAGACAAACCTAAACTGAGGCACAGTCTACAAATATTTTGCCTGTTTTCCTCAAAACTGTCATGGTCAGCAAAAAAAAAGAAAATGTTTGAGGGCTGTTTAGATAACACGAAGGAAATATGACAAATATTATATGGTATCTAGGAACAGAAAAACGACTTCTAGTAAAATGTGAGGAATCTGGTTAAAGTATGGGTTGATTAATAACATAAATGCTTATCTCCAACTAACCACCAGAAAACTGGAAGTGGAGCTGTGGCTCAAGCAGTAGACTGCTAGCCTTGAACAAAAAAAGCACAGGGACAGTAACTAGGCTCTGATTCAAGCCCCAGGACTGAAACAAAATAAACAAATTTAATATTTTATTAAAGACCAAGACAGATAAAGGCACAGTCCCAACATGCCTCTTTATATTTATATAAAATAATGTATATATGCATAGATAAAAAACAGACTGATTAAAGTTCAAAGCTATTCTTTGTGTCATTACAGGTAAAGAGCTTTTATCGAAGAAATTAAAACCAGAAACCATCTCTTCAACCTGAGGATTTGACTTCTCCATCTTTTTCACTGAAGTGGGATGGATATATTTCATATGATGGTATTTTAAAAAGTAAAAAATTTTCAAGTGGATGTTGCCCCTTAGCTCTCTGCTGAGATCCCTTGTCCCATATTATCAAATTTTCTAGTTTCTAATATTAAACTATGAGCCAAATAAAAGACTTTACTAATAAGTCTGTTTTCGTTTTTGCTTTGTCAGCTCCATCCCTGGGAGTTTTCAGAAAATTAGCTATCAAAATGGGTGGCACTTCCTTGACTATATCATATCAAAAAACTCCACCTGGTTTGTTAAGAGTTTCAGGAAACTTTCCTTGATCACATTGTATCAAAATAACTCCATCTGTTTGAACTCGGGGTCTTGATAGGCCAGCACTCTACCAGTTGAGCCATCCCCTGAGAGCTCTCATTTCTTCTCTTGTGTGAATTGTAATGTGACTCTGACCAGTCACTCAAAGTTCACCTTCTCTTGGTCCATAGGAGCCACTGACAGAGAGATAGGTTTGTTTTGTTTTGTATTAATGAAATGTTAGCCTACAGTGAAGTTGAAGACCAGCTCATTCTTCTTGGCTACCACAGGGTGGAGATGGGAGTAGCAAAACCTGCAAGAGCAGACGGATCTGAGGGTGCCACAGAAGATAGCCAGTGTTGCAAACAATTGCCTAAGTGGATGAGGGGATCAGGGATCAGACTACCTTAGCTCCAAGTCTAGCTAGCATTGTAACCAGGAACTAGAAATAAGCTCTGTGGAAAGCCAGTGTTGTCATCTATCCCTCCATTACTCCAAGTCCCTAAGAGGGTGAGAATCAAGCCAAGAATTCCTCTATGGTGCCACCTCCACTCCCTCCCAGCAGAATGATCATAGTGGTCGTGTGTGTGTGTGTGTGTGTGTGTGTTAGAAAAAGGACATTCCTTTGTGTAGGAAGCAGAGGGTATGGACCATGAGCTGGGATCTGCCTCCTCTGGCCACCACTATCCTGGCCCACAGCAATCATAGACCAACCCCACCCCCCTGCCTCCGCCCCCTTAACATCTATCCATTCCAGTCCTTCTGCAATGAGTAGCTGCACCCAGGGTTAGTGAGCCCTAGCAAGCCATGAAGCTGCTGCATGTGGGGGCACCAGCTCTGCCTGTCAGCTTTCAGGAATTGGTCTTGCTCCTAGCATTTCTAGAATCTCTGCTTGCATTATCCATCTGTTCTTGCCCGTGGTCTACTATTAGCATGTCAATCATAGATGTTTTAAATTCTTAGTTCCACCATTCCAACACTCCTATACCTTAGTCTGATTCTGATATATCTTCCTGAATGTTTTCTTGTCTTTTGACCTACATGGTAACTTTGTAGTTGAAAACCAGACATGACAATTAGGCTGTAAGTATGAGGCTTTGTTAATCTGGGTAGGAGCCAGACTGCTTTTGTCTGCTATCATTGAGTCTTTGTTTCTTTGCTTTTTCTCTTCATGGGAGAGGGGACAAGGAGAAAATTGGTTCTTTTAGATTTCCTTCTGGGGAACACAAAAGTGGAGGGACAAAAGGTGGACAAATGTAGCAGTGGTTCTTATTGGCCATTATGTTGAAAATGAACTATACAACTGTGGATGGGGAACAACTGGGAGGGAGCAAGGGAAGAGGTGACATTGTCTGAAAAGAAATGTACTCTTGGGCTGGGAATGTGGCTTAGTGGTAGAGAGCTTACCTAGCATGCATGAAGCCCTGGGTTGGATTCCTTAGTATCACATAAACAGAAAATGCCCAAAGTAGCACTGTGACTCAAGTGGTAGAGTGCTAGTGTTGATCAAAAGCTCAGGGACAGTGCCGAGCCCCTGAGTTCAAGCACCAGGAATGGAGAAAGAAAGAAAGAAAGAAACAAAGAAACAAAGAAAGAGAAAAAAGAAAGAAAGAAAGAAAGAAAGAAGGAAGAGAGAGAGAAAGAAAGAAAGAAAGGAAGGAAGGAAAGAAGGAAGGGAGAGAGAGAAAGAAAGAAAGAAAGAGAAAGAGAGAAAGAAAGAGAGAGAGAAAGGGAGGGAGGGAGGGAAGGAAAGAAGGGAGGGAGGGAAAGAAGGGAAAGAAAGAAAGAAAGAAGGAAAGAAAGAGAGAAAGAAAGGTAATGTACTCTTTACCTGACTTACATAACTAACTCTTTAAGATTTCCTTCTTGGGCTGGGAAGGTGGCTCAGTGGTAGAGCGCTTGCCTTGCATGCATGAGGCCCTGGGTTCGATTCCTCAGCACCACATAAGCAAAAAAGAAAAAAGTCGGAAGTGGTACTGTGGCTCAAGTGGTAGAGCGCTAGCCTGCTGCATGAAGCTCAGCTGTACTAACCCTTTGGGGAAGTCTTCTCTGACTTGTCTCTGCTAAAGGAAGAGCTCCCCCTGTAGCCCCGGCACAGAATGCAACTCAACTCTAAGAATTAAACCTGTTTCTTGGCAGATTCTTTGAATGCCTGGAAAACAGCTTTTATATCTTTGTATTTGTAGTATATGCTATAAATCAAGATCTGCCAAGTTGAAGGGAAAAAGTGAAAAAAAAAACACCTTCACTAATTAAAAACGAAGTACTACTTTTATTTGGCTCATTTCTCCATTTATTAGAATAACCACATTTGGAGAAGCACAGAGCACTTAAGTTTTACATGACTACAAAGTTATCACAAATCCCAAACTTCTTAGTCACAGATATTTCACCTCTGTTAAAGAAAAAGCTTTCAAAACATCTGAGTTAGCTTGATACCAGACCCTGAATATATGGAACTACATGTTTAAATGCTTGGACTTTTTGCTCTATTATCTTCTTTAAATGGAATCCAGCATAAAAGGGACTGAAATGTGTAAGGTCATGATGCAAATGCTTCAGAGGGACAGTGGAATCAATCTGCACAACATGGAAAGGACGTAGTGTGCACACAAGTTCCTCAAGGATTCACTGGGCCATCTGGGCCTCCATGGCTTGTGCTGTCCATTCTGGTGCTGTCTGACTAATTTTCTCCAGAAGGTTATTCACTTGGAAACAAAGTGATTGGATCTGTTTGTCCCATGTTGGCAGGGCTTCTCGGGCTATGGGTGAAAAGAAAAGAATGGGTAAAACTGAGATTACTCCTTTGTAGGCAGAACAAATGTGAGAAATTAAGTTTTAAAAGTTTATTAAAAAAAATCATGGCTAGGGGCTGGGAAGGTGGCTCAATGGTAGAGTGCTTGCCTCACATGCATGAGGCCCTGGGTGTGATTCCTCAGCACCACATAAACAGAAAAAGCCAGAAGTGGCGCTTTGGCTCAAGTGGTAGAGCACTAGCCTTGAGCTGAAGAGCTCAGGGGGCAATGCCCAGGCCCAGAGTTCAAGCCCCATGACCGACAAAATAAATAAATAAATAAATAAATAAATAAATAAATAAATTGTGGCTAAAACATAGAATCAAGCATAGAACTCAAATCACTAGTAGAAGATATAAAATCATATACGCAGATAAATGTTATTACTACTCTTTAAAACAAAATTAAAACCAACAATCTTAACCACAATGACTATCACAAAGAAACAGCCATGTTCAGTGATTCATAAAACACTTCCTCCTATTGGAAAAAGAAAGTGTAGCTACATATTCAAGGCCGCCTCTGCAAAATAACAAAAACCAAACCAAACAAACAAACAAAACAAAAAAACATAGCCACCACCCAAACTATCATCCTGAATTCACCAGGATTTTCTTTATAAACAGCTGTGTGTAGCTCGAAATGAAAAATTGGAAGAAGTCTCATTTAATGAAATCCCAAAGAGAATCTCTTTTCTGCTTTGCTTTAGAAACAGGACAACAGTATTAAAGTCGATATGGCTTGGGCTGGGAAGGTGGCTCAGTGGTAGAGCGCTTGCCTTGCATGCATGAGGCCCTGGGTTTGATTCCTCAGCACCACATAAGCTAAAAGAAAAAAGCTGGAAGTGGTGCTGTGGCTCAAGCAGTAGAGCGCTAGCCTTGAGCTGAAGAGCTGAGGGACAGCGCCTAGGCCCCACAACCGGACTCAAAAATAAATAAATAAATAAAAATAAAAATAAAGTCGATATGGAAAAACTGCTGTTTGAGAATAAGCCAAGGTAAGCTATGTGGGAGGTACAGATCAGGGGATTGTGGTTTGAGGCCAACCAGAACAAACAGAAATTAGCTAGATACTCCTCAACAAATGGCTGGATGCACTGACACATGCCTGTCATTCCTAGCAACAAGGAGAAACACAAGTAAGAGAATCACAACTCAGGATAGTTCCAGCACAAAGTGAGACCTTACCTAGAAAATAATCAATGCAAAAAGGGCTCAATGGATAGAGTGTTTGCCTAGCAAGTTTCAGGCCCTAAGTTCAATACCCAGTATTAACAAAAATAAAAAACTGCAGGGGGTGGGAGAGTAGGAGGAGATGGGAAGGCATGGTCAATGCTATTAATTTTGTTGGAAAGTTAAAGTGAAGCCTGAAAGATAAAGATTTTTTTTCAAGAGGGAGAGACTTACATGTGTTTAAATATTGATCAAAAAAAGTCAATAGACTAAGAAAGGATGAAAACAGACAAAAATTACTAAATTCAGGTTCCTAATGCAGTATTTTCTTGGTAGGTAAGTTAGAGAAGAGGCTAGACAAGGAATTCTAAAGAACAACTGAAAGAATGGATCAGGAAATGGAAGCCACCTCTAGTATAACAAGTGGGGAGAAAAAGTGATTTAAATCTGTATGTAAATTTTAAGGTTTATAAATCTGATCAAGAGTAGCACACTAATAGACTTTTTAAAAAAGATCTGTGAAATAAAAAACAAGGGGTTTTGCTGAGGAAAAAAGCCAAGAGTTAAGAAAAGTCAGATCTGAAGTACAACTGCAAAGCAAAAAACAAGAATAAAGTAGGAAAATGTATCATGATTCTCAGGTACTAATAAGCATCTCAGACCTTGGATTTAATAATACTATGTGTTTGTTGCCTGATTCTGGAGCAGGCATGGAAAATACAGAGAATGGGTTCATTTGAAGTAAAGGTTCATTGAACAGCTGTAATAAAAAGTCAACAAGAATCCTATGTGATGACACACACCTGCTACTTTGGAAGTGGACAATTAGAGTTTGAGGTCAGCAGCGGCAGAAAGTTATTGAGAACCACATCTCCCCTAACAAAGTTGAGCATGATGGCCTGCACCTGTGATCTCAGCTATTAGGCTATGCAGGAGGTATAGAGGATCAAGATCCAGGCCAGTAGGGACAAAAACCCAAAACCCTATGAGTGCAGGGGGGGGGGGGGAGAGGAGAAAGACAGAAGGGGAGGGAAGAAGAGAGGAAGGAAGGAAATGAAGGGAAGGGAAGGGAAGGGGAAGCCCAGCGCTGGTGGTTCATGCCTGTAATCCTAGCTACTCAGGAGACTAAGATTCGAGGATCGAGGTTCAAAGCCAGCCTGGGCAGGAAAGGCCGTGAGACTCTTATCTCCAATAAACCACTCAGAAAACTGAAAGTGGCGCTGTGACTGAAGTGGTAGAGTTCTAGCCTTGAGCTGAAACTGAAGAGCTGAGGGACAGTGCCAAGTCCAGAGTTCATGCCCCACAACTGACAAAAAAGGAAGGAAGGAAGGGAGGGAGGGAGGGAGGGAGGGAGGGA
>NW_012267265.1:11122179-11153572 GCF_000151885.1 Dipodomys ordii | reverse complement strand
AAGAAAGAAAGAAAGAAAGAAAGAAAGAAAGAAAGAAAGAAAGAAAGAAAGAAAGAAAGGAAGGAAGGAAGGAAGGAAGGAAGGAAGGAAAGAGAGAGAGAGAGTAAAAGGGATGGCTGGGAGCATAGCTCAAATAGTAGAATGAAGTGCTGAGCTCAAAACTTTAGTATCACCAAAAAAAAAAAAAAAGTCAACAGGCAAGTTAATATTATAGGGTATTTGTAGGGAAAAAAAGTAACTGAACTGATGGATCATAAATCCAAGTTAAATAGAAAAGACAAAAATGGGCTGCACTGACTGGAAGTAAATAGAAGAATTAATGGACCAGCAGCTCCCATGTGGTGAGGGGAGAGCTGTAAGTGGGAATAACTGAGACAGATCCTACAAACAGAGTGAAAAAGTATTTCAAATGAAAATTTTACAGGTGCAACAGTTCTGGGTACAGAAAGGTCCCAGATGTAACAGAGATGGGAATGAGGAGATGAAAAGATCAGACAATGAGAATACCAAGAGACACTTCCTTGCCTGCTTCCATTAGTGTAATGAGCTGATAATAGGAAATGCAGCTGTTATTTCCACATGCCTGATACATGGTATGAGCCCAGTAAATGTTTCATAGGGAAAAGAGAAAACGGATACAATTCAAGTTTTAAGTTTTTCCTCAGTTTACAAAATGTTGCGTTAAGTAGATTGACAAATTAACTTTTTTTTGGGGGGGGGGGTCCAGTCGTGGGGCCTGAACTCTGGGCCTGGGCGCTGTCCCTTAGCTCTTCAGCTCAAGAATAGCGCTCTACCACTTGAGCCACAGCACCACTTCCAGCTTTTTCTGCTTATGTGGTGCTGAGGAATGGAAACCAGGACCTCATGCATGCAAGGCAAACGCTCTACCACTGAGCTACCTTCCCAGCCCCGACAAATTAACTTTTTTAAATTATCTTAAAATATTTCCTTTGAAGGGCTGGGAATGTGGCTTAGCAATAGAGTGTTTGCCTGGCATGCATGAAGCCCTGGGTTCAATTCTTCAGTACCACATAAACAGAAAGAAAAAAATAAGTTCCTTTGGAAATAAGTGCACTCTAGTAGTAAAATTCGGAGTCAAAAGAAATCGACATATTTTAGTAATAAATACATAATAGTTTATTGCCATTCCATTAGAAAAAATACACAAAACTTACTTTCAAAATGAACTATTCCATCAATCTGGTCAATAAATCCATTCATACGTCCTTCCGTTATCATTTGAGATGCTATTTTTTCTGCCTGTAAAAAAACAATAAAAAACAGGTCTGGGAATGTGGCTTAGTGGTAGAGTGTTTGCTCAGCATGCATGAGGCCCTGGGTTTGATTCCGGGTACCATATAAACAATAAATAACTAAAGTGAAAAAAAATTACTATTTAAAAAAGTAAATAAAAAACAGAACTTAAATTATGTTACTTGCACATATGTGTTCATTTGTCATCATTAGATGAATACCACTTGTAAATCTATTTTCTTATTCTTTCTGGGTGTAATCCATTGCTTTAATTGTTTTGGGGTTTGGGTTTTTTTTTTCCCTTTTCCTGGTACTAAGGCTTGCATTCAGGGCTTGCTAGACTGGCTTGCCCAGCTGCCACTCTACCACTTGAGCCATGCTTCCAATCTACTTTCCACTGGTTAATTGGAGATGGAGTCTTCTTTAGTATTTAGGTAGTTGTACAAAGGGTTCAGTTCAACATGCTAGTCTATAAGTACAATGCATCTTGATCCACGTCACCCCTTTCATCATTTTTCCCCATCTTTCACATTCCCACCCATACCCTCAATTTAGCTAGCTCTATTTTCACATATGTTCACTGAATGTTCTTGGGCTGGCTTTGAACCTGATTCCTCTAGGTCTCAATCTCTTGGGTAGCTATGACAAGTTATGAGCCACTAGAACTTAACTGTTTTTTGCTATTGTTTTGCTTTTTTGATATGAGCTTTAAGGAAAGAAGCCTGTTCACCAATTTTTAATCTCTGATCAAAAATCAAAGTAAAAAAATATCTTTTTCTTCTACTTGCTGGAATCTATAGCTAAAAAATCAGTCACATCTAGGAATCCTAGCAATTTAGGAAGCTGAGATCTGATTGTGGTTTTGATGACATCCCAGGCAAGAAAATCTGTGAGATTCTTATCTCCAATTAACCAGCTAAAAAGCCAGAAACCGAGCTGTGGCTCAAGTGGAATACTAGCCTTGAGCAAAAAAGCTAAGAAATGGCATCCAGACCCTGAGTTCAAGCCCCAGGACCAAACAACAACAAGAAAAGAAGGAGTCAACCGAAACCCAAACTTTTATTTCACTTCAATTTCCACATTTATTGTTTCCACACTCTTTTTTTTTTTTTTGAGACAAGGTCTCACTTCTGTAACATAGGCTGACCTTGAACTCATTATCTTGCTTGGCTTGCAAGGTGCTCAGAATACAGGCATATGCCACCATGCCCAACACCAAAATTCTTTTAATCATCCCTTCTGTTTTTAATATATATTAATGGTATGACTGCATTTCATTGTGTTATTTCCATACATGCATCCAAACAAGGTAGAATTTTAGTTGAAAAGTAAAGGAGGAATAGATACTCAAATTCAAAAGGAAACTGAAAGAATTTAAAAAATTAAAGAGAAACAAAAAGCTCTCTATCTAGCTCCTGAAGACATATGACTACCATGAGTTACTTATTACTAGTATATTCACTCATCTTGGTCTCAGCAAGATTATGCCTCACAATCTTAGCAGGAAGCAGCTTATAAATGGTAACAGAAATCGTGGTTTCCAAACTTACCTACTTTCTCTACTGTACTGTGCAAGAAATTGTTAGAAAATAATAAATTAAAATTTCACAAACAGATACAAGAGGATATGACCCATAACCACCTGACCTTAAGGTAAAAGTAAGCTTGATTACTTTTAGTATTACTAAAATTAAGAGAACGCTTGATAAATGATAGTTGAAATACCTTCTAGATTAGTACTTCGTTGGGAATTTATGGATGGTAACCAAAACTTAAGGATGAAATTAAATGCCCCAATAAGTCAATTTCTTAAATAAAACCAAACACAGAAGTTAAAACAGAATAGTAGGGGCTCATAATACCAGTCATTCTCCTAAGGAGATAAAATGTTTAACCTTTGAGTCTGTCTAGGTATGAAAAAAGAAGATATAAGATTTATGTATCAAAATCTAAAATGTCTTTCAGGTATGGTGTCATATACCTCTAATTCTGGCACTTATAAGAAGGCTGAGGAAGGAAGACTTCAGGCTAAAGGCCAACTTGAGCTATACAACAAGACTACAACAAACAGCAACAACAAAGATCTAAAATAACAGAAATCAGGAATCACTACAAAGTAGACAAACAGATGGTAAACAAAGATATTCTTTTTTTTTTTTTTGGTTGGCTGTGGGGCTTGAACTCTGGGCCTGGGCCCTGTCCCTGAGCTCTTCAACTCAAGGCTAGCACTCTACCACTTGAGCCACAGTGCCACTTCTGGCTTTTTCTGTTTTTGTGGTACTGAGGAATCAAACCCAGGGCCTCATGCATGTGAGGCAAGCACTCTACAACTGAGCTACCTTCACAGCCCAACAAAGATATACATATGAAATAAATATCATAACCTTGGAACTCCTAAAAGAATTTCATTCTAGCTGGGCGCCAGTGACTCACACCTGTAATCCTAGCTACTCAGGAAGCTGAGATCTGAGGATTGCGGTTCAAAGCCAGGCCGGGCAGGAAAGTCCGTGAGACTCTTATCTCCAATAAAACACTAGAAAACCAGGCATTGTGGTTCAAGCAGTAGAGCACTCGCCTTGAGCTGAAGAGCACAGGGACAGCGCCCAAGCCCAGAGTTCAAGCCCCACAACCGACCAAAAAAGAAAGAAAAAATTTCATTCTAGAAAACTTTGTCACAAAACACTATTTAAAAAACCCAAAACAGTGGCTGAAAGTATGGTTCCATGAGTATAGAACTTTCCTAACAAGTTCAAGACCCTGACTTCAAATCCTACTGCAGTTAAAAAAAAAAATCCAGGCTGGGAAGGTGGCTCAGTGGTAGAGTGCTTGCCTTGCATGCCTGAGGCTCTGGGTTCGATTCCTCAGCACCACATAAGCAAAAAGAAAAAAGCCAGAAGTGGCACTGTGGCTCAAGTGGTAGAGTGCTAGCCTTGAGCTGAAGAGCTGAGGGACAGTGCCCAGGCCCAAAGTTCAAGCCTCATGATTTGACCCCCAAAAAAAAAAAAATCCAAGAATACTAAGGTAATTACAGTAGTATTTTGTTATTTCAATAATTTCCATTTACTTGAGCCTTTTGCTGAGTAATTTCTATTGTAGTTGTCAATTACATCTATTGTAGTGATAAGAGATTCTCTTGTCACTTTCGGTAGTTTGGGGTCCTAACTTCCCTGTATGTATATGAGTCAAGAAAATACCTTAGCAGCAGGAATCTCTAAAAGAGCTCCAAGTTCTTCAAAGGTAATATTATTATATAGTTTGCTTGCAGACAACAAATTGTGTTCAATAACAGCTCTGTCCAAGATACTAGAACCTTAAATAAAAATAAAATTATTACAAGTTTGAAACAAGTTTCATAATTTAAAAAGATGTATCTTTTCCTAAAAATGTCTAGATATACAATAACACATAACCATCATCTTTATTCTTCTAACCAACATATTAAAAGTAACCAAAATTGCTTGACAGTTTGGTTCACATACAATTAAAGATAAAAAAGTATTTAAGAAATGAGTGATTAGTAAGGAACTATACTAAGTGAATACATACAACTCTTTGGGTTGGGCTTAGCTTCTTCAGGCTAGCTATCAAAAATCATTAACTTTTCTTTTCCTGTTATAAACATAAACTTTTATTAGCAAGCAGAAGCACAACAATCAAGCAGCCTATTCCATAAACTCAATAAAATCCCTGTTCTTCCATCTTTTGGTCACTCCAACAAACACCTTTTTTTGAGGTAAATGTGACAAATGTCCAAAAGATATAATCAGCTAACTCTCCTCAAAAATCATGCACAGAATCCTCATTTAAGAAAGGAAAAACATGGGCCTGGAATGTGGCTTAATGGTAGAGTGCTTGCCTAGCATGCATGAAGCTCTGGGTTCAATTACTCAGCACCACATAAATGGAAAAAGCCAGAAGTGGTGCTGTGACTCAAGTGGTAGAGCATTAGCCTTGCACACAGACTCAGAGTTTTCAAGGCCTAGGACCAGTTTAAAAAAAAAGAAATTAAGAAGAAAGGGAGGGAGAGAGGGAAGGAGGGAAATATTATCACCAGATAAAATTCAGGACTTATGACCCATCCGGAAGGGGGTTAGAGAATTCTTGTACAATATTCCTACTGAGCATTTACTATGGTCCACATACTATGACAAGGTATATTTAATGATACTTCAAGTGCATACTGAGAACCCTTCCTTCTCATAAATTCTCACTCCTCTTCCCCTTTTATTGATGATGCTGAGACTTGAACCCAGGACCTCATGCATGCTAAGCAAACATTCTACTGCTAAGCTACATTCACAGCCTTCACCCAGGATTTTCCACCTTTACCCTTTCACTCCCAATTCTTAGTCTTCCTTTGTTCCTTACCTTAAAATGAAAGAGCTCAATTTTGTACCTTCACCTTTTCTTTCTTCCAACATTATCCCAATATGCATGAATATGCTGATGACCATCATCAAATCCAGTCATCTATTCTAAATCTTTTCTGAACTCAGACTCATACAGCCAAAACTATTGAAGTAACATCTTTACTTAGGCATTTTATAAACATCTTAAATTTAGTATGTTCAAGAAAGTTTAAAGTTTTATTAAATCAGGCATTATAGTCTACAATCGTTCTGCTCCATCAAGTTTCAAAAAAAAAATGCATTATTTCACAAAATGCTTTCCAGTAAGGACCATTTAAAAATACACCAGGTATCCTTATCTGTGTATGCCATTCACCTACAGTCAATATATTATTCTTCGTGAAAATCAGAGTGTAAAAGAGAATTCTAAGACAGCAAGCTGTTTCCAATGGACTTCTCCTGTAGTCTGTTCCTAAATATTTAACACCACATGTGAGTATGACATGTCATTACCATCAGCTGTAGTTGCTTTCTGGTGAGGCATCAGCATGGCAGCAAATTCTTGAAGTTGGTTTCCTCTGATGATCCTATCTAGGTACATTTTCTCTAGAATCCCATATGCAGCCAGTTGCTGGCACCTTTCATCCTTAAACAGAGTAGCCAGCATCCGAGAACGCTGCTGTCCTACAGAAACATAGGTCAAATCTTTTACAATGTTTCTTTAATCAGAAATCATCACCTTTTATGACCCCAGTTTTGCAATTCTCATGAACCATGGTGGCTATGTTCAATGAAGTTGCTGCCACCACTAAATTAGTGAACAGTCAACTGTTGATTCTACAGGAAATACAGGTTTGGTTCCCAGTAGCCTTAGCAAGGTTTTGATAGCCAATTAATCTATAACTTTATGTCTTCATGTGTAAAGTGTTTTGTTTTATATATACTGTTGATTCAGCACACAGACACAGACATAGACACAGACACAGACATAGACATAAACACAGACACTCAGACACACACACACACACACACACACACACACACACACACACACACTATAGTCAGTACTGTAACTCTGCCTAAATGGAAGCTTATCTAACACATGTATTTTCTATGTAATGCACATCTCTGCACTTAAGAACATTAGAAGGGTGAGGATGTCACTCAGTATGAGAGTGCTTGCCTAGCATAAGCAAGGCCCTGGTTACAGCCACAGCACCACAAATAACAGTAACAATAATAATAATAGAACACAGGAGGTTTTCAACTGTATGGTGGGTTTTAAACAACAAAACCACAGATATAGAGCATAAAAGTGTAATACTAAGTAAAAAAACGAGGAAACTTGCTGCTAGTTTGAAAACTGAAACAAAAAGAGATTCTATTAGTTCAATCTCAGCCAGAAATAATCTCAGTTGTTTTGCACACTTGCCAATGACTGCAAATGACAATGAAAGCACTATAAGCACTGTCTTTGAGGTTAGTTTAAGATATATTTTAGTGAGTAGGTAGATTCATAAACACTGAATCTGTAGAAAATGCAATGACTGAATATTCATATGTAAAAACCAGGATAGAGATCAAAATAGTCTAAGTCTGGAATCATAGGTGATTGATTGTATTTTCTTCTTTCTGATTATTATATTTCTGCAATGAACATCCATTACATTCTTAATATAAGAGAATGATTTATAAGCCTCTAATGGTCATTCATGACTCTAATCTCAGCAATTAAGGAAGAATTACTAGTTCAAGGACAATCTGGCAACACAGTCAGATCTTGTCTAAAGACAAAAATCTATAGAAGGTGAATATTTCTCTCATAAACATTATTCAAGTGGAGGAATGGCTCAAGGGGTAGCACGTCAGCCTTGAGCAAATGAGAGTGCGAGGCCCTGAAGTCCAGCTCCAGGAGTGGCACACTACTGGACTCAACAGTCACAGTTTCAAGTTTTAGTTTCAAGAACATTCGTGTAACTGATGATATAAAAATATCTAACTAATGGAAAAAATGCTACCAATAAATCTTTTGCTTTTAAGTATATTCCCAAGTCTGTAGGAGAAAAGAACCTAACAACAATGAGATCTAGTAGCTGTGAGCATTCCTAGTGCCAAAATTCCATTAAAAGAAGAGCTCAGCACCACTGGCTCACACCTGTAACCCTAGATACTCAAAAGGCTGAGATCTGAGGACTGAGGTTCAAAGAGGAAAGAGAATATAGGCTTGATGTCCACCACTTTTTTTTGGCCAGTCATGGGGCTTGAACTCTGGGCTTGGGCACTGCCCCTTGTGCTCTTCAGATCAAGGCGAGTGCTCTACCACTTGAGCCACAGCGCCACTTCTGCTTTTCTAGTGGTTTATTGGAGAAAAGACTTTCCTGGGCTGGCTTTGAACTGTGATCCTCAGATCTCAGTCTCTTGAGTAGCTAGGATTACAGGCGGGAGCCACTGGCGCCATGTTACCACTTTCCTTTTTTATTCTAGGGACTGAACCTAAGGCTTCAGCATGATGAAGCATCTTTTAAAAAAATATATTTTCTTCAAATAGTTGTAAAAAGGGGCTCCAATTTAACATAACAATACATCTTGAACAGTCACTTCTAATATTTTACCTCTCCCTCACATCTATCCCAAGCCAGTCCTCTTCTCAAGTGTCCTAGTTCAGTCTCCACATATGTACACTGAGTAGAAGAGTTGTATTTGCCCACCATTCCTGTTCCACTTGTTTCCACCCCTCCTTTTAGTCTCCATCCCCCTAAGTCAATTTGTGTTTCAGTAAAGCATCTTTTTATTCTAAAATGCAAGAAAATATTCAAAGACTAATGGAGCCTTGTAAAAAAGATATGACCTAGTTATATTTGAGACAAGCTGAACATTAAAAATGATTACTTCAACTTATTATAACACTCAATAAGTGAAAACCCAAGTCAAATATACAAAAGTATTCTTAGCAATTCTATTCTTACTAGCAGTGTTCATACAATGAAATGTTATGCAACAATGAAAATAAAGTACAAGACATAACAATATGGGTAAATTTCATCAAAAGCACAAGAAGCAAGACAGGAATGAATGTACTGTATGAGTTCACGTATGTAAAACTAAGGACTAGATTGTTCTTCACAGAGGGGGCTCTGAGTATTCTGTTTCTTGTTCTGAAAACTGGTAAAAAGGGATGTTCTGTTTGTGAAAGTTTATCCAACTACATATTACTCATATGTGCACTTTTAAATACATAAATTACAAGTAGAAAAATAAACAAAAAAAGTTCAATGTTATACAAAAGGTGATAAAGCTCATGCTTAGGAATAGAACTAGCAAATTATCACTTTGGAATATATAACACAATTAAGAGATCTAAGGAAAAATTATTAATGGGTACCAAATTATGTAAAAAGAAATAAGATTTTTGTAGGTTATCAAAGCAGCATCCTAGAGATTATAGAGAAGATGCAAAGAGAAAAATGTGCCTTTACAATGGAGTCTAGCTTAAGCCAAATCACCAATCGAAGCACCAAATAGTGAAAAACCTGCTCTTGCGCCCTCTGCTGTGAGACAATGAAATTACATGGACATAATTGAGGCATTCTGGAGAGATTTTTTTAACCTGAATCTAGTCTAGCCTTTAGCTAACCAACCTCCAATTCACAGGAAATACTTAAAATTAAATCAGGTAAGCAGCAAGGCACAGTAGTTCACACCCGTTATCCCAGCTGAATAGCTCATAAACTGTTTGCTTGTCTGTTTTTTGGACTGGGCTAGTTTCAAACTATGATCCTCTATTTCCCAAGTAGCTTAGGGTTACAGGCTTGAATTGCTATTCCTGGCAAAATACTGTCTTTGGAAGAGTTCAAGAAAATTGGATAGAATGTCCTTTGTTTCAAATTTGTCTGACGAACTGTTTTTTCTTTTTTAAATCTCTAGTATCACAAACAAAAATTAAAATATGCTACGGCACCAGTGGCTCATGCCTGTAATCCTAGCTACTTAGGAGGCTGAGATCTGAGGATCATGGTTCAAAGCCAGCCCAGGCCAGAAAGTCCATGAGACTCTTATCTCCAATTAACCACCAGAAAACAGGAAGTGGCACTGTGGCTCAAAGTGGTAGAGTGCTAGCCTTGAACAAAAGAGCCCAGGGACAGCACCCAGGGCCTGAGCTCAAGCCCTACAACTGCCAAAAAAAATGGTTGGGCACTGCTGACTCATATGCCTATAATACTTGCTACTCAGGAGGCTGAGACATAAGGATTGAGGTTAAAAGTCAGCTAGGGCAGCAAAGTCTGTGAGACTCTTAACCACCAAAAAGCTGGAAATGGAGCTGTGGTTCAAGTGGTAGAAGACAAGACTTGAGCAAAAAGGTTCAGAGACAGGGCCAAGCCCCAGGACTGGCTGGCTGGCATGCACGCACGCACGCACGCACACACGTACACACACATACACACACACACACACACACCCCAATTTAAATATGACAAAATAAAATATGACAGAATAAAAAATAGGAACTGGGTTTGTAGCTGAGTGGTAGTACAAATGCTTAGTGTGAGGACTTATTTTGAATCCCCAGAACAAATAAAGAGCATTAATTTGTGTTTCTGCATGTCATAAAGGCTAAAATAGGCAACAAATTGGGGGAAAAAAACTTTCGTCGTGAGTTTACTATGACACTGAAAAAAGAACAAAGAAACTGTACAAACGGCCAGTGGACACGGCACATAATCATCCAGAAAAACAGTATAGGTTTGTCAATAGTGTTTTTTTAAACATAAAAGGATCTTCAAAGACCATTCATTACAAAATAAATGTATATTATGTATTAAATGTGGATTCATTACCAACTAAATGTGCAATAAAACTAAAGTGAGATAACAGACTGGCAAAGACAAAAAAAAATCTGGTAGCACCTGTGTGAGAAATGAGGTATTCATGAACATCGCTAAGGACTGAACTCAGGGACACAGGCATGCCAGGCAAGTCCTGCATTTGCGCCGCACCTATG
The DNA here is from genome assembly GCF_000151885.1 of Dipodomys ordii. Classification (NCBI taxonomy): domain Eukaryota; kingdom Metazoa; phylum Chordata; class Mammalia; order Rodentia; family Heteromyidae; genus Dipodomys; species Dipodomys ordii. The sequence continues at coordinate 11,142,970 of NW_012267265.1, read as the reverse complement.
GTTCTTTGATTTTTGTTTTTTGGAGCCAGGATCTTGCTACATTTACCCAGGCTTGCCTCAAACATGAAATTCTGCTTCTACTTCCTGAGTAACTGATATTACAGTGTGTAGTGCCATGACTAGCTCAGTGTATACTCTCTCAACAGTTAAAATTCTGAACCTTGGGACCTTTACTGGGCATTGTCTGTAACTGACAAAATATATTAAGATAAAGCCAAAGGGGTAGACTAATGAATAGGGAGGAATAGAGATAAGAATCCAATGTATATCCTACAAAATTAAGAATGAGAGAAGGGGGTAGTAGGGGAGGGATGAGTGAAAAGGTTGAAAGGGGTGACACTGGTCAAGATATACTATATTTATAGTATATCTTGCCAGACAACAGAAAACCAAAATATATGTAGTGACGTGTAAAGAATTCTGACATTTAGTTACATAAAGTAAGTGACCAAATTGTACATATGCTATCTGTTACGATTTGAATATGAAATACAACCTAAATGTTCACGTGTTGAATACATGGTCCTCAGCTGGGGACACTATTTTGGGAGATGGAAGAAACTTTAGGAGAGGAAACCTCAGCCAGAGAAGTAGGTCACTAGGGAACATGTTCTTGGGACTGTGTCTTGTCCTGCACCTCCCTGTTGCCTCCTATCCACCATAAAGCAACCAGTAACTAACAAACACAGAAACACGGTAGCAAGAGTGGCGTCACTGCTCTGACTGCAGGGATATGAGGTTCAGGAGCCTTTGGAACTGGTCTGTGGAAGCAATCTGAGTAAGTCTGGAAATGAAGTCTAGAGAAGCCCCAGAATGCTTCATGAACAGCTGTGGTGAGAGGTCAGAGGACTAAATATCAACAATAATGAGGTTTCAGATGGGGATGAGGAAGCTACTGGAAACTGGACTAAAGACCATGACTATGACATTCTGGGGGAAAACTCTCTACATTTTGGCCAAGTACTAAGATGCTGAATAAATTTCAAAGTAATGACAGACTAATGAATTGGCTGAGAAAATTTCAACACAGCCCAGGATTCATTCAGGTTATGGCCATTAAGCTAAGTAAGTCCTTTCCACTAGGATAATTCTCAGAGATCAGAGATGCCACTTATCTGATGGGTCTTGCAATCACAAGAATGTAAATGTGTAAATTCACTTAAAACACTTTCCCTTGATCAAGATGCACTATATTTATAAACTGCTTTGGTAACTGGCAATCCCTTTGTACAATTAAAGTGGTTTATTTTTCTTCTTTTAAAGACTTTTCCTTGAGAACAGACCTGAAGATCAATGGAATAAAACTAAAGACCCAGAAATGAATCCACAGATCTACAGCCACCTAATCTTCGATAAGGAAGCTAAAAATACAGAATGGAAGAAAGACAGCCTCTTTAGTAAATAGTGCTGGCAAAATTGGTTAAACACCTGTAGAAAACTAAAGGTAGATCCTTATATATCACCATGCACCAGAATCAACTCCAAATGGATAAAAGACCTTGAAGTAAAATCAGACACCCTGAAAACATAACAGGAAGGAACAGGAGAAACTCTAAGGCTCCTTGGCACAGACCAAAATTTTCTTTTTCTTTTTCGTTTTTTTGTTGTTGTTTTTTTTTGGGTCCGGTCGTGAGGCCTGAATTCTGGGCCTGGGCGCTGTCTCTCAGCTCTTCAGCTCAAGGCTAGCACTCTACCACTTGAGCCACAGCGCCACTTGCGGCTTTTTTTCTTTTTGCTTATGTGGTGCTGAGGAATCGAACCCAGGGCCTCATGCATGCAAGGCAAGAGCTCTACTACTGAGCCACCTTCCCAGCCCCCAAAATTTTCTTAATAAAGACCCAGTAACACAATAAATAGGATTGCATGAAACTGCAGAGCTTCTGCATGATCAAGAACATAGCTAGCAAGATCAATAGAAAGCCCATGGATTGGGAGAAGATCTTCACTAGCCATACAATGGACAAGGGCCTCATATCTAACATATACTTAGAACTCAAAAAATTAAATCCTCCAAAAACAAATTCTCAAAGAAACAATCGCCTCGTTAATAAGTGAGCTAAAGACTTAAAGAGAGACTTCTCTGAGAAGAAATAAGAATGGCCAGTAGACACATGAAGAAATGTTCAACTTCTCTGAACATAAAAGACATGCAAATCAAAACAACACTGAGATTCCACCTTATCCCAGTTAGAATGGTTATAATCAAGAAATCTCATAACAACTGAAGGGGGTGTAGCCAAAAGGGAACTCTACTGCATTGTTGCTAGGAGTTCAACCATTTTGGAAAGCATTATGGAGGTTCCTCAAAAGACTACACATAAAGCTCCTCTATGACCCAGCACTTCTGGGCATTTACCCAAATGATCACAAACAAGACCATAGTAAAGCTATCAGCACAACTATGTTTACCACAGCATTATACACCATAGCTAAGATATGGAACCAACCGAAATGCTTCTCAGTAGATGTATGGATCAAGAAAATGTGTGATACACACACACACACACACACACACACACGCACACACACACGCACACGCGCACACGCACATGCACACACACATGCACATACACAATGGAATTCTATGCTCGATTAGAAAGAATGACACTGCCTAATTTGTTAGGAAATGGAAAGATTTGGAAAAAATTATATTAAGTGAAGTAAGCCAGATCCAAAGAAACATAGGTCCCATGGTTTCCCTTATTTACAATAACTAGTATACATCTAGGATAATCTTACCAAACAAGCAGAAAAGGTCTATATCATATATGACCATATAGATGATGCTAAGCGAAATGAACCCCAAGATAGGGACACAGAGGGTTTATCTTTGTCACTGTTGTTTTTAAGTACTATGTGATTTTGTTTCTTTTGTATGTTCTTCCCCCATGGTATAACCCATTTTCATTGTATTTGATTCTGGTGCACTGCATCTTGCATATGTATTTTTCTAATTTGGGGAGGGGAAGGGAAATAACAAAATGCTGAAACAAGAATACAGGTTGACCCATTGTAACAATGAGATGTACAAGACACTATGTTGAAAATGAACTCTACAACTTGGGGAGGGGGAGGAATTGAAGAGGGAGGGGATAGTAGGGGGGAAAAAAGGAGGGGGTAACAATGTTTGATAGGAAATGTATTCATTACCTTACTCATGTAACTGTAACCCCTTTGTACAGTATCTTTACAATTAAAAAAAAGACATTCCCTTGAGTCACAGGCGTATGCTGCTGACCAAGGACCACATCTGAAGTTACTCCCCGCAAGATCCATTTTACCATGCTCAGCCACCTAGATTCTCAGAGGCCACTATAGCGTCATGGCCCAGGGGCCATGCTTGAGTTAGCAGCAGATGTTGGCATCAACCACATGATGCTGGTTTGATAGGACTATGGAGAATTCCAATCAGATTTCAAAGAAAGCCTAGGAGGCTAGAAAATGGGTAACAAAGTTGGATTCCTTGCAGCCAAACCCTGAATAATGATACATGAAGCTAGAGAAAAGCTGAGGATACAGTGGAGAACCAAGGAATTTGAGATGGCAGGAATGTGGGAAGAAAGTGACAAGCAGTATGCAGAGTCAACCCAAGAGAGACCTTTGAGCTGCATATGGCAGGCTATTCAAGTCCTTTGGTGCTCATGCTCACATCACACAACTGTGTACCCTGGCTGCCAGATACGGAGCAACAGGACGTAATTTTACTCTACTAGGGCTGAAGTCTTGCTTTGGTCCTTCCTTGATACTCCCCTATTCTTGCCTTTTAGAATGGGAATGTTCACTCTGACTCATTGTATTTTGGAATTACATCATCATCTTCTGATTTTACAGGGGCTCACAGCTAAGGGTCTGCCTTGAGTTTCAAAGAAGGCCTTGAACTTGGATTTTTTTTTTTTTATTTTTATTTTTGGTAGTACAGGAGTCTGACTCAGGACTTCACTCTACCACTTGAGTTTAACTTCCATCCCCTTTTTGCTCTGTTTTTTTTTTTTTTTTTGTGGGGGGGGGTCCAGTCATGGGGCCTGAACTCTGGGCCTGGGCACTGTCCCTCAGCTCAAGGCTAGTGGTCTACCACTTGAGCCACAGCGCCACTTCCGCCTTTTTTTCTTTTTGCTTATGTGGTGCTGGGGAATCAAACCCAGAGCCTCATGCATGCAAGGCAAGCGCTCTACCACTGAGCCATCTTCCTAGCCCCTGCTCTGGTTATTTTAGAGTTAAGGTCTCACTTTTTTCCAGGCCGACCTATACTGTGATCCATTTATTTATGCTTCCTGCAGTAGCTGGGATGATGACAGGTGTGCACCACCATACCCTGCTTATTCTATTAAGAAGGGCTACGGAAAACTATTTTTGCCAAGGCTGGTCCCTATCCCAGCCTCTACCATAGCTGGGATGATAAGCACACTCTACTAGACCTAGCTACTGGTTGCGACAGGATCTTGTAAACTTTTTGCCAGGGGAGGCCTCAAATCAAAATCCTCCTTATCACTGCCTCCTAAATTAGCTAGGATTATAGGCATAAGCAACCTGCAGCCTGCTGAACCAGAAATTTTAGACAATGGTTGAAACTAGTAAAATTTTGGTGATTCTTACTTATGTATAGACTAAATACATTTTGGATTATAAGAAAGTCATAAGCCCCTGAAGGACAGGAACAAAAGATTATGATTTCAGTTCAGGTATGATAGCTGATACCTGTAATCTCAGCTAGAAGAATAAGAATAGTTCTTTACTAAATTTTTCAATAGTAATCATCCTAAAGTTATTAGACAAAGACAACCAACTTCATTTAGGTACAAATTGCATGTTTACCTGCTGATGCTAAGATGGTACAGTGCAAAGCATGTTTTAAGGCCTCTAGTCTTTCACTTTCGTGGACTATTGTCTTGTAAGAGAGCTCATTGTACCTTTGTGCAGCTTCAATGAATTTTCTTCTATAATCAAGAACACGTGCATAACATACCTATAGAAGAAAAATGATCCGATTAGGGAAAAAAATAAAATGGAAAAAAAGAAAGAGAGAAGGCAAAAAACAAAGAGAATTACTAAGATATGAAAGCACATATCAGACATTCTGGAACATTTTGGCATGATATGATTTACCAATATAAAATTAAGTCCAAACTAGCTCCAAACCTTATAATGTATCTGCAACTGTTCATTGGTTGATTCATTCTGAAGCAATGATGCTCGATTTATGTAAGCCTCTGCCTGAACAGGATCATCATCCTCCAGATATAGCCTAGCAATCTTCAGGTAAGTCTCCAGTTTATAATCTACATTGTACTGTCTAGGATACAGCAGAAAACACAAAACGAATCAATAGTTTATCAAGAGAACTTCTAGAATTTAAAAAATATTACATTTTCCTAATATAGTCATATAATGTTCATTATATTCATATAATTACAATATATGAATATATATTATATACATATATAATATACATATATATTATATCATATAATATGTACACACATTATATATACATTATATATTTTATACATATATCGTATACACATATATATTCATATAATTATGAATATAATGTTTATATAATGAAATTAAGCATTTTACTGCATTATATCACACAATAACTGAAATATGTTTTACTAAACTTGTATTATTTTTACCATCACTGACCTCATTATATCTTCTAGTCCTCAAGCAATCTCATATGCTAAAGCTTTTTTTTTTTTTTTGCCAGTGCTGGGGCTGGGCCTGAGTGCTGTCCCTGAGCTTCAAGACTAGTGCTCTACCACTTGAGTCACAGCACCATCTCTGACTTTTTTGAGTAGTTTATTGGAGATAAGAGTCTCATAGAGGGCTGGGAATGTGGCTTAGTGGTAGTGTTTGCCTAGCATGCATGAAGCCCTGGGTTCCATTCTTCAGACCACACAAACAGAAAAGGCCAGAGTGGTGCTGTGACTCAAATGGTAGAGTGCTAGCCTTGCGAAAGAGTTCAGGGACACTCCCCAGGCCTTGAGTTCAAGCCCCATGACTGGCCAAAAAAAAAAGAGTTTCACAGCCTTTCCTGCCTGGGATGGCTTCTAACTGCAATTCTCAGATCTTAGCCTCCTGAGTAGCTAGGTTACAGGCATGAGCTACCAGTGCCCAGCTTTTTATTTTTTTTAATGTATTTTTTTCCTGGTCGTTTATTTTTTAGTATTGAGGATTGAACCCAGCATATAATGCTTGCTAGGCAAGCATTCTGCCACTGAGGTACTGAAGTACATCTCAGCCCTAAAGCTCTTTTAAAAGCATCTGCTCAAGGGGAAACAAAGGAGGAGGCTACAATGCTTGATAAGAAATGTACTCATTATCTCGCCCATGTAATTGTAACCCTTCTGTACAGTATTTTCACAATAAAAAAATAAAAACAAAATAAAATAAATAAAAGCATCTGCTCTATTTTAGGGACTAGTGGTATATAATCACCCTAAAGTTATTAAGCAAAGCACGAACTTCCAAGAAAACAATCTGGTGGCATTCTCTCCAACCAAGTTATTAAGGGGAAAAAAAAGCTTCCAAGAGAACAATCTGGCACTATACTCTCTAATGGTCTCTTCAGTTCTTTAAATTATGATGCCTTTAACCCACTAACTATATTTACCTACAAATAATAAATCCTAAGAAGATAAACAATGATGTGCCTACATATGTATGTGTAAGAACATTAATTTATAGTTATTTATCAGAAAAAGCAGGACCAGGCACTGGTGACTCATGCCCGTAATCCTAGCTACTCAGGAGGCTGAGATCTGAGGATTGAAGTTCAAAGCCAGCCCGGGTAGGAAAGTCTGTGAGACTTCAATGAACCACTCAGAAAACCAGAAGTGGCATAGTGGCTCAAGTGGTAGAGCACTTGCCTGGAACTGAAGAACTGAGGGACAGCGTTCAGGCCCAGAGTCCAAGCCCCCATAACTGACACACACAAAAAATAGGGAAATCACTTATATAGTATTTATGGCAATCATGATGTGGTGCATAAAAGAGCTGGAATACAATCTGGCACAGATATCTATAATCCTACCTACTCAGGAGGCTAAGACCTAGAGGACTGCAGTTTGAAGCCAGCCAGGGCAGAAAAGTCTGGTATGGTTCAAGCGGTAGAATACCAGCTTTGAATGACAAAGCCAAGCAAGAGTGCAAGGTTCTCAGTTCAAACCCAGGTACTATCACACAAAAAAAATTGGAATACTATGCAGCTGTAATCGTTATTAGGTGCTCATGGTCACTGTATTTTTTTTTTTTTTGAAGTGAGTGAGAGGCAAGAAACAGTGGCTCATGTTTGTAATTCTAGCTACTTGGGAGGCAACAGCAATCAAATGGATCACAGTTTGAATACTCAGGAGAAAAAGTGAGACTCCCATCTAAATCAGTAAGCCAGACTTTGTGGTACATGACTATGACCCCAGCTCTGCACAAGGGTATAGATGGGAGGATTGCAGTATGAAGTCATTCCGGGCAAAAATATGAGGTCATACCTGAAAAATAACTAAAAGCAAAAAAACACTGGGGTCATAGCTCAAATGGTGGAGTACCTACCTATCAAGTGTCCTGCATTCCAACCCTAGTACCACAAAAGAAGAAAAAAATAAAAAGGAGCTGGAAGTGGTGGTATATGCCTATAATCCTGGCACTTGGAAGGCAAAGGATCACATGGGCAAGGCCCACCTGGACTACACAGCAAGTTCCAGGGCAATCTGGGCTGTAGAGTGAAGCCTATCTCATAAACCATCCCTTGCCCAAAACAAAAATAAAACCAGAAAAAGCAGGATTAAACAGTATATAACACACCAGTAAAATATATTTCTCCCATTCAAGTAAAATGTACTTCTGTATATATATCAAAATATTAACAGCAGTCAAGCACTAATGGCTCACACCCATGATCATAGTACTCAGGAAACTGAGATCTGAGGACTGCAGTTCAAAGCCAGTCCAGGCAGGAAAGTCTGCAAGCCTCTTGTCTCCAATAAATTACTCAGAAAAAGCTGCAAGTGGCACTACCCTTAAACAAAAAGCAGCACAGGGACAGTGCCCAGACCCTGAGTGCAAACCCCAGGAATGGCAAACACACACACACACACACACACACACACACACACACTTAATAAATAAATAAATAGATATTGTAGTGGGTGGTGAGATTCTAGTTTTCATTTTCTTCTCCCCCAGTGGTCATATTTTATGCAACAAATGCATAACTCACATAATTCAAAACTCATATAATCAAAGAATAAGCCACAGAAAATTAATTCTTTCGATTTACAAAAAAAGTGGAACTAAGAGTTTATAATCCATTTGACTTCAACTTTAGAATTCTTTACTCTTGCCAGGCACCAGTGGCTCATGCCTATAATCCTAGTCAGGAGGCTGAGATCTGAGAACTGCAGTTTGAAGCTAGCCAGGCAGAAAAGTCCCCATGAGACTCTTATATCCAATTAACCACTCATAAACCAGGAACAGTACCTAGGCCCTGAGTTCAAATCCCCCACCCAAAAAAAAAAGAATTCTTTACTATTTTTTTCGGAGGGGAGGGCCAGAGTAGAGCATAGGAGGGTTTTATAAAAATTCAAGTTTTTGCATGTGTCATTTATCATTAATATTTTGTAGTTTTTCAATTCATAACTCAAAGCTACATGAACTATTATATAGCATTGCAATGTTCTGAATTTTTTCATTTTAATTCTATTAATCTCCTACTTTCATGATTAGAATAATTTTTAAAGCAAAAAGTGTCCATTTATCCCAAGTCCCAACCCTGTCTCTTCTCAGTGTCACAGCTCCCCTCTTTGTCTACAGCTCACTGTTTTTCACTAAGAATCACAAAGTCATCAGAGAGCACTGGCCAAGCCCCACCATAGCATTAACATCTGCATCCCATGATGTAGGACCAGCTATTACTGTGCATCACTAGGGCAACCTGGCCCTCCAGGGAACAGGGGCAACTGTCACAACTAGGAATGATGGTACTATTGGCTATGCCAAAGTAGCAAAGGCACAGATGCTGCTAACCCTCCTACAACACACAAAACAGCCCTCTCAACAAGCATTACCCAGTCTAAAATGTCAATAGTGAAAACTGAGGAACCCAAGCACCCACTATCTGTGCTCCTACCTAAACCTGTCCCTATACTCAATTCCTTCCCCTTTTATCGCAGGAAGCCTTCCCTAGGCTCCTTAGTATTAAATGTTTGTTTTCCTCTGGATCACAAAACAAAAACAATCACTTCTTATCCTAACCTCTTTTCATCTTGTACTTTTGTCTCTTTTCTGCCTTTTTTGAGAATTTCCCCTGAAGAGTTGTCTACACTTAGTATCTCCCATTCTTCTTCCATTCTCTCTTAACCTACTCTACCCTCACAGTTCACAGCCATTCCTCAACCTCTTCTAAGACAATATGATGTCTTTGAGAAAGAGCCAACACACCATCCCAATCACTATATTTAATTATATATAGGTCTTATTCTTATTTTTCCCTTCTCCTTCCCCTTCCCTCCTCTCTTACTCTCTCCCTTCCTCCTTTCCTGGTCTCACTATGTAGCTCAGGCAGCTCTGGAATTCACTGTGTAGCACAGGCTTCTGTTAAATTCACAATCCTCCTGCCTCAGCCTCCTGAGGGCTAGGATAACAGTCACGTACCACCATGCCCGGCTTATTTCAAATTACTTTTCTGTGTAGCACTTCTAACATATCATAAAATGTACTTACTAAATCATCTATTTGCTATACTAGTATAAGGAAAAGTATAAATGAACAATTATATATATATATTCGTCCAATATCCACTATTTACTATACTTTTGTCCTGTTTCCAAAGGAATTCCCACCAACACTTGGGCCGCATTTCTCCAATCTTCTTCTTTCTCATATATAGATGCAAGATGCTGTCTTATGGAAGCAACCTGGAATAGTAGTATACATTTTAAGTTATTTTAACTGGCATAGTAACTAATTACAATAATTACATGAAAAGTTAAATTACTGTGGCAATGAATTTTGCTTTCACAGAATATCAAAACAATGTTTCTGCAATATGAATAATGCCAACACTTTAGTTTAAATGTTAATTTTCTTCAATATTACTTCAGAGATTATGATGCCATTTCCTATGTTGTCAGCCTCATTAACAATTTTACTCATCTAATGAATAATACTTGGTTGATAAAATCCAATTTTCTTTTTTTTGGGGGGGAGAGGGTCCGGTCATGGGGCTTGAACTCTGGGCCTGGGCACTGTCCCTCAGCTCTTCAGCTCAAGGCTAGCACTCTACCACTTGGGCCACAGCGCCACTTCCGGCTTTTTTCTTTTTTGCTTATGTGGTACTGAGGAATAGAACCCAGGGCCTCATGCATGCAAGGCAAGCGCTCTACCACTGAGCCACCTTCCCAGCCCGAAAAAATCAAATTTTAATACATAAACAAACATAGTAGCCTGAGTTGCAACATCCAATATTTATTTGATTATACAACACAGAATACAGTTGGACATACTGTTTTATATAAAGTGAAATTTTGGAGAATGCAATTATAAAATTCAATTTATATCCTACAGAATTAAAAAAATTGAGGAAAGGAGTAGGGTTAGAAGGGATAGGTAGAATGATAAAAGGAGTGACACTGATCAAAATGCACTGGATTCATACACTGCTTTGTTGAATAGCAACTCCTTTGTACAACTAAAGATAATAAAAAATATATTAATAAAAAGAAAAATTGTATCATCGCCTTTAAGAATTTAGTAACATCAGACTCTAAAAATAATTTCTACAATTTCAATTAAAATCCACTGCTCTAAATTTTTACCTGCTCCTCAAATGAAATGACTCTAGGCTGGATCTTTTCCAAGGTGAAATGATAGATTTCTTTGGCTGTGCTGTCAGGCAGGTTAGGGAGATGTGTGCAGAAATCAGTTAGCAACTGTCGCGAGATGACAAGACTGACATTCTCATTTACCACTTGTTTTAAAAGAAAGAAGAAAACATGAGTAACATAAATTTTCATTAAGCAATCAATCTTTATTTGAAATTAATACTAAAGCCAATCCATATTAGGACAGCCTTCAAAGCATTATTCAGGGATTTCTATATATTATCATTTTATGTTATAGTTTCCTTAGGCTCTTAAGTACTACAACAAAATGATAAAAAAAATACCAAAAAGAAATGGTTGGGAAAAAAATTGAATAGTTTATACTTTTCCTTTCTCTCTATTTTTCTATTAAGACACAGAAACACCTATATTTTTATGTGTTTATGTATCAGACAGCTTCAAGATGAACCTGAAGAAGAAAAAAAGTTAAAAGAGCTAAATTCAAATATTACCAGCATAGGTATGCCATTTGTATTTCTTACTAAAAACAATTTCAGTCAGGCACTGGTGGCTTATGCCTTTATCACTAGCCAACCTGCGCAGACAATTTCTTCAGATTCTTAGCTCTAATCAGTAAAAAGCTGAAAGTGGAAGTATGGCTCAAATAGTAGAGTGGCCAGCCTTGAGAGGAAATGCTAAGCAAGAATTTAAAGGCCCTAGTTCAAACTCCAGTACTGGCACAAATATACAGAAAAAATTCAAGTCAGTACTAGATATATCAACTTTATCACTGTACATGATTAACAAAGAAAGCTGGACAGCCTGTCTTATTATATGACCTCAGAGCTTTCTGTGTTCTTGTTACCTTATCTGTAAGGATGAGGATATTATCACTTACCTCCTAAAAATGTTGTGAAGAAATGCAGTAATATGCACAAAGTATTTTGAACAATACCTGGCATGTTACACTTAACAAATATCACTTATTAGTATTACTGTAATTGTATTTTTTACTTTCTTGTATTTTTTAATAGTGCTGAAGAGTAAACCTAAGGACTCAAATAAGCTACATCCCTTCCTAGATTTTTTAAAATCAACATGATTGTGAAGTACTGCTTAAATAAAATTTTCAAGTCTTAAAGCAGAAGTTATGCTGCAAATAACTGATTCAAAAGTTGCTTAGTAGAATGAACCAATTTTCAAAGCAGCCTGCTTCTCTTGGAGCATCATTGTACTTAAATTTTATATAAAGATTACAAAAAACATTATTTTCTTCGTACAACAGTACAATATTCTTAATAAAGTAATTCCAACCTGTTTTTCTGAAACCACTGCTTGATTATCTTATGTTGCTGGCCCTGATTCTTATATTTATTTATTTTTGTTGTTTGTGGGGCCTGTTCTGGGCCTGAGCGCTGTCCCTCAGCTCTTCAGCTCAAGGCTAGTGCTCTACCACTTGAGCCACAGTGCCACTTCTGGCTTTTTCTGCTTATGTGGTGCTGAGGAATCAAACCCAGGGCCTCATGCATGCAAGGCAAGCACTCTACCACTGAATCCTTCCCAGCCCCTGGCCCTGATTCTTTAGGCAATAATTTAGTTCTTATAATTAATTAGTTTACAATATACTAATGGGCATTCATTACTGAATAATACTGGATGTGACTAAGAAAAGTTTTATTACATTTGCTAGTAAGTACTCATAACAGAAAGAAATTACTACACATTTAGTATTAGAAAAGAAAGGGCTGGGAAGGTGGCTCAGTGGTAGAGCTCTTGCCTTGCATGCATGAGGCCCTGGGTTCAATTCCTCAGCACCACATAAGCAAAAAGAAAAAAGTCGGAAGTAGCACTGTGGCTCAAGTGGTAGAGCACTAGCCTTAGCTGAAGAGCTGAGGGACAGTGCCCAGGCCCAGAGTTCAGGCCCCATGACCAGACCCCCCCCCAAAAAAAAAAAAGAAAAGAAAGTAAGGACAAAAAATCAGAGTCTCGGCTCTGCCAATAACTAGCTACATACTCTTTTTTTTGGTCAGTCCTGGGGCTTGAACTCTGGGCTTAGGTGCTGTCCCTTAGCTCTTCAGTTCAAGGCGAGCACTCTACCCCTGGAGCCACAGCGCCACTTCTGGTTTTCTGGTGGTTTATTGGAGATAAGAGTCTCATGGACTTTTCCTGCCTGGGCTGGCTTTGAACTGTGATCCTTAAATCTCAGCCTCCTGAGTAGCTAAGATTATAGGCATGAGCAACGGGCACCTAGCTTAGCTACATTCTCTTAAAGGGCAGAGAGATTACTTAATCCCGAGGTACATTTTACAATGTACACAGTGATATTTATAACTATATTGTCTAGTCACAGGATTATAAAAAGGAGTCTATGTGACAAAGAAATGTACATGAGAATATACTCAACTGCAAGACACCATCAAGTGTCAATATCACAGCCTAAATTCTGAATAATTTTCAAAATAACTAGAGATATTTGAAGTTAGGAAGTAAAGAAAAGTTTCTTGAATGAAAACTTTTGGTTCCCCATTCAAAAGCCCATTCTTAACATTAACATCAGCAAGCATGCCAGGCACCAGTGGCTCATGTCTGTAATCCGAGCTACTCAGGAGGCTGAGATGTGAGGACTGCAGTTCAAAGCCAGCCCTGGTAGGAAAGTCCTTGAGACTCCTATCTCCAATAAACCATCAAAAAACCAGAAGTGGCACTGTGGCTCACGTGGTAGAGCGCTTGCCTTAAGCTGAAGACCTCAAAGACAGCACCTAGGCCCAGAGTTCAAGCCCCATGACCAAAAAGAAAAAAAAAAAATCAGGGCTGGGAAGGTGGCTCAGTGGTAAAGTGCTTGCCTTGCATGCATGAGGCCCTGGGTTCGATTCCTCAGCACCACATAAGCAAAAAGAAAAAAGCCGGAAGCTGTGGCTCAAGTGGTAGAGTGCTAGCCTTGAGCTGAAGAGCTGAGGGACAGTGCCCAGGCCCAGAGTTCAGGCCCCACGACAGGACCCAAAAAAAAAAAAAAAAAAAATCAGCAAACACACAGCACTCACTTTATGCTAGGTGCTATTCTAAGTACTTCATTATGTTTTTAACATTTAATGTCCCAACAATTCTACATGATAAATATCAAATCCCTATTTGGGAAATGAGAAAAGGAGGCACAATGGGCCTATTAAATAACATCACAAAATAGCATATCAGGATCATTCTCTTTAAATTATGCTATTTTGCTGTTCATCAGTTACTACATCAAAACCTATACAAAAATCCTAGGATTAAGTTATAGAGAACAATAATCCTGAAGACAATTTATTGAAAAATAACCAAGTTATGCAGTTTAAATTCTAGAATCAATCTCAACATACATTTCACACTGATAATTTGATGTAAAACGAGGCTTAGGAAAATTTGCATGCATTAGCTCAGGCTTAGAGTGCAAACACAGAATTTCATTCTACTTACTTGCTTCCACAAAAGCTTTCAAAGCTTCTAGTTGTTCTGCTCCAGATAACTGAATGGCTTTTTCTAGGATCTGACGATACCTAAAATAATACAAATAAAATCATTTTCAGAGAGTACAACAATTCCTAATGTAAATTCTGAATTTTATTTACTCATTCCTAATGCTAATTTTGATGTATACTTATGAACTTCCCTTTGCCCTCATTTCTCTCATACTGCTCTAGTAGTCTGTGGTTTTCTTTACGGGAGATCATTTTTTTCTTAAGTTTCTAGTTCACCACATGGACTATAATCCTAAGAAACATGCTATTTAATAGTTCAACTTAACTTTTTACATCCATCATAAGTAAATCTGTATCTCTACATATCTAAATCTCAGGTGCTACTTCTTAAAAGTTTTAGTTTGAAATTTGAACTAAAGAGTCTATTTTCTTTCACGTGTCTTAAGAGATAAATTACATTTCCCTTCACCTGAGATGCACAAGATTTAAGATGCACAAGAATGTTATTTGAGGTGATCCAAAATCCTTTTCTCCTTGCAGGCTAAATGATTCTAGGGTCATCTACAATAAGATGCTGTTCATTAGGCTACAGAGACAGAGCTTGTCTCATGTGTACAACAACTATTTATTCTTTATTTGTACTCAGTTCTAATCACTATTCTACCTAATAGCCATAGCTGCAGAAGATTCAAACTAGTATTCTGAAAAGGATGAGCAACAATTACCAGGCCACAGCAAATTCCTTCCTAAAACACAAGCTACTACAAAGACAGAGGTTTATTGTCTGTTTTGTCTCTGTGATATATACAATACCTCAAACAGCAGTCAGCCCATCATAAGCATGAGAATATTCAACAATATTGGTAACACAGGTAACAACTTATTTCTTACATTGAGTCAATACATGAGAGTTAAAACATTTTATGCTTCATCTCTTCTGGTTTTAAGCATGCTTTTTAAAAACATCAATGAGTCCCTATTCCCAGCCATACCACTCCTAGGCATCTATCCTGAACAACAGGAACCAATATACAAGGATACATGCACCTCCATCTTTATTGCAGCACTGTCCACAATAGCCAAGAATATGGAAACAACCCAGATGCCCCACCACAGATGAATGGATCCAAAAATCGTGTTATCCATACACAATGGAATATTATGCAGCCATTAGAAAGGACAAAATAATGGCATTTGCGGGGAAATGCATGGAACTAGAAGAAATCAAGTTGAGTGAGGTAAGCCAAGAGCAAAGAGACAAAGGTCACATGGTCTCCCTGATAAGTGGATGTTAAATCCAAAACGTAAGGTGATACAACAAAGTAAACAAGACTCCAGAAACAAAGGATCTCCACTCATCTGGTCAAATCATTACTAAATGACCCTATGCTGCTGACCCCATATATGGTATATATATATATGCACATCGGAGGGAAACTAGGAAGAGGACAGAGAAACAGAAGGAAACGGGAAAATATACAACAGCAGGACCCATCAGCTGCAATGGTCATTGATCAAAAGGAACTAAGTAACTCCATGGCAGCGATGGAAGGGAGGGAATGAGCAGGAAAGTGGGAACAGCTGACACTAAGCAAAAGGGAAGAAATGTACATATCACCAGTTGTGGGAGAAATAACTGTATTGTCAAAGCTCATAGAACTCATAAACTTTATAGATCACGATAAAGAATTTGCCTTGTGAAGGTTAAAATGTGATTGTGACTTTATCACTATCCCACAATACTGTGAAATTTATGTAATCACTTAATCACAATAAAAAAATTGCAAAAAACCCAAAACATCAATGAGATGCATTTGATAATGCTAATAGCACTGATATTACAGAAAGGCATTTGGAAAATAACCAAGAAAAAAAATTATACAAAATAAAATTCTGAGCTCATTCAGAATTATGTATTTTGTAGGGCACATACCCCAAGCTACCATTCAGCTGTTATTCTCAATTCATCCAAAATTCTCACCATCTTCATTATATATGTTTGCAAAGTAACAATGAAGCAAGTATGCTGACAGAAAAGATAGCAAATTCCAAAAGACACAAATGATTCTCAGAAAGCAAGGAAATATTAAGCTTTTAAACTATTAATATTGACAAATGTGACAGTCTTTAAAGGGATAAAACTGGGAAGTCTTCTATCATCTTTTTTTTTTTTTTTTTGGTCAGGGTCTGGGCACTGTCCTGGAGCTTTTTCACTCAAAGCAAGCACTCTTAACACTTTGAGGCATAGCGCCTCAAAGGAGGAGTGTCACAGACTTTCTTGTCTAGGCTGGCACTGAACCGTGATTCCCACATCTCAGCCTCCTGATAACTAGGATTACAGGTGTGAGCCACCGGAGCCTGGCTCTCATCTTTCCTTTTTCTTTTCTAGGGTTAAATCAGAAAATTCCTTTAGGTGAAATAGTGCATATTCTCTCTCTTCTGCCTGAAGGCATCTGCTGATGGTCCAAGACACCTGAAAGATCGAGTGGCACTTGTGGTGAGGAAAGGAGCAGGGCTCTGTTTTGGGGCTCTCTGGGGAAGAGCTAGCTGGAAGCACTGAAAGAAAAGTAGAATTTCTGGACGACTACTAGAGCTGGATCAGTAGGAGTTCCTTACCTGCCAAAGCAGGAAACAAGCACTTTGAAAGGTTACAAATTCTGTCCAAGAATATCTAAACAATCAAATAAGCATTGAAACCTTTGTCCTAGCCTGAGAATCCTTAGGTGCCTGGTAGAAGGAAATAAAAATTCACTTTGAATCATAGAATCTTAGGTCTCCAATTACTCCTAGAAATAATTTCTTTTTTAATCATTTGCCCAATAACAGTTAATAGGTACATGACAACATGAGGCAGACAACAAAAGCAACAGACAATAGCAACAACCAGGCCTTCAGATGCTACTATTATCAAAAACACTATATGTGAAAATTATGCTTATTTTGTTCACACAAATAAAAACAAGCCTTTATGTTTCATCAAGAGCTTGTTTGGGAAAAAGAACCATCAGAAATAAATGAAAGAACTAAATAAATATAACCAAACTTACAAACGCAACTGAGTACTTGACAGCAGATTAGACAAAGTTAATGAGAGAATAAACTAGAAAGCCAGTATGGGAAAACCTCTCTGGAGTAAAGCACTGAAGTGAAAAAATATTACAAGACAGAACAAAAGACATAACGGAGATTTAGTTGGAACCTAGAGAAGAACGAACGAGACAGAGGCAGTATTTTAAAATATGTAGCTGAACATTTCTCAGGATCATTGAAAGAATAAAAATCCTTTGACCTGGGCTGGGAAGGTGGCTCAGTGGTAGAGTGTTTGCCTTGCATGCATGAGGCCCAGGGTTTGATTTCTCAGCACCACATAAGCAGAAAAAGCCAGAAGTGGCACTGTGGTTCAAGTGGTAGGGTGCTAGCCTTGAGCTGAATAGCACCCAGGCCCAGAGTTCAGGCCACATGACCAGCAAAAAAAAAAAAAATCCTTTGACCCAAGAAACTCAATGAAGCTTACCTAACTGGGTTAACTTGGTAGAATAATTACAAAAAGAGGCCAAAGTTTTTTGTCTCTTTTGAGATGTGACTTTCTGGCTCTTCAGCTCAAAGTTCATTTGACAAATAGAATACAACAGAAGTACCAATTCTGAGCCTAGACCTCCAAGAGGCCTAGAATATGTCTTTATCTTTGGGATCTTGTTGTGGGGGAAAAAAAAAATCCTGGCACTTAATGACTGAACCATATAGCCCAACCACCTAGCCAGCCAACCTACTAAAGCAAAACTGTCCATCTGGCTTGCAGCTGACTACAGATACATATGGAAGTCCATGAGGAAACATGACCATTAGAGGCAGAGAATAATCCATTTGAGTTCAATCCAAACTGCCAACCTCCAGATTTGTGCACTAAATAAATGACTACTGTTTCAAGCTGCAGGTTTTGGAGCAGTTTATTTCACAGCAGAAAGCTAACTGACAGATAACCCATCTATACACATCAGAATAAAGCTGCCAAAAAATTAAAAACAAGTGCTATTGAAAGAGTTCTGTGTGTGTGTGTGTGTGTGTGTCTGTCTGTCTGTCTGTCTGTCTGTCTGTCTGTCTGTCTGTCTGTCTGTCTATGCCAGTACTACAGCTTGAATTCTCAAGATCTTTGACTCAAGGCTGCCAGTCTACCACTTGAGCCATAGCACCACTTTCTTAAGTAACTTCTTGATCATTAAAGATTCTAAATATTTCAATTTAGAGGCAA
Organism: Dipodomys ordii; assembly: GCF_000151885.1. Lineage (NCBI taxonomy): Eukaryota > Metazoa > Chordata > Mammalia > Rodentia > Heteromyidae > Dipodomys > Dipodomys ordii. Next base: position 11,124,449 of record NW_012267265.1, on the reverse strand, counting down.
TGAGAAAGATTGGGAAAAGGAACTTTGCAAGCAAAAAATAATTATCCTAAATATAGTTCAGTTTAGTGAAAATAAGGTGAGGCTAAAAGGTAGTTATGTTTACAGTCTGGGGCCTTGAGACATGCATATATGGCTATATTCTGGTGTCAGCAAATATCTTAGTATTACAGTTTTTTCATATGCAATGTAAATAGTATCTACTTGTTAAGTACCCTAAAATATAAGTAATGTGCTTGGCTCACAGGAAACTCTAGGTGTTATCAACATTTACTCTACAAATAACATAACTGTATAGATGTAGATATTAGTATTAACAGAGATGAGTATGAACCAGAGATACTGGGTTATAAAGGAATTTTGAAGTCATACAGTCTTTTTTCCCAGGGCTAAGGACTGAACCCAGGGCCTTGCGCTTGCCAGGCGGGCATCCTTCCGCTGAGCTAAACCCCCAGCCCCAAAGTTGTGCAGTCTTATCTTCCATTATATATGGGTGTGTATTCTCCATTTGTGACAGTTCTGTTTCACTGTATTACTAGAAAATTAAAATCTAAACTCTACCTCTGTTGAATGGTGTATTCTATTTTTTTGTTTGGGTTTTTTTTTTTTGAAAAGCAGCTTTTTTATTTCTTGTTCTAGTACTGAGGCTTGAATTCTGGTCCTGGAAGCTGTTCCTTAGATTTGTTTACATGTGTGTGTGTATGCATGCCAATCCTGAGGCTTGAATTCAGGACCTGGGCGCTGTCCCTGAGCTTTTGTGGGCAAAACTAATACTTTACCACTTGAGCCACAGCTCCATATTTGGCTTTTTGATGGTTAATTGGAGATAAGTCTCTCAGATTTGCCTGGACTGACTTTGAACTGTGATCCTCAAGATTTCCACCTCGAGTAGCTAGAATTACAGGTGCCCAGCTAAAAACAGCTCTTTTAACAAGCAAAGACATCTCAGAAGTTTATCATTACTAACAGCTTCTTGTAAAATGAAATGTTTATATTGTGAAGGCTTATAGTACTCCTCTACCACAGAACTGGGAAGATGTGGGAAAAGGTCATATTTCCCTATGATTAACTAAACAAACATCTATAATTCATTGTTTTATATCTTCTCTCAAAGAAATTCTTAAGGGGGAAAAAAATTCACATTCTAGCCAAGGTCATAGACAAACAGGCAAAATAAGCAAGTATATGTGCAGGTAAATTTAGAATACTCCTGGGCATAGGAAGGGCAATTAACCAGGTCCTATGTATGAATGGGCGTGAATGAGGGTGTGAAATAGCTTCCTGGAGGAAGTAAAATCCTAACTGATCTTGAAAAACAAAAAAGGTTTTAGCTAAGTAAGACAGGCTATCACAACAGTTAATGTTCCTTTCTCAAGGTTCTCATTCTCTTCATAAGCCTTACATAAAATAATAAACCTAATGCATGTTATAGGCAAAAAAAACAGCCTACCAAATTTGCAAAAAAAAATGTATTTTACACAATTTTTTTCCTTTTGGGGGGAGTGGAATATTACAGTATAGCTTGAAGTTAGGGCCTAGTGTTCTGGCCCAGTTTTTTTGCTCACAGCAGGTGCTCTACTACTTAAGACACATCTCCAGCCCAGCTTTTGCTGGTTAATTAGAGATGGGGTCTTTCAGACTTTAAGCCTCAATTATCATATCTCAACCTTCTGGGTAGCTAGATTACAGTTGTAAGCCCCTGGCAACAAGCTTAATGGCCAATTTCTTACCAACTTTATACATCAGTATTAATCTAGCTATTGGAAAGCACTTCCAATTCAGATTGGGGGGGTGTGTGTTTTGTTTTTTGCTTGTTTGTTCTGATTTGGCTTTTTGTGTTGGTACCTAGGATAAAACTCAGGGCCTAACTCTCTCAACAGGCTTTTTCCCCTCAAAGGTTGTCCTCTATCACCTGAGCCACAGCTCCTCTTCTGGCTTTAGGAGATAAAGAGTCTCATAGACTTTTCTGCTTCTGCTGGCTTCAAATTGTGATCCCAAGTTGCAGCCTCCTGCCCAATTCATTTCTTTTTGTATGTGTGTGCTGGTCCTGGAGTTTGAACTCGGAACCTGGGCACTGTCCCTAAGCTTCTTTAAGCCCAAAGCTAGAGCTCCAGCCACAGCTCCACTCCTAGCTTCTTTGGTAGTTTAGTGGAGATAAGAGTCTCACAGCCAGGCGCCAGTGGCTCACGCCTGTAATCCTAGCTACTCAGGAGGCTGAGACCTGAGGATCGTGGTTCAAAGCCAGCCTGGGCAGAAAGTCCGTGAGACTCTTT
>NW_012267265.1:11114299-11121689 GCF_000151885.1 Dipodomys ordii | reverse complement strand
AAAAAAAAAAATACTAGAAAACCAGAAGTGGCGGTGTGGCTTAAGCGGTAGAGCGAAAGGACAGCTCCCAAGGCCAGAGTTCAAGTCCCACGACAGACCAAAAAAAAAAAAGGCTCACAGACTTTCCTGTCTGGGCTGGCTTTTGACAATCCTCAGATCTCAGTCTCCTAAGTAGCTTGGATTAGAGGCATAAACCACCGGCCCCTAGCCCCAATTCAGTTTTAACAAGACTAATAATGTAATCTGATGGGTTCAAAATGAGCTTTTTAAGCCAGGCACAGGTGGCTTATGCCTGTAATCATAGCTACTCAGGAGGCTGAGATGTGAGGATTGTGGTTCAAAGCCAGCCCAGAGAGGAACTTCTGTGAGATTCTTATCCCCAATTAACCACCACAAAACTGAAGTGGCACTGTGGCTCAAATGGTAGAGTGCTTGCCTTGAGGTGAAGAGCACAGAGACAGCACCCAGGAGCCCCACAACCAACAAAAGAAAGGGCTTTTTTAGAGGAGTCCCGTCTGGGTTCAAATGTAAGACAAATACATTTGTAAGACAACACATTTTCATACAGATACAAATAGAAATACCTGAAGGCAAAACCGAAACTTGAAAGAAAGCCATCTTTGCGGGAGTTACTAGCTAACATTGCACTGGCTATCAGTTACCAAGCAAACCATTTTATTTAATTGTAACAAAAACCCATGGGGCAAACTGTTACAGTAATGGCATCCAATGAACACACCTTCCTCTGTGTGCCTTTACAATGTCACTTTGCCACTAAAGAGAGAGTAGGAAACAGAGACAGCAACTAGGAGATTGAGCCAACAGCCAGGTATGAACAGAGCCCCAGTTCCCAGGTTAGCTGCCATGACTGAATCCAGACAAGATCAGCAAAACATCCCAGTCAACTTATAAAATCCTAAGAAATAGTAGTAGTTTTAAACCATTAGGTATTTTGTTTAGCAAACAATTACAAAAAAAAAATACAGTGATCCCTCACCTGTAGAGACCTCCGAGACAAGTGAAAACCCCCAAAGTATCAATAAGCGAACCGCGATATGGCAAGGGACAAATACCTAACACTACTACTTCGCAGGTTTTCATCTATGATGGGTCTCTAGAACATAACTTCCATGATAGGGGAGGCATCAGTATTTGCATTTTTGGTTTTTTTTTTTCTTTTAACCCTCGATACTGTGAAGCGGCAATAAATGAACCGCAGTATAGAAGGGGATGACTGTTTGTACATACCATTGTCCATCTCTAATTCAGAGTTGAAAAAGTAAATAGCAGCTGAAGTTTCAGAATGCTGCAAAGGCTTGAAAAGCTGTATCTCTTCTGATAACTAATGTCCTTAATTTTCTTCAACGTAATAAAAATATATGGGGAAATACATAAGCTTTTTTTTTGAGGGGAGGTCCGGTCGTGGGGCCTTAACTCTAGGCCTGGGCACTGTCCCTCAGCTCTTCAGCTCAAGGCTAGCGCTCTACCACTTGAGCCACAGCGCCACTTCTGGCTTTTTTCTTTTTGTTTATGTGGTGCTGAGGAATCAAACCCAGGGCATCATGCATGCAAGGCAAGTGCTCTACCACTGAGCCACCTTCCCAGCCCCTACATAAGCTATTTTTATTTACACCCGAATCTATAAAAAATACATGCAGAAAGGACTGAGCTATGACAAATTCAAGTTATTGCCAACCTATGGAATAAGTATTTACTGACTGACTAATAGTAATAACAATCTTATGGCATTTTCTACATGCCAAGAATGGTACTGATGCAAGTGTGGTAAGTACACACACACTGATTTTTGTCCTCAGACAATTATAAGAAAGTCCTATTGTTATCTCCATTTTGCTGAGCAGAAAAACACTGAAAAAAGACAATACATACTGATAAATTAGATACAATAAAAATTGACATATTTATCACCAGAGAAAAGGGAGCACAACCCACATACAGCACATTCACGATTTAAATGTTCAGGTTAGAGCAAGTGTGTCCCCTCAATTCGTTCAAAGTGATCTTAAATGTTAGGATGTAAATATCAGGATTAACTTGAGAGACACACTTTAAACAGGTCATTTAAGCATGTCATTACAAAAGAGCAATGCTGCGAAATCTACAAAGAGAAAATGGACAATATCTCTCCATCCACCTGCCTAAGGTTAAAACTGCTCAACAACGGCTTGGTGGACAGGTTTGTGTCCTAATTTTAACTTGGGAGTCTACCTAAGCGTTCTACACAGACTTCAACAAAATTCCTAAGCAGTTCTGATTCCTGCAAACATCACTGTTCTAGACATTCTGATCCATGATATGAAGACATTCTGCCCATATATCCTCCCTTAGAGTTGGTGCTGGAGTGAGAATGTCCAAAACACAAGGACCCCACAGATGAAGACGTACGAACAGTTCTGGACAACCTGACAGGAGTCATACCTCCTCAGCCCCTGTTAACCCTGAGAAGCCATCAGCTCTTGATGCACCCTCTGGCACTAAGGTTTCATAATATCCATCTCCCTCCATCCAAGGCGGAGGAGTCCGGGATAAAGAGGGATCGGATTCGATGTGAGAGACTGACCAGCGATGAGAAGAGACACTGGGGAGGGCGGCGAAGGCCCGAAGGAGCAAACGTCTCTCCTGGCCACGCTTCCAGCAGCCAAAGGAACCAGGAAGGATGTTCTCAAGGACTAGACACGCTGACATCTTCCCAGGCCTTCCGGGGCCCCGCACTCGGCCCCCTCTCATTTTCCGCGGCTCCCCATTAGGCACGGCTGTCGATTTCAGGCCCGCCCCCTCGGGTCGCCGGGCCCGTTCCCAGCCTCCCAGCCGAAACCTCGGTCACCGCAAGGAGAACACAGCTGCCGCTTCCCGGCCCACCTCGCTACCTCGTGTGCTCCCGGGAAACATACTCACTTGCCCGCCAGATCTTTATGAGAGCCGCTGGAATTCATGAGCTGGGCCAAATCCTGCCGCACGGCTGCCGCCATCTTTCTTCCAGCTCAGCCACGGCTGCGGGGGCCTCTGGCAGCCCCAAAGAAAACGAGTGGCGTGTGGTCCTCCGGAGCGCAGCCAGAGGGAACCCGAGATACCAGAGAGTACCGTCTTTGTGGGCCAGAGCGCCGGGGGAGGAAGCTGGAGCGAGCTCCTCCCCCAAGGCTGAGTGACGGGAAACTCCTCGCTTCACAGCCCAGGCCCGCCCTCGTCTCTCCCGCAGGCTGCGCCCTCACGCTCCGACTTGTGATTGGGTGAAGAACTTCGAGGTAGTGCGCCACGCGTGCAACTTCAATGAAGGCCGGGTGGGGCAAACTACTGCGTTGACTTAAGTTCCGGGTCCTAGGTCTACGGTACCCTGTTCTTGGTTCTTTCAAAGCACTGTATAGACGACCGATGGTGGAGAACCTGTTGTTCTTATTTCCAGTTCACCACAATCCATTTCCTTTTGTTAATGCCGGATATGCCCTTTTAAGGGCTAATCATACATTCCATTTTGTCCAGCTGTTTACAATATGTGGTCCTTAGGTTTATTTAAATGACAAAGTAAAAAACCATGTTTCCCTTATACGTGGTTGTATTCATTACTCCTGTACCCTTCAGGAGTAGCCTTTTGTTGTTGTTGTTGTTCCTTTTCTAGAATAGACTTGGGGTTTTCGGCTCTGTGTGTGTGTGTGTGTGTGTGTGTGTGTGTGTGTGTGTGTGTGTGTGTGCAGGTCTTGGGGGCTTGAACTCGGGGCCTGGGCGCTGCCCCTGAACATTTTGTTCAAGGCTGGTGCCCTACCACTTGAGCCACAGCTCTACTTCCGGGGTTTTGGTGGTTAATTGGAAATGAGTCTCATGGATCTTCCTGCCAGAGCAGGATGTGTGTGTGTGTGTGTGTGTACATATATATGTATATATACATATATGTGTATGTATATATACATATGTATGTATATATGTATGTATATATACATATGTGTGTATGTATATATGTATGTATATATACATATATGTGTGTATATATACATACATATATATGTATGTATACATACTTGAAACTTGAACAAGGAAACTTGAAGTGGGTAGGATGGGTTTAGGCAGGAGTGGGAGAATCATGGTAGGGTTTTGATTTTGGTTTTGGTTTTGGTTTTTGTCAGTTGGGGGGGCGGCTGAACTCTGTCCCTCAGCTCTTCAGCTCAAGGCTGGCGCCCTGCCACTTGAGCCATAGCCCCACTTCTGGCTTTTTTCTGCTTATGTGGTGCTGAGGAATCAAACCCAGGGCCTCATGCATGCAAAGCAAGCACTCTACCACTGACCCACCTTCCCAGCCCCTGGTAGGGATTTTTGTGTGTATGTGTATGCATTGCTTCTAGGGCTTGGACTCAGAGACTTACACTCTCACTTGACTCCCTTACTCCAAGTTGGTGCTCTACTGCTTTAGCCACATCTCGATTTCCAGCCTTTTCCTGGTTAATTGGAGATTAATCTCTTGAATTTATCTGCCCTGAATAGCTAGGATTACAGGCCCAGAATTCAATCCCCAACAACAACGAAAAAAAGGAAATGGAAAAATAGGTGGTGGTTGGAGGGATTGGGGAAAAGAGAGAACAATTAAGGATGTTAATCTAATGAAAGTAAAATATATGCCTGTGTGAGATAACATGGTGAACCCTTTTGTATGATCAGTATACACTAATAAAAAAGTTAAAGAAAAAGAAGTGAACAAATCTTAACTTTTTATTTTTTATTTTTTAAATTTATTTTTGGTGCCAGTACTGGGGCTTGAACTCATGGCTCAAACACTGTCCCTGAGCTTTTTTTCCCTCAAGGCTAGCAGCACTCTACCATTAGAGCTACAGCTCCACTTCTAACAGTAATTGGAGATAAGAATTTCATGGATTTTCCTGCCTGGTCTGCTTGGAACTGAGATTCTCAGATCTAAGTCTCCAGAATAGCTAGGATTACAGTGTTGAGCCACTGTTACCTGCACTTTTTTTAAGTATGTAAAACTGTCACTCCTAACCCAGACCTACTGAATCAAAATCATCATATTAATAAACCCCCAACTCATTCTTGTACACAAGAAATTAATAAGCATGTCACATAAATTTGCTATAAATTTGCTCACTATAAATTTGCTCACTAAACTCTAGTCTAATAAAATAATTTCCTTGCCCAGGACCCTCCAATTATTAGTAGATGTTTTCTATCCTTACAGCTTCCCTATAAATAGGCAAAGAAACCTTTTCTAGTACATACTCTATGTCTACTGTGCCAACTGAAATGCACCTTGCTATAGAAGGAAAAATAATGTAATTACTAGTTCAGCTGTTTTCTATACATTTATCCTTACTCTACACTGATTTCAAATGCTGCTACTGTTATTTTTTTTAAAGTCTATTCAAGACTTACCAAGTGTATTTTCTAGCCTGGAACCAGAATCAGTCACTTCTCAGGAAACCCTTGTTCCTTTTAGTGGGGAATGATACTTCTAGATAGCCATCAAAGCTTTTTTTTTTTTTTTGTCGGTCTTGAGCTCTGGACTTGGGCGCTCTCCCTGCGCTTTTCAGGTCAAGGAGAGCGCTCTACCGCTTGAGCCACAGCACCACTTCCAGTTTTCTAGTGGTTTATTGGAGATAAGAGTCTCATGGACTTTCCTGCCAGGGTTGGGTTTGAACTGCGATCCTTAGGTCTCAGCCTCTTGAGTAGCTAGGATTACAGACGTGAGCCACCAGCGCCCGGCCACTTGTATTTTCTTATTTCCCCACGAGGTATTCTGGCTCACAAATATGTAAGGAATTATAAAATCAGAATATCTCATAATTAATCATTCATCCCACATTATCACATACACAACAGCCTCAGAATAACAATATAAATATACTACTACCACCAGTGTAATTACTGTAAAAAAGGGAAATATCTTCTGATCATCTCTTTCCTCCTGTCACTTACCTTCCCCCACCCCCATTCTGCACTGGACTACAGATATTTACCACCACACTTAGCTTTCCCATTTTTTATGATTATACTACACTGATATTATGTGCACATTACAGCTACTATGAATTATACCTTCTGCTTTTTGACACAGTGTCTCATTATCCCAGGCTAGCTTTGACCTTGCAATCTTCCTGTCTCAGCGTCCAGAGTGCTGAGGTTACAGATGTGCTCCTTCATGCCCAGATACTTTCTTCCTTTTTTTTTTTTTTTTGGTTGTTTGTGGGGCTTGAACTCTGGGCCTGGGCGCAGAGCTCTTCAGCTCTGAGCTCTTCAGCTCAAGGCTAGCTTTTTACCACTTAAGCCACAGTGCTACTTCTAGTTTTCTGGTGATTTATTGGAGATAAGAGTCTCATGGACTTTCCTGCCCCGCTTGGCTTTGAACAGTGATCCTCAGATCTCAGCCTCCTGTGTAGCTAGGATTACAGATATGAGCCACAGGCACCTAGCTACTTTCTTCCTTTTAATCTTCACTTAGTCTTAGTTTTATAAGTCATGAAAAGTTAATACTTACCACCAGTTCCTATATACTCTTTCTACTCATTTTGTTTTTCTGAAACTAGTTCATTAATATATTTTTCAGAAAGGACTTATGAAACTGAATTCTTGCATACTCTTGGATGTTGATAATTGCCTATGTCTTTTATGTTTAAACATCAGTTTTGTTAGATCTGATCTAACAAGTGAGATTATTAGGTATGGTACTCCATTTTCTTGTGGCATGAACTACTGCTGAAAAATATCTGGTGAGAGGCAAGCGTTATTGGCTCATGCCTGAAATCCTAACTACTCAGGAGGCTAAGATCTGAGAACTGCAGTTAAGAGCCATGGCAGGCAGAAAACTCTGAGACTTTTATCTCCAACTAAGCAGCAAACAGCCAGAAATGGAGCTGTGGTTCAAATGGTAAAACAGCAGCTTAAAGTGGAAAAGCTAAGGAACACTGTCTAGCCTGAGTTCAAGCCCCAGGACGGGTGCATGCACATGCATGTATCTGTGTATGCTTGCGCGCGCGCATACACACACACACACACACAAATATGACAAATCTAATTTCTTTCTTCTTTTTGCTTGGATGTCCCAAGCTTTTTCTCTAAAGTCTAGTAGTTTTGGTATATGGTATCTTGGTCATTGTAGGCTAATATTCTCAGGTACACAATATGCTCTTTCAATATGTAATTTCAATATTTCCAACATTTTCTTTAGTTATAGGTTTTAAATTTTCTGCCTACCTTATTCTTCTCCTTCCTTCATTCCTTTGTTCCTTTCTTCCTCTTTCTTCCTTGAAAATTTGTAATGCAGGATGCCCTTAAGCTCTCATTTCTCTCTCTTTTTTTTTTTTTTTTTGGTCCGGTTGTGGGGCCTGAACTCTGGGCCTGAGCACTGTCCCTCAGCTCTTCAGCTCAAGGCTAG
>NW_012267265.1:11101063-11111079 GCF_000151885.1 Dipodomys ordii | reverse complement strand
AAAATCTAAGTGAGAGTACAAAGCCCTGAGTTGAAACCCTAGTACCAGTGTGTGTGTGTGTGTGTGTGTGTGTGTGTGTGTGTGTGTGTGTGTGTGTGTATGAGAGAGAGAGAGAGAGAAAGAGAGAGAGAGAGTGCGAGTGTGTGCGTGCACACAAGTGCAGCAGTGCACAGACATAACATCATCTTTCCACCTGGACTTTGTATGTTTTTTGTTTGTTTTGTGTTATTACTGGGGTTTAAACTTGGGGCCTTGACTTCTCTCTGGCTTTCTTGCTTAGGGCTGGCACTCTGCCAATTGAGCCATGCCTGCAATCTGACTTTTTCTAGGCTGTTTGGGTTTGGAGGACTTCTCTGCCTGGACTGGTTTTGGATCTCAATCTTCCAGGACTCCTTCTGAGTATCTAGGACTACAGACACAGGCCACCACTGCCTGGCTTTCACCTGGGCATTTTTAACATCTCTTTACAGGAATTTCCTACACTATTCTCAGATGTGTCTTCATGTGTTCAGAGATTTCAGTCACATACAATATGACTGAATCTCAAAAGCCCTTGACTGAGTCAAAAGAAGTTAGACATTTAAAATTATAGGCACCATAGGTCTATTTATATGAAACTCTAAATTGGACAAAACTAATGGTATTTGGAGGAAGCAATGAGAAACAATGGGAATTTAAGGAAGTGGAAGAAGATGATGGAAGGTTCTAATGTTGATACAAGTATGGGTTGCATGAGTGTATAGATTTACAGTATTCAACAAGCTATCCACATAAGACCAGTGCATCTCACTGAATATTAGACCTCAAAAAGAAAAGGAACAAAATCTTGCCTTTTAATCTATACTCTTTTATTCTATACTTGTGTGTATGTATTGAATCTAGTCTTAAGTATTTATATCTGTGCACTTGTATTTATTTGCAATTTCAAGTCTGTCTGGGATCTTTATTAGATGTCACTGTTTTCATTGTGGCTGCTACCTCCTCTAAAGTACATTTCCATTTCTATTGTCTACAGGACAGAGCTCAGGTTGGTTTGCAAGAGAACCTTAAATGTATTGATAGAGTTAGTACGAGTGACAGAAGGTAGTATTAAGTAAAGTAAGTAAACGCTGGGTGCTAATGGTTTACACCTGTAATCTTAGCTACTCAATAAGCTGAAGTTAGAGGATTGATTCAAAGCCAGCCTATGCAGACAAATCAGAGAGACTCATCTCCAATAAGCCAGCAAAAAAATAGAAAAGGTATGGCTCAAGTGGTAGAGTGCTAGCCTTGAGCAAAAAGCTAAGTAAGACCATGAGACCTTGAGTTCAAGCCCAAGTATTGGCACAAACAAACAGGTAAAACTATCCTGGGTAAAAAGTCAATGAGCCCTGTGCACCGTGGACCCTCCAATTACAGTGAAATATGGCCTGGAGGTACTCCTGCTTCTGTTCTAGGTATAAAAAGCTGAACAGAGTATTGCTCCCACATACCACAGTAGCAAATCAGATAAATATTTGAGCCAATCAAGAAGCCTGAGGTCTCTGAGCTACTGAGTCTTGAAATCTAAGGAGACACAAGTGCTTCTAAAAAGATGAGAGTCAATATTATAGAAGTATATTATAGACATGTATAGAAAAAGTACAATGAAACCTCTTTGTACAGTTAATTCACAGTAATAAACTTTATAAAAAGGAAATGAGACACAAGCAATGTTTATATGTGGCACAGTTAAATTCTTCACTGGACAGAATACTGGGGAAAAATAATTTAAAAGCAGGAAGGAGTCAGGCTCTAGTGCCTATAATTCTAGGAGGAGCCTGAGATATGAGGATCATGGCTTGAATCCAGCCCAGGCAGGAAGGTCCATGAGACTCTTATCTCCAATTAACCACCAGAAAACCAGAAGTGGTGTTATGGCTCAAGTGGTAGAGTGCTAGCCTTGAGCTGAAGAGCTGAGGAACAGCCCCCAGACCCAGAATTCAAGCCTCATGACCAACAACAAGGAGGAAGAAGAGGAGGAGGGGGGGGGAGGAGGAGCTGGAAGTGGAGGTATGGCTCAAGATGTACAATGCTATCCTTGAGCAATAAAGCTCAGGGACAGTGACAAGGCCTTGAGTTCAAGCCCTAGGACCAACACACACACACACACACACAACACCACACATACACACACACATACACACACACACCACACATACACACACACACACCATACATACACACACACACACCACACATACACACACACACACACAGGATTAGTTGGGCAAGGTAGTACATCTCTATAATCCCAGCACTTGGGAGGCTGAGGCAGGAGGATCATGAGCTTAAGGCTAGAGCTACATAATGAATTTAAGGCCAATCTAGTCTATATAGTAAGATCTCATTTAAAAATACTAACAAATGAAAAATAAAAAACAGGAAAAATGTGTTTTGGTTCATGGTTCCAGTCCATGGCCACATGACCCAGGTGCTTCAGCAGGCCAGGGGCTTTGAAGCACATGGCAGAAGAACACTGAGCACTTAATGACATCTTGGTGACTAGGAAGGAGGGAGACAGAGAAGAAGGGAGGGGAGAGACAGAGAGAGAAAAAGAAAGAGAGAGAGGCTGAAGAAGGAAGAGAAGAAAGAGGAAGAAGAGGAGGAGGATGGGGTGGGGTGGGAGGGATAGGTTTGAAGAGGCTGGAATTCTGATACACCCTTCTGGGTCACACTTCCAATAATATAAACAGGAGCCCTAGCTCCTGTTTCCACCCCCACCCAGCTCATAGCCTGTACCATGTATGTGGCCTTTGGGAGACATTTCATTTCCAAACCATAATGATGACTAAAAATTGAGTATGTGCTGGCATGCTGTAGAATTTCATGAGAGCCCTGATCATAGAAGAGTTCACCACAACTGTGCTCTTCTCTATGGACCCCCACCAGGGTACTGAGAACAAAGACACAGCACTGTAGAAGAGAAAGTCTAGTGGGATGATGGTAGTGGGAAGAAGCCAAAAGAATAGAATAGAAAGAGAAAAGCAAATTCCCTAAGCACAAAAGACTTAATTGATGGGAGGAGGCCTCGAATCTTGTTTCCCCCAAGGATTGGGTGGAGACCCATCATCATTGGAGGGATCCGAAAAGGAAAACTACTTTTACCTCTGGAGGAAAGACTGCAAACTATCTTAGGTCCAGACCATGAGGCCCTATGTTAGGGAAATCCAGCACAGAAAAAGTCCCATTCAAGATGCTGGGATACAAATCCTGCCAAAGACCAAAGTGGAACAAGATCACAGAAAAGCTATGTCCCTTCCTTCCTGACTCCACCCTCCCTCCCCAACTCAAACAGTCTAGCAAGCACCAAATAACAAGCAGTTTACTTAAAAAGAGATCCTGTCAGTCTCAGGAGCACAGAAAACATAAAGCTGAAAATGGAAGAGCAACAGTGAGAAAACAACCCTACCCCAATCATAAATACAAAATCCTAATCCAGGAGACTTTTTCTCAACCTATAGATGGGTTCAGTGGTGTGTACCTGTCATCCTAAGTATGTGGAAGGCTAAGAACAGGAGGATATGGCTCAAGAACAGCTTAAGCAGAAAAGTCCATGAGACTCCATATCCATGGAGGAAAACCGGACAAATCAGAAAGAGGTTGAAGTGCCATTGTAATGAAGGTTCTATCTAATATCCAGTCTTTTTTTTTGGGGGGGGTCCGGTCGTGGGGCCTGAGCTCTGGGCCTGGGCGCTGTCCCTCAGCTCTTCAGCTCAAGGCTAGTGCTCTACCACTTGAGCTACAGCGCCACTTCCAGCTTTTTTCTTTTTGCTTATGTGGTACTGAGGAATCAAACCCAGGGCCTCAGGCATGCAAGGCATGAGCCACCTTCCCAGCCCCATATCCAGTCTTTTTTTTTACTGGCAGATATCTTTGAGGAAATCTGGTGGATATACTTCTTGAAACAATTTGTTTCCAGGTTGAAACATTTAAACATCAACAGCAAGGGCTAGAGAGAGGAAACTTTCCCCCTCTATTAGTCTGAGTCCTCTTAAGTGCCCATATCCTGTATCAAGGTATTAATCTTCTCAGATGACTGACATTAACAATATCTACTTCCTTCAAGGGGAAACCCCATTCCAAATTATAAGAATGGTTATATCCCTAGCAGGTTAAGTATACCAGAACATCATAAAGGATTCTGTACTTCACCTTGATCACCTAACCACAACTACTACAGAGATACAGAGATTTTTTTTTCTGCCAGTTCTGGGGCTTGAACTCTCTGTGCTCAAGGCTAAAGCTCTACCACTTGAGCCACAGCACTGTTTCTTGCTTTTTCTGTGTATATGGTACTGTGGAATTGAACCCAGGGCTTCATGCTTGCTAGACAGGCACTCTAGCACTGAGCCATATTCCTAGACCCAATACAGAGATCTTGAAGTTGGAATCACTAGTTCAATGGTCAATGACTCCTTTTACTATAGTAAACAGGCAGAAGTGCAGAAGTGCAGTGGGGATCATAATTCTTGCATTAAGGAAAAATTGTCACTTGAGTTTAAAAGTTTTAAAGTGTATCTTTTAAAACAAGCATCCAAGAGGCAATGAGTGACACCTAGCCTCAAGATTTCAAGAGATTTTTTCAAAATGCAACTAAAAACTATGACAGTCAGCTGTCATACATGTTGGGACAGGCCTTGGGGAGGCGTCCACACATGGTGAAAGAAGGCAAACTGCCACAAATGCAGTTCATCTAACCCTAAAGAGTTGGATTGGGTGTGTGCCCATTCCATAGGAGGGCCCGAGTGGCCCATCTTTGTCCTGTCCCTTTTCCCTGCAAAGAGACACTGGAAACATGATGGTTAAAATTAGTGATGCGATGATCTGATTAGTATTGCTAAAACTGCCCCTTAGATGTGTTAAAATTAAAATGGCCTTAAAAAGATGGTTAAAAAGTTTATCTGTATAAGGTGATTTGCTCTCAATGATATTCTGCAATTGGATATGTTTTTTTAAAAGACATAAAAGTGTTAAGCCTAGTTTCTTGGTACAGTGGTGGTGATTGTAATTCTTGCATTAAGGAAAAATTGTCATTTGAGTTTAAAAGTTTTTAATGTGTATCTGTTTTAAAACAAGCAGCCAAGAGACAATGAGTAACACCTAGCCTTGAGATTTCAAGAGATTTTTCAAAATGCAACTAAAAACTAAAGTGTAAAATATTAAAACAGAGACTAATAAGAGGCTTAAAAACTAGGAATGGATTTCTAGATATAAAGTTTAAAAGTAAAATTGTTCTTAACATTTGCCTCCAAGTGCAAAAAGGAAACATTAGGATTACCAAAATAATTGCTTAATTGCTATTTCAGTTTGGTCTTATAGGTTTTTTTTTTGTAACAGTTCCCAGCAGGCCCACAAAAAGGAGTGAGGATTCTAGTAAGTTTGTCAGATGTAACTTTGGCTCTTAATAAGTTCCAGGTAAGAGCATGCTTAAAAGCTACTTCTATGTTGACCACCTTGTTGCTTTCAATTGGAGTAAAGTAACCTTTTATGATTCATTGATCTACAAACTGGTTCAAAGCCAGCCTGGGCAGAGAAAGATCCCTGTGAGACTGTTATCTCTAATCAGCCAGCAGAGTGCTGAAAAGTGGCGTTGCTTTGCAGCTCAAAGAGGCAGAGTGCTAGCCTTGAGCTGGAGAGCTGAGGGACAGCACTCAGGCCCCAAGTTCAAGTCCAGCGACCAACTAAGGGAAATGCCAATGAGGCATTTATCCCAGTGTGGAGAAGACACTCCTGGGACAAAAGCAATGGTGGAGCATCCAGAGGCAGTAAGACACTGCTTGGATGGAAGAAATAATGTTAGATCCTAGAGCCATTTTTGTGTGACCCTTCAAAATTGGTCAGAGCCAGAGGGTCATGGGTTTGTAAGCATGCCTTATGTCCATGACTATCTACCTTGTAAGGGACAGGAACTTGCCAGTCCTCTATGATAGTAGTAAAAAGCTAAGGTTGTAAAATGTGGGGGATAGTTTAAATCCCAATCTCTGTATGTGCCAAAAGCCCTAATTGGCAGTAACTTTTGAGCTGACACCAGCTACATGAAATTCATCTGCGCAGGAAAAAGTTTGTAAACCTGAGTGTATCCATATTGACATCTGTCTGAAGGCCTGCACAGGTAACTTAGGCATTGTTAGGGTCACTAGAGATCAGGTTCCTAAGCCATCCAGAAAGATGCTTTTGCACACCAGCGTGCTAAACAAGTTACACTGCTGTAGCCAGAAAAAAGGTCTGCTGTTGTCAAAAGTTAAAATATTGTTCTTAATGACATCTAACCCTGGTAACCTCTTTGTAAATAGGCTGGGTAGGATCAATGCCCCTGAGTCAGCTTTAAGAAGTTACAGAAGATGAATCTTTACCCATCATCCCCTTTTAAGATCAAGGGACCAGAGTCACTTTTGGATTGTCCTGGGCTATTGTCTAAATGGTCTTAAAAACCAGTGGGGCCACAGCCTGCCAAGCCTAGGTACTGTATCCTTAACCAGTCTGTGTAGGAATTTGTAGCCCAGCATGAGGTGTGACAGTCCCTTGGAGCCACTGAGAGACCCTGCTGCTGCTGCACAAACTAATGGGTAAAGTTCAACAACAGCCTGACAGTCACCTGGAGGAAATCTACATGGTCACTTGGACCACCTCCACCGTGGTAAAAGTAGACTGAACTCCTGCTTGATTCCATCACCTGCGACTGCTTCTGGATGGAAAGCTGCTTTGAGTCTGCTAAAACTAAGATCTTATGGGACATTGTTTTGGTGATATCTGGTAACCCTCTCTACTCCCACAGTGGATACTGGGAGGCAAGGACACCACTAGCTTAACTTAGGCACTTCGGGGCATAGGGACTGGAAGACCCAGCCCTGCTCTTAGCCTTAAAATCTAGCAATCTTCTCCACCCCAGTGGTGCCTTGAGGCTGTTATGAGATAACTTGGTTCCACAAGCAAAAGGGGGGAAAATGGGCAATTTTAAATTCAAGCCGCAAAGAAACTCAGGGAAAGATGAGGGTAGTAAAGAAAGCCTTGGGAAAGAAAAAAATAATTTTGGTCTCCTGGTTAAGAAAGGATTTGAAAAGTAAGGATTGTCTTAAAATGTTTGTATCTTGTATCGAACTGAAAAGGGGAAGAAGACAAACCCCAGAAAGTTTAACTATGTAGCAAACGGTATGAGTGTGCCTTAAAAATGGAGTTTATGAGTACAGCTGGTGTAAGTTAGCTGTGATATACAGAGTCAGGACTGGTGGAAGGAAAAAAAAACAAACATGAGGGTCTTGGAAAACCTGAGTGAGGGGCTTTGTATACGTCCCACTACCAACCTGGACATTGGATGGCTTTACAACCCTTATAGATAATGCCCAATAGATAATGCCTCTGGCTGGACTCCTGATATTGTTAATTCTGATACTCACAACTGGTCTTTGTGTGATTAACAGGTTAGTAACAAGCGGTTAGTAAAGAGCGGTCGGGGTACTGGTTCTCAGATCTCAGTATCAGCCCACAGATGAAGTTAATATAAAACTAGATATCAAGGAACCATGATTGGCCCCCTTAGTCACTAGTAGAGGGGGGAATGTGAAGCCTAAATAAAATACAGCAATTTTAGGTTTGGATTCGTTTTGTCCGGGAAATGTGTCAGCAACCCCTTGATCCCCTTGAGCCCAAATTCTTTATGGTAATTTCCACTAACTACATATAATCAGCAGATAACAGGAAAAACCCAAAGTTCCAGATGCTCCTGCAAGTTAAAGACTACTCGGTCATGGTTTAGACCATCTGGTTTAGCCAATCATTTTGAAGAGCATCAACCCCATGAACCAGCCAATCCCCAGTACCTGGTCAGTTTCTGCCACCGGTTATGCTAATCATCTTTTAGAATTATTTTATGATTTTCCCATTGGTGTGATAGGATTTGTTAAGTGTTGCAATGATACATAGAAGTCCCTAAAAGCCCTGCTAGAAGAAGGCTCTGGGCTCTCAACTCTGACTGGCTGCGTCGGTGATGGTTGTCTGTGGGGATCCTTATCGGGGCATAAGAATAGTGTTGGACAGGTCAGGATTTGCTGGGAGCTGGAGTTGCAGGCCTAGCAGAATATATCAGTGTCACTGGATGCCAAACAGTAATGCATTAAATCAACGATAACCCTCTTCTCAACAGAAAGCAAATAGAAAGAAAAGAAATATGCTGAACACGGTGACAGATGCCTGTAATCCGAGCACCTGGGAGGCTAAGACAAGATATTTACTTCAAGGACCTAGACTATACAGTGAGACCATGTCTCAAAAAACAAAACAACAACTACAAGGAACTAATGACAAAAAGGAAATATAGCTTCTCAAGATACTAAGATCTGGAGGATGATGGTTTGAGGGCAGTTTAGACAGAAAAATTAACTACACTCCATCTCCAAAATAACTAGCAAAAGGGATGTATGTATGGCTCAAGTGATAAGAGAGCTAGCCTAGCAAATGTGAAGTCTTGTGTTCAAATGACAGTACTAGCAAAGAATAAAGGAAAGAAACTGGTGGGTGCAGGTAGCTCATGCCTGTATTCCTAGGTACTCAGGAGGCTGAAATCTGGATAATGGTTGAAAGCCAGTCTGGGCAGGAAAGTCCGTGAGACTTCTATCTCCAGTTAACCACCAGAAAACCCGAAGTGGCTCTGTGGCTCAAAGTGGTAGAGCCCTAGTTTGAACAAGAGTTCAGGGGCAGCACCCAAGCCCTGAGTTCAAGCCCCAATAATAATTAACTGTAATTAATTGAATACTTCCCCCCTCTTATCCCCCGCCCCCCAGTCCTGGGGGTTAAACTCAGGGCCTGGGCACTTGTTCTGAGCTTCTTTTGCTCAAGGTTAGCACACTCCCCAGCACCACTTCTGGCTTTGTGCATGCTAGTCAAGCACTCTATTATTAAGTCACATTCCCAGCTAACCCCCTGGTTTTTAGCTGAGTCACCATTTGGATCGTATCAATACTGGGAAAAAAATAGATGAAGGAAAGGATGACTGAATGCAAAGAAACAAAGGATAAAGGGGGAACAAATGCAACAGTGATACTTACAAGACACTACGTTGGAAATGATCTGTACAACTTGGCAGGGGGCGAAGAGGGAAAGTAGGAGAAACATGAGGGAAGGGTAACAAGTTCGACAAGAAATGGACTCACTACCTTACTTATGTGACTGTAACTCCTATGTACATCAGTGCCCCTTAAAAAAAAGAAAAATCATTGTACTATCTTAGGAGTATATGTATTGAGAAAAAAGCAAAACATCCCTTTCAAAGACGTCTCAATGGTCCCTTTTTAAAGACTGCTTTGAAATTCGTGTCTAAAAAGCAGGTGATTTAACATTTGCGAGTACTGATCAGCTCCTGATCCAAACACATCGACTATCAGGGGCGGCCGGAAACCTCGCCTATAACCCAGACTTCCTAACAAGGATTGCCAGAAAGTGCGAGCGACAAGTCCCTCCCCACCGCAGGCGCGAACCCAGTCTCCCGGCGCCTCCTGCCCCGCCTCGTCTCACTCAGGTGGACCATTCCGTGCCAAAGCCTGGACCAACCACAACCCCCCACCCCCCACTCCCGCCCCGCCTCGCCCCCCCTTCGCCGCCGAGTCACGTGCTGCTGGAGCGTAACTCGGAGCCTTGCGGAATGACGCGAGCTCCAGTTGTCAAGGGGCGGGGCCAGGGGTGCGGAAGGGGCGTGGCAGAGGAAGCCGGTCGGGGGGAGGCGGGGCGCGGAGGGTAGGGGCAGGGCGGAGGGGTGGGCGGGGAGGGGCCGCGCGGGCGGGCCCAGCGTATTATGGGATGCGGCGGTGGAATGGCGCTGGGCGCGTGATTTTGAACAAACCCCGGTCTGTGTCTCGGAGGCGCCGCCGCCGCCGCGGCTGCTGGGAGCCCGGGGAACGCGGCGCGAGAAGAAGGCGGCGGCGCCGCCGGCTTTGGTGAGTGTCAGTCCCCGAATTGGGGGCTTGGGCGAGCGGGCGGGAAGGGGCGCCAGCCCCCGCTGCGTG
>NW_012267265.1:11099491-11101013 GCF_000151885.1 Dipodomys ordii | reverse complement strand
TGGGGCCTGAACTCTGGGCCTGAGCACTGTCCCTCAGCTCTTCAGCTCAAGGCTAGTGCTCTACCACTTGAGCCACAGTGCCACTTCCAGCTTTTTCCTTTTTGCTTATGTGGTGCTGAGGAATTGAACCCAGGGCCTCAGGCATGCAAGGCAAGCGCTCTACCACTGAGGCAACTTCCTAGCCCCAAGCTCTCATTTCTCTTGCCTCACCTTCCCAGGATTCTTGTAATTCCCATACCTGGGATTATAGACTTGTGCCACCACACCAGGCTTGTTCGGTTCCTCTCTCTAGAAACTACTATTATCTATATGTTAGATCTTCTTTGCTTATCTTTAATCTTGGTCTCTTGATACTTTTCCTAAAAACCATTTATCTTCTTTTGTCACATCTTTTTTTAAAAATTTCCCTTTTCAGTATTTCTCTTAAGCTATAATCTATTGTATTTATTCTTGGGTTCCCTCTAGTTTAGTCTTCAATACTAAAATAGTATTTTTAATTCTTTCCTGAGTCCTCCCAATTGTTCTGTATATTTGTAATTCTAATGATGTTGTTCTTTTATGTTTTATTTTATTTTCTTCTCAGTTTAGCCAGTGTGAAATGTGTATTAAGGCTAAAATTTTTAAAAGGCATATTATCTTTTAAAATTTTATTAGTGATTTATTCTTTTTTAGTACAATACTTTTTTCTGTGAGTGTGCCAGGCCTAGGGCTCAAAATCAGGTTCTGGGTGTTGTTCGTGAACTTTTTTGCTCAAGGCTAATAGTTTACCTCTTGAGCCACAATTCCACTTCTGGCTTTTTAAAGATTTTTTTTTTTGGTCTGTTGTGGGGCTTGAACTCTGGGCCTGAACGCTGTCCCTCAGCTCTTCAGCTCAAGGCGAGCACTCTACCACTTGAGTTACAGCACCACTTCCGGTTTTCTGGTGGTTTATTGGAGATAAGAGTTTCACGGACTTTCCTGCCCAGGCTGGCTTTGAACCTTGATCCTCAGATCTCAGCCTCCTGAGTAGCTAGGATTGATTACAGGTGTGAGCCACCAGCGCCCGGCATACTTCTGGCTTTTTTAGTGGTCTATTGGAGGTTATAATCTCAAAAATTTTCCTGTAGAGGATGGCTTTGAGCTGTCATCCACAGCACCTGAGCAGTTAGAATTACAGATATGAGCCACCAGTAACCAGTTAATTTTTTTAAATTAACTAAATGAGTGAAGCGTCTGTAATGTTCAAAGCAACAGTTTAATCTGGGGGCTGGGAAGGTAACTCAGTGGTAGAGTGCTTGCCTTGCATGCATGAGGCCCTGAGGTCAATTCCTCAGCACCGCATTAAGCAGAAAAAGCCAGAAGTGGTGCTGTGGCTCAAGCGGTAGAGTGCTAGCCTTGAGCTGAAAAGCTGAGGGACAGCACCCAAGCCCAGAGTTCAGACCTCACGACAGAAAGAAAGAAAGAAAGAAAGAAAGAAAGAAAGAAAGAAAGAAAGAAAGAAAGAAAGAAAGAAAGAAAGAAAGAAAGAAAGAAAGGAAGGAAG
>NW_012267265.1:11067692-11096344 GCF_000151885.1 Dipodomys ordii | reverse complement strand
GGCCGGAGGAGCCGCGGCGGCGGCCCCGGCTTCTGGAAACCGGTTTTGCTGCTGTGTCATTTCGTCGCAGCCCCTCCTTTCGCCGTCCCCGTCCACCCACCCCCCCCCACTCCGCCCCTTCGTATGGGCGCCCCTCGGTGTGGTGTCCGTTTCCCTCGCGGAGCCCACCAGCCAAATGTCACCGTGTCCCCGAGGTGCTCGGGAAGGGAGCGGGCTGGGACCGAGCTTGGCCAAGCAACGGTAAACAGCCCCCGGACTGCGGGCTGGACGCGGCGGTGGGTGGGCACGTCCAAGTTTAAAGGTGAAGAGACTGGGAACCCGGTGGCCCTCCGCGTCTAGCAGGCTGCATCCGCAAACGAGGCTTGGAGTGGGTGGTACATGGCCCTCAGTTAAGTCTCAACCTGCTGACCTTTTTCTATGGAGTTGTCATCCAGACAAGGTAGGGAAATGGAATGGCTTCTGCTGACTCTTCTTACAGCAACTTAAACAAACAAACAAAAAAAATGACAGTACTATGGCCTTGTTGGCAACCTTGAAATTCAGTTTGCTCCCTTCAGCTAGGTCTTGTAGAGTTTATGTGTGTAGTTGAATGGACGACAGTTGTATGGGTGCTTATTAAATCTTCCTGAAAGTAACAGAGGTAGCTGATTCTGTCGAAAGGTCGGTCTTACCAGAAGACCTGCAGGTGGTTTTCTTACCTGATGATTTAAAAAATACTTTTGCTCTCGTAGTTGCTTGTTCAGCTGACTCGTGAAAGGGGCTGTTAGGGGGTGCACAGGTAATTCTGGGGTCCTGTTCTAAAACAGGCTGTGTGTTTTCACTGCAAATATGTCAGTGGCAGACAGTGTTTAGTTTCGAGTTTTATTCTAACAACATGGGGTGAATTTAGCTAACAGTCTGTATTTTAGAATGAAAGTTTCCACAGTGGGAGCAACGCATTTTATATCCAGCGTCGCACTGGCATCCTAAATCACGGACAAGTCGGAAGTCAGTGTCCATAGACGAGGTAAATAAGTGGAGAGGAGAATGACCAGTTAAGTGGAGAGGATAAGAGGATAAAAATAAATTTAGTAATCAAACATGTGGACCGTTGTATCTGCTTAAGGATCCGTGCTTGTAATTCTCTGGGGTGCCAGAGATCAGACGTGCGTTGGGGGAAGAGCTCCTTGCTGTCAAAGTAGTTTCGATGGTGGAGTAGAATTTCAGAGTTAGTGAGTTGACATTAAAGGGCTCCATAGTGTCTTCCTGGTCTGAGATGGATACAGGGAATGAAACACTTCCCACTGGCTTTCAAGTGCCTTTCTGAAAATGAAAGTGTCTGGGTTCTTTATTGTCCTCGTACCACCTTCCTCAAGGCCAGGGCTTTGCCAAAAGGAAAGATGCCGGACCTGGGACCCCGCGCAGTGCGACGCCTCTCGGCGCGCCGGCGGAGACCGGGTGTCTGGTCTGGGGGTGAAAGGTCTTGGCCCAGCCCCGCAGGTGAGCACTTGAACCCCGGCGCGCGTGTGAAGGCTGGCAGGGCCGGCGGGAGGTGTCCCCGGATATGTGGGTGTGCGCGGCGCGGCGCGGCGCGGCCGGGAGGGCGGGCCGGGGCGGGGAGGAGGAGGAAGAAGGGGGAGGTGACTGACGGCGGCGGCGCGCCGGCCCGGGCTGGGCTGCCGGGGAAGCTGCTGAGCTGTGATGGTGATGACGAGGTGAAAATGGCGGATCTTTCGAAATACAATCCCGGCCCCTGACATACCAGAGGCGGCGGCGGCGGCGACCTCGCCACCCGGGGTCCCTCCTCGGCTCCTGGTTACCCTGTAGCACTCCAGTCCGGGCCAAGTGGGAAAGGAAGCAACTGGGCAGAGCTACTGTGCACGGGCAAACCAAGCACTACCCGGACTCGGGATTGCCCGGGACCTTCTGGAGCCCCCACCTCGGAGCCCCAGGGAGGAGCAAGCGGCAGCCGCTGGAGGTAGAGGAGGACGGGGTACCCGAGCACTTGGCTGTCTGGAGGTCGCTGTTATTTGGGGAGATGTGGGTGGGTGGAGGAGGAACTGCGTGTGATCCGGGAATGACTTGTCCGGAGTGCAAAGGATCGGTAGCCTCGTAATGACATCAACATTATTCTCTGAGTATCAAGAGGGCTCGAGTTTGCTTTTATACCTCAGGCTGCCGCTGAGGCCTAGAGGAACCGCTAGTGCTTATCATGATTTCCTGATGTGATACCAAAATATCCACTCTGACGGGTGTTGTGGGCTTGGTGGTCTCCAGCAGTCTTATGGGGTTGCATGTTCCTTTAGGGAGGCAAAGCATTGGCATTTTCTTCTGCATTTTAGGTCCGACTTAGATCACAGTCTATAACTTGTTGGGGGTGTGGAGCCTCACGTCTTTTGAGCATATGGACCAGTTTTGTAGCAATCGATTAAAAACCGTTTTTGCCTTTCTTTATTTTTGACATTATGGGTCTGTCAACCAAAGAGTGGCCTTTATGCTCCTGCCAATTGGCAAATAATAATTGAGATACTGTCAGTCATATTTTATACCCATACTCGTCCCTTCCAATTTCATGAATTCAGAGAATAAAGTTATGGAAGATTTTACACTAGGCTGTATTCCATGGGAAATTCAATTCAGGAATCTATTTTGGTCATGAGTTTTACTTCCATTGTCAAAGGGAGGCTGCCATGGCCTGATGGAAGCCTTAGTTGTGATTAGATGTGAGACCACTAAGTTGGTAGAGAAAGTAAGACCTCTGCTGTATTCTAAGAGATGATTGACTGTATGATGGACACACTTTACATTTCTTAGATTATGTAAAGATGCATATGTATGTTGCAGGATCCCTAAGCAGGCTATTTCCTTGCACATGAAAGGAATGTTACTGAAAGGTTACATAGTAATCAATTTTTTATACATTAATTTAGGATCCTCTTTTATTCTCCACACCTTCAGCAGTGCAAGATTGGTCAGTAACATTGAGTGTTTGAAAGTAACAGATTAATACTTAAGAAATGCCCAATAGTAACTAACACTTTTGCTTACCAGTAAATTCCCTTGTTCAAATTGCGGAAGAGTAACAGACATTATATAATGCTGTACATTGTATTTTGTATTTAGGAGGGAATTAGTTTATGGAAATGTGTGAATAGTTTAGACTTTTGGCTTTTTTTTTTTTTTTGGTTGGTTGTGGGGCTTGAACTCTGGGTCTGGGCACTGTCCCTCAGCTCTTCAGCTCAAGGGAGCCCTCTAACCACTTGAGCCATAGTGCCACTTCCGGTTTTCTAGAGGTTAAGGAGGTAAGAGTGTCAAGGACTTTCCTACCGGAGCTAGATTTGAGCTGTAATCCTCAGATCTCAGCCTCCTTAGTAGCTAAGATTACAGGCGTAAGCCACTGGCGCCCTGTGCTTCTGGCTTTTATTCACTATAAAAATTAATGACCCAAAAAGTTTCAGAGGAAATATTTGAGAAGTGCTTAGAATATCAAATAATTATTAAAATACATGTCATTAAATATTTAATATATCATGCTTAATATAAATATTTCATTAACATATAGTTTGATATTGCATTACGTAATAGGAACTGGATCTTTCTTTTTTTCTTTTTTGTGGGTCGTGGGGCCTGAACTCTGGGCCTGGGCGCTGTCCCTCAGCTCTTCAGCTCAAGGCTAGTGTCCTACCACTTGAGCCACAACGCCACTTTGGCTTTTTTTCTGCTTATGTGGTGCTGACGAATCAGACTCAGGGCCTCATGCATGGGAGGCAAGCACTCTACCACTGAGCCAACTTTCTAGCCCCTGGATCTTTGTTTTTTAATTATACTTTTCATGTTGCAATTATTTGGTTCATGCCAACTGAGTTTATTTAGTAATAGAACTAAGATTTAAAAGCTAGATATATTAAAGTGTTTTCAAATTAGTTTACTTAGTTTGTTAGTTTGTTTGAGTCAGGTTTTTACTTATATTGCCCCTGCTGATTTCTGACTCACAAACTACCTGTCTGAACCTCCCAGGTGCTGGAATTTTAGGTGTGTATTACTATGTCCAGCTTTAGATTTTCGTTCCTGTTTTGCAAACTGTTATATGTTGCACATCCTAATCTGAAACTCTTTAAGATCCAAAATGTTTTACTCAGAAAGCTTCTGATTTGGGAGCATTTCAAATTTGCTGATTTGGTTATGCTTAACAGTAAAGTTGATGCAAATATTCCAAAATCTGAAAACTTGGAATACTTCCTTTTTGAGAATGGATAGTCAGCTTGCACTGGGTATCTTTTATGGGTCATACACTGTGCTAGAGATAAGAGCTGAATATAACCTCAATATTATGATCTCAGGGAGTTTTCAGTTTAAGAACAGTTAGCATGGGGCTCAGACCTGTGATCCCAGCCCTCAAGAGATGAAGTTAGGAGAATCAAAAGTTCTAGGCCAGCCTGAGCTACCCAGTGAGACCCTGTGTTAGACGTCTTCCTCAAAAAGGGAAGGGAAAGGAGGGGGGCTTATTGCTAGAGGTTTTTGTTTGTTTTTGTTTTTATTTTCACTAGGATAGTGATAGTCTCCTGAATATTCCTAAGGAGATAAACTCAGTAAAGTTTAGGTGTATGGATGTATTGTAGATGAAGGGAGTCAGGTATAAAAATATCATAGTAGGCTCTAAGCTTTATAAATTACTGTTGGTTGCCGAGGGATATAGTCATTGAGAAGTTGTAATTTTATGTTATTTGAGATGTCACAGATGACACATTCTTAAACTCTGGTGTTTGATAGGATATTGGCTGTCATAAAATGTAGAAAAATCAGGAGAGGCTAATTTATTTATTTGTTTATTTATTAATTATTATTATTATTATTACTTGGGTCTGGTTGTGGGGCCTGAACTCTGGGCCTGGGCGCTGTCCCTCAGCTCTTCAGCTCAAGGCTAGTGCTCTACCACTTGAGCCACAGCGCCACTTCCGGCTTTTTTCTTCTTGCTTATGTGGTGCTGAGGAATTGAACCCAGGGCCCCAGGCATACAAGGCAAGTGCTCTACCACTGAGCCACCTTCTCAGCCCCATGGAGAGGCTAATTTAGAGAAGCAGGAAAATAATTTGTGTTACAGTGTACCTATAATCGTCTTCATAGTGACTTGTAAATAAACTGAGGCTCAGATAATTGCCTGAGATTGCATGATAAGCAAGTAGGGGGCCCAAGATTTGAGAATGAGTCTTTATGGTTAGACTCCTGTATTAATCTGTTTTTGTTTGTTTGACACATTTCCCTATGTAGCATAGGCTAAGTTCAAATTCATGATCTTCCTGCTTTAGCCTCAGTATAGTAATCTCAGGGGTTTTTTGTTTGTTTTGGTGTCTGTTCTTGAGGTGTTGTCCCTGAGCTTTTGTTCTCAAGGTTAGCACTAGCACTTTATATTGCTTTAGCCATAGCTTCACTGATGCCTTTTCTTTGGCGATTAGTTGGCAAGAGGGGTCTTATAGTCTTTACTGCCTGGGCTGACTTTGTTTTTGTTTTTTTTTTTTTTTTTGGTCTGTTGTGGGGCCTGAGCTCTGGGCCTGGGGGGCTGACCCTGAGCTCTTCAGCTCAAGGCTAGCGCTCTACCACTTGAACCACAACACCACTTCCAGCTTTTTCTGCTTATGTGGTGCTGAGGAATGGAACCCAGGGCCTCATGCACGCAAGGCAAGCACTCTACCACTAAGCCACCTTCCCAGCCCCTGCCTGGGCTGACTGAACAGAATTTGTGAGATCTCAGCATCCTGAGTGGCTAGGATTATAGGCGTGAGCCATGGGTGCTCAGCACAACTTCATTTCTAAAGGAAACAATTTTGAATCCCTAGTAGTCACCTAAATTAGGAAGATATTTAGGTAAATTTTTAGATAAAGTAGCAAAACTATCAAATCAAATTTAGATTGATATTGTTTTACTGAAACTCAATCCTCCCCTCCCCCCTTTTGACACAGTGTCTTACTGTATAGCACAAACAGGCCTCAAACTCTTTATTTGCCTGCTTTACTGGTGCTGGGATTACAAGAATGCAATACTATGCCTGGCTTGTAACTAAATCTTTCTTTGTATTGTAAATATACTATTGTCTGCCTTGACATAAGTATGCAGTTTTCTATATCATATTTATCCCATGTTTACTCAGTTCCTAAACCACTCTTCTATGTAGTTTGAACAGTACAGAACTTTTCTCTTTATGCTACAGGTTAAGTGGTTTGGCTTTTACTTGGCAAAAATGTCATTTACTTTACAGGTTCTGTCTCTTTTTCTCTAGTCTGTAGTCTTTCTCATATCCTTGAGTTTTCACATCCTTGATTTTGACTGTGGAATGGCTATGTAACTGATTCAGATTATGCTTTTAAAAGAATGCTATCAAAATGAAAGTGTGGGCTGGCAACGTGGCTTAGTGGTAGAGTGCTTGCCTAGCATGAAGCCCTGGGTTCGATTCCTCAGTACCACATACATAGAGAAAGCCAGAAAAGTGGCTCTGTGGCTCTAGTAGTAGAGTGCTAGGCTTGAGCAAAAGAAGCTCAGAGACAGTGCCCAGGCCCTGAGTTCAAGCCCAGGGACTGGCATCCCCTTTCCACCCCCCCCAAAAAAAAAGGAAAGAAAAGAAAATGAAAGTGCTAATCTTTCAAATCTTCAGCAGAAATCAAGTGTAGTTCACTGTTTCCAGTTGAGTTTGAGAAATACAGTTTTTACCTGCTTTTTGAATTGTTGGTGTTTGGTTTGGAAAGCAAAGCTAAAATCTAAGTTGTATATATAACTAGTGCACTTAAATACTCACATCATTCTATCTAAACATATCACAGATTACTTGCTCATCAGTTCTACAGCAACGGGTCTTGTTATATTCATGTTATGTACAAAAATGAAAATGTCCTCCCAAGTGCCTCTCCTCCTATATCTAAGAGAACATCATTTCTATAGTGGTAATATTCTGTTGTTTTTTGAACTTCTTAAAATATTATCTAGCTACTCAGGAGGCTGAGATCTGAGGCAGTTTGAAGCCGGGCAGGAAAGTGCATGAGACTCTTACCTCCAATTAATCACCAGAAAACAGGAAGTGGTGCTGTGGCTCAAAATGGTAGAGTGCTAGCTTTGAGCAAAAAGAGCTCAGAGACAGTGCTCAGGCCCCAAATTCAAGCCCCCAGACTGAGCAAAAATAACAAACAAAATGTAAAAGTATAGAGCACTTGCCTTTTGTATCATATATTTTATTTATTTTACCTCTTTTTCATTGTTACCATCCTAAATCATACTTTCTGTTTATTTTTATTTTGAACTGTTTACTTTAATGGCTCTTTCATTGATAAGCCTGTCTGTCCCCAATTCAATCCAATACTGAGATGAGGATACTTCTCCCGAAGTACAGCTGTGATCATTGATTTCTCACCTGCTCAGGGTAAGGGCTTTAATTTCACAGCATTTCACAAAGTTGGGAAGCAATAACATTAGTTAAATGACTGAAAAAAAAGTTATAAGATAATTAATAAAACCTTGTAGATGTTTTAGATGAATATAATTGTAAAGGATATTATTTAAAATCCATCTTTTGGGAAATGTACTTGAAAACAGTTGCTTAGTTTGTTACTATGATTTATGGTGATGTGGAAACATGCCTACACAAATAGACAGTTATATTCTAAGCCAAACAAATACTGAGTTTTTAATGATATTCTTTCTCTATGATTGTATTATTTATATTGAGAAGTTATCACTACTTTTTGGTTGTATTGGATTTGAACTGAGGGCCTTGCACTTTAACTAGGCAGGCACTCTACTACATGGACTATATCCCAAGCATGTAAGAGATTATTGCTTGCCAGGTCTTGGTGATGGATAGGGATTTGGTGATGATGAAGACCAATCAGTATATATCCTGGTGTTGTTTGCATTCCAAATAATGGAGGAATAGTAACCACACTGTAAACAAAGAGTCTAGAGCTTTTTGGTGGTGATAGGTGCTATTTATAGGAATGCTAGAGTAGTGGGATGGAGTGCCTGGTTGTAGGGCTTGAACTCAGGGCCTGGGCACTTTCCTTGTGCCCTTTTGCTCAATGCTAGCACCTCTTGGAGCCACAGTGCCACACAGTTTTTGTGTAGTTATTTTGAGATAAAATTTTCACAGGGACTTTTCTGCCCGGGCTGGCTTTGAACCGCAATCTGCAGATCTCAGTCTCCTGAATAGCTAGGATTATAGGCGTGAGCCATAGCACCTGGCTGAAATTATTAGGTTTTTGACAAGAGTGGCCAAATCTCATTGGATTTAAACCCTTCAACTGTGATCAACTGGGAAGGAGTAACAATTCATTGGCTTACTTTTTAAATTTAATTATTTGTTTATTATTGTCAGTCGTGGGGCCTGAACTCTGGGCTTGGGCAGCCTGAACTCTGGGCCTGGGCGCTGTCCCTCAGCTCTTTAGCTCAGGCTAGTGTTCTACCATAGCACCACTTCCAGCCTTTTCTGCTTATGTGTTGCTGAGGAACCGAACCCAAGGCCTCATGCATGTAAGGCAAGCACTCTACCACTGAGTCACCTTCCCAGCCCCTTGGCTTACTTTTTATGTTACAAATTTTAGTGTTGGAGACATGGAGCACGCAGTGCATTTTTTTCTCTGTTCGTAGGGTTTGAACTCAGAGCCTGTCTCTGTCTCTGAGGTTTTTTTGGCTCAAGCCCGGTGCCCTACCACTTGAGGTAGGGCTTTTTAGTGGTTAAAATTGGAGATAAGAGTCTTACAGAAGCCGGCACTGGTGGCTCACGCCTGTAATCTTAGCTACTTAGGAGGTTGAGATCTAAGGATCCGGGTTCAAAGCCAGTCAGTGAGACTCTAATCTCTAGTAAACCACTCAGAAAACCAGAAGTGGTTTTGTGACTCAAGTGGTAGAGCCCTAGCCTTGAGCTGAAGAGTTGAGGGACAGTGCCCAAGCCCAGAGTTAAAGCTCCACGACTACCAAAAAAAAAAAAAAAAAGAGTCTTACAGATTTGTTTACCTAGGTTGATTTCAAACTTCAGTCCTCAGACCTTAGGCTTCTGAGTGTCTGGGCACCACTTTTTGGCTTCTTTTATAGGTAACTCCTCACCAAGTGAATTGATCTAAATCCTTAAGGCTCTTTGGCTCTCTAGTCCTCAACACTGATGATGAGGACACATGTGCTAGTACATAACTTCCATTCCTAAGGGATAAAATTAGGGTGATGATTCATGTAACTATGGTCATGCCTTTTCCTGTTGTGCTTACATGCTCCTTTTGAAAGTTATTTACCATGCCCTGTGTGTGTGACCCTGACTGAAATATATAATAAGGATATATATATATATATATATAATAAGGTGGTTGGTAGTCTGCTCAATGACTTCTGAGATACCATGGCTCTCACCTCTACACAGTCCTATATTTTATAGACTGGCTAAACCAGTCAGACCTTTTCTTATTAGAAGTTTGAACTACTATTCTTAATTCAAAGTTACTCCTGTAACTTTTGGACTCTTTATTTTTTCCTTGACAGAGTCTAGTTCAGGCTGGCCTTGAACTTACTTGAAATCCTCCTACCTCTTCTAACTCTCCTACCCTCTACCTCTCAAGTGTTAGGATCATAGTGTGTTAATACACTGGGTTACTTTTAGAGTTTCTTCTACTTTAGGACAAATAAAAACATATTCTGTGTGCTAGAAGTGTGGCTCAAGCAGTAGAATGCCTGCCTAACAAGTATGAAATCAGTTCTGCAAAGAAGAAAAAGCAAAACCAAAAAAATTAGTAACAGCTTTAAAGTATATGAAGCAGAGTCACAAAACCATTACTCTTAGGGATTTTAACACTCTTTCAATAGTTGGTTGAATTATTAAGAACTCAGCAACTTTTTTTTTTTTTTGGGGTCCAGTCGTGGGGCCTGAACTCTGGGCCTGGGCACTGTCCCTCAGCTCTTCAGCTCAAGGCTAGCGCTCTAACACTTGAGCCACAGCGCCACTTCCAGCTTTTTTCTTTTTGCTGCTTTCTTGGTGCTGAGGAATTGAACCCAGGGCCTCAGGCATGCAAGGCAAGCGCTCTACCACTGAGCCACCTTCCCAGCCCTAGCAACTTACTTTATTTGGATATAACACCCTTTTTGTAGCCCAGGAGCCTCCAATTTATGATCCTTATTTCTTAGTGTATTGATTGCAGAGGTTACAGGAGTGTACCACCACATCCAGCTAAAAATTAGTGAAGATGTTAGAAGTCTGAAGAATACCATCCTACTGGATTAACACTTATAAAACACTTTGCTCAGTGAATACAGTATACATTTTCAAGTACACATGAAACATTCATAAAAATATATCATATACTGTGCCCTAAAATCTATTTCAAATGTGGAAAGATTCCCTGTATTGTGTTCTGTCAATAATAAAATTACATTAGGAATTAATAAGATACTTAGAATACCACCAGATATTTAAAAGTTAAATGCTGGCTGGGTGCCTGTGACTCACTCCTGTAATCCTAGCTACTCAGGAGGCTGAGATCTGAGGATCACGGTTCAAAGCCAGCCTGGGCAGGAAACTCCATGAGACTCTTATCTCCAATAACCCACCAGGAAACCGGAGGTGGCGCCGTGGCTCAAGTTGTAGAGCACTTGCCTTGAGCTGAAGAGCTGAGGGACAGCACTCAGGCCCAGAGTTCAAGCCCCAGGACCAAAAAAAAAAAAAAGTTAAATCCCACCACCTTTTAGCCTGCCATCCATAGATCATACTTGTAATTCTAGCTATTCAGGAGGCTTAGATCTGAAGATCATGGTTTAAAGCCAACCTGGCAAACAGGTTTGTGAGACTCCAACTAACCACCAAAAAGTCAGAAATGGCACTATGGCTCAAGTGGTAGAGCACCAGACTTGAGCAATAAAGCAAGGTAAAAGAGTTTAAGCCCTGGGGTGCACGCCCCCCGCCCTCCCACACCCCTCCAACAAAACT
Organism: Dipodomys ordii; assembly: GCF_000151885.1. NCBI lineage: Eukaryota > Metazoa > Chordata > Mammalia > Rodentia > Heteromyidae > Dipodomys > Dipodomys ordii. The sequence continues at coordinate 11,085,416 of NW_012267265.1, read as the reverse complement.
CAGTAACTTAGAATGCTTGAAGAAATGCAGAAAAGAAAATGGTTTCATAGTATAAAATCCCAACAAGAAAAAGAAAATAGGGGGATAATAAGAATATAAAGGTGAGCTGGGCGCTGGTGGCTCACGCCTGTAATCCTAGCTCCTCAGGAGGCTGAGATCTGAGGATCGAGGTTCAAAGCCAGCCCGGGCAGGAGAGACTGTGAGACTCCTATCTCCAATAAACCACCAGAAAACCGGAAGTGGCGCGGTAGCTCAAGTGGTAGAGCGCTCGCCTTGAGCTGAAGAGCACAGGGACAGTGCCTAGGCCCAGAGTTCAAGCCCCATGACCAACAACAACAACAAAAAGAATATAAAGGTGAAACATAGCCGGGCGCCAGTGGCTCACGCCTGTAATTCTAGCTACTCAGGAGGCTGAGGTCTGTGGATCTCGGTTCAAAGCCAGCCCAGGCAGGAAAGTCCGTGAGACTCTTAGCTCCAATAAACCACTAGAAAGCTGGAAGTGGCGCTGTGGCTCAAGCAGTAGAGTGCTGGCCTTGAGCTGAAGAGCACAGCCACAGCACCCAAGCCCAGAGTGCAAGCCCCACAACCGACCAAAAAAAAAAAAAAAAAAGGTGAATCATAGCTTCTGTCTGAAGACAAAATATCTTGAGGCTTAGCTGGTAACCAAGAAGTTTTGGTTTATACAGGATAATTGATGGTGCTTTGGTGGTTGTTGCCTATACCAAACTCGATGGCTTCTGTTGAAAGGCAATGGGGTTGTAGCTACCCAGAAAGGAAGAAGCCCTCAAAGCTTTGGGGGTGGGGGTGGGGGATGATTTCAGTCCTTTAATAGAGAACTTTGAGTTGAAAATCTTAGTTCATTTGAGCTAAAAAGGGTGAGTGCTTCTTCTGTGTCTTGATTTTTCTTTTCCTTCTTGCTGCTCCTTGATTTCTACTTTAAGGAGAAAGATGCATACAGATTGGGCTGAGTAACTTGTCCTTGCAGAAGACCAGTGGCCAAACCTGTGTCCAAATATGCTAGGAGAACTTCAAAGAGAGGAAGGAGTAAAACGTTTTGGATATAGGCACCTGTGTCATCTTACCTCATTACATTTGTGGAGCACTCACATTGAGCTGATAGGGGTATAAGTAACCTGTGAAATAAGGGCAAGTCAGTGTGACATCTTGGGTAGAGTCCTTTTTGGCTTTCAGTGCAGAAGGACGAATAATTAGTGTTGGTGTTTTCATATGCTTATACAGTGAATAACCATAGAACCAAGGGGATTCTTCTCATCAAGAGTCATTTGTGAAGTGAGGCTGGAGATAGAATTTACCTAGGAAGCCTAAAGCCCTGGGTTTACTTCCTAGCCACCTGCCTTCCTCCCTCCCCAGTATCCCCTCCCCCGAAAAAAAAAAGGTTTAGTACTTTGGCATTCTGACTCTGTAGTGATTTCTTTGAGCTACAAGTTATTGTAACTGCATCCAATTCAATCAGAAGACTGAAAACTGTATTTAAAAATGGCAAAGACTTTAGCAGACACTTTTTAAATGAAGATACACTGTAGACAATGTATACAGGAAAAGTTCTTTGGTATTAATCATCTTGGAGATACAAAGTAAAACTACAATGAAAGGTTTGGGGGTATGTGACTCAATATAGAGCACATGCTAGGCAAGCACACACAAGATCAAAGAAAAAGACCTGTGTGTGGTGATACACACCAACAATCAGAGTGCTCTAGAGACTGATGGATGGAGAATATGAGTCCAACTTCATGAGAGCTTGTCTCAAAAAGAGAAGGAACTACAATGGTGTATCACTTCATATATATTAGAATGTTTAAACCTTAGAAAGGGTAAGATGGCATATTTCTGTAATCTCAGCATTCAGGCAGCTGAGGTAGGAGGATTGTGAGTTTTAAAGCAGCCTGGGTTTACATAGAGAGACCCTATCTCAAAAACAAAGTGATAATTTTTTTAAAAAGATGACACTAAGTTTTTTTTTTTTTTTTTGGGTCCCAGTTGTGGGGCCTGAACTCTGGGCCTGGACACTGTCCCTCAGCTCTTCAGCTCAAGACTAGGGCTCTACCACTTGAGCCACAGCACCACTTCCAGCTTTTTTCTTTTTGCTTATGGGGTGCTGAGGAATCGAACCCAGGGCCTCATGCATGCAAGGCAAGCGCTCTACCACTGAGCCACCTTCCCAGCCCATCGATGACACTAATTTTTGATGAGCATATAGAGTGGCTAGAATTTTCATACTCATTGGTGGGTATTTAGATTATGTAATGTAATTATGTAATAATTTGGGTGTTTCATATATACTTAAAAATAAACTTTTTTATGACCCAACAGTTCCACTTCTAGATATTTATTCAAAAGCAATAAAAAAATACTAACAGGTTCATAGCATTATACATTATAGTTCTAAACTATATAAACAGTTCAGATCCCTATTAAAGTGAATGGATATACAAATTGTAGATTATTATCTACAATAATGTCTGCAGTATTATTCAGAACTTCTAGTCAGTGCAGCAATCAAGATAAATGTCAAAAAACATGCTGAGAGAAAAGCTCATGCTGTGTGATTATTTTATGTCACAATCATATAACACAAGAAGCCCCTGACTTACAGTAGATATATATATATATATATATATATATATATATATATATATATATATATATATATATATATATATATATATATATATTGGTTGGTTGTGGGACTTGAACTCTGGGCCTGGGCTCTCTCCTTGCGCTCTTCAGCTCAAGGCGAGTGCTCTACTGCTTGAGCCACAGCACCACTTCTGGTTTTCTAGTGTTTATTGGAGACAAGAGTCTCGTGGAATTTCCTGCCTGGGCTGGCTTTGAACCATGACCCTCAGATGTCAGCCTTCTGAGTAGCTAGGATTATAGGCCTGAGCCACCGGTGCCCAGCTGCCTATGATTTTTGACCTTATAATGGCACAAAAATGTAAGTATAAAATATAAAAGTAAGGTATTGGATTTTGATTTTTTTCTTGGGCAAACAATAATGTTCTGCAATCATCCCTTTAGATACTATGCAGTGTATTGAGCACAGCTCCCTAGTCAGGCAGGTGATCACAAGACTGTGATTGCTTGTCTTGCCAAGCTATGCTTTGAGTAGGTTAGGTGTATTATGTGTGCTTTGACTTTTTTTTTTAAAACAATTTATTTTTATTAAAGAGGTGATATATAGAGGGGTTACATTTACCGAGTCAGGTAATGAGTACACTTCCTTTCGTACTGTGTAATCTGTTCCTCATTCTCTCCCATTCCCTTCTTCCCATCTCCACCCACAAGTTATAGTTCACTTTCATCAATGTTCAGTGTGCTCTACTGCTGTATTGTTTCACCCTGTTTTCTTGGATTCTGTTCCTCTTCCTCCACCCCCCCCGCCACCACATAGGCATGCGAATACATCATATATCAGGTAAAGAATCATAGGTTTACTGGGTTATGACCCCATCATAAGTTGAGGAGCATCTGTATATGATTCCACTTATATGAAGTGGAATCCTATAGGCAGTGGAACATATTTAGTATGAGCAAAAAGGCCAAACTAGGGCTGGGAAGATGGCTCAGTGGTAGAGTACTTGCCTTGCATGCCTGAGGCCCTGGGTTCAATTCCTCAGTACCACATAAGCAAAATGAAAAAGCCTGAAGTGGCGCTGTGGCTCAAGTGTTAGAGCGCTAGCCTTGAGCTGAAGAGCTGAGGGACAGCACCCAGGCCCAGAGTTCAGGCCCCATGACCGGACCCCCCCCAAAAAAAAGGCCAAACTAGAGATGGTCAGTAGTTGTATAGGATGGGATTTCAGGATAATTAGTTAATTATAATTTTTTCCCCCACTTTGGAACACTAGTGGTAAGTGGTAAGAATTTAAAATAATATGATTCGTAATTAAAATGGTAAACTTTGGTTTGAAAACCTGAATTTGAATCATGGCTCAAACCAACTATTTGACCGTTCCTAGCTCTATGACCTTAGGCAAATTATTATTTAACCTTTTTAAAGTTTTCATCATAAAATGGAGATGAGAATGGATTGTCATGAGGATTAAGTTATGCCATCAATGCTACAGAATGTAGTTAGTAACTGCTCAGCATTGGTGATAATCACAGTATTTACCAATGTTAATAAGCATACTTTGTTACTCATAAGTGTTACTTTGAATATTAGAATGGTAGTGCTGTAATTCCAGCACTCAGGAGACTGAGAAAGAAAGATGAGTTTGAGGCAATCTGTCTATATGTGGGGGTGGAGCTGGGAGAGGAAGAAAAGAAAAAGTTGCTGATTAGGTTCTTGTGGACCTTTGATGTTCTCTGATCAGTAACATGTTACTGCTATTTAGTCTATCAGGAACGTGATGTACTGTAATACATGAAGACAATGGAACTCACTCCTTTACTGGACGTCCTATATGACTTTTGGCTAAAAGTCAAATAATTATTTTATTCAAGGGGATTGGCTGTACACTTCTTAAATAGTTCCTCTTGTAACACTTTGCATGGTGGAGTATGAACTGGAAGCCTGGGTGCTATCCCTGGGCTCTTTTGCTCAAGGCTAGCGCTCTACCAATTGAGTCACAGTTCCACTTCTGGCTTTTTATGGTTAATTGGAGATGAGTCTTACAGACTTTCCTGCCTACTGGCTTCTAATCATAGTCCTCAGATCTCAGCCTTCTGAGTAGCTAGTATGACAAGTGTGATTCATTGGGGCTTGACTGTAATTGATTTTTTTTTGGGTGGCGGGATTGGTTGTGTGGCTTGAACAAAGGGCCTAGGCGCTGTCCCTGCACTCATTTTGCGCAAGACTAGTACGCTTTGAGCCACAGCATCACTTATGGTTTTCTGGTAGTTAATTTGAGATAAGAATCTCATCGATTTTCCTGTCTGGTTGGTTTTGAACCTCGATCCTCAGATCTCAGCCTGAGTAGCTAGGTTTACAGGCATGAGCCACTGGTGCCCGGCGGATTATTGGAGATTTAAAGTTATTTTCTTAGATGTTGATATTTAAATCCTTCTTTGTGTAATTTGACAGTTTTCAAGTCTTGTAATGAGAGAAACATTGGAAAGAAATAAGATGATCAGGCTAACAATAGACCAAAAGATTTTGTGATAGGGCAATGGAAAAGAATTGGGAATGATTTTGTAACATTGTTGTCTGAATGTGATGTTGCCTTTGAGTTGAAAATGATACATAAGAATGTTTGCTTCTGGTTTTGCATTCCATATGGCTTACTTTAGATTCTTGAAGCTAAGAATTAGTTAAAAATGGGGTTAAACTAAATAAGCACCAGGAATATCTTTCATTTAATTGGATTTCACCTTTAAAAATGGTTATTTTGTTATTTGAATTTTTCTGGATTTTTTTTCTCCTAAATCTGTTTTGAAAACTAGTAATTTACTCATTTTCAACTTTTATTACAGCACCTGATCACCTTTGTAGCAGGAGAACGATCATGGAGGTGGTGCCAGCTGAGGTGAATAGTTTGCTTCCAGAGGAGATAATGGACACTGGTATAACTTTAGTGGATGATGATAGTATTGAGGCTGTTATTGTTTCATCCCCAATTCCTATGGAGACAGAACTGGAAGAAATTGTCAACATACATTCTACTGGTGACTCTGCAGCCACGCCCATTTCCACGGAATCAATCACAGTGTACAGTAACCACACTAACCAAGTTGCAGTGAATACCACAATTACTAAAGCAGATTCTAATACCACAGTGAAACCAGCTTTTCCAAGTGGCCTTCAAAAACTTGGTGCTCAGACTCCTGTGACTATATCAGCCAATCAGATTATTTTAAACAAAGTATCACAGTCATCTGATCTTAAACTTGGCAATCAGACCCTTAAACCAGATGGACAGAAGTTAATTTTAACAACTTTGGGCAAGTCTGGTTCACCAATTGTTTTAGCACTACCCCATAGCCAACTACCCCAGGCTCAGAAAGTTACAACTCAGTCCCAGTCAGGAGATGCTAAGTTACCACCGCAGCAAATTAAAGTAGTTACCATTGGAGGGAGGCCAGATGTGAAACCTGTCATTGGTGTCTCAGCATTGACCCCAGGAAGTCAACTGATTAATACTACAACTCAGCCCTCTGTGTTACAGACCCAACAGTTAAAAACAGTACAGGTAAAAAAAAAAAAAAAAGAGGGGGCTTACTAATTAAAATGCATGTTAAAAATTAAACTAGTTCATAGATGTGTTATTAATTGCATAGCTGTTACTGAATTCTTTTGAATGTTGCTTTAAGTGTGGCTTATTTGTTCTTGTTCTCAAGTCTGATATGCCTAATGCTTATGGAATTTTTTTCCCAGAGAACCTAGAGAAAACTAAAATTTGGTTAAATTCCAAATTTATTTTATTTATAGCCTTTTGTTGTTTCAAAATGTGTTTTTATTTATTCTTAATGATAGTTTGGTTACATGGATGAGTTGCTGGTATAAAAATGTCAGATTTGCTCCATAAAATTGTTCAGACAAAAAAAAATTGTTTTGATTAACTCATGATCAAAGGCTCACAAGATTGCTGCCCTGAGAAACCCTGGAGCAGCAATAGTGTGTGGTAGCCCGTGTGTGTGGGGATGGGGTGGGGTAGCCTCTGTGTGTGTGTGTGTGTGTGTGTGATTTACAGTTTCACATCCATTGCTATCACTCATGTTTGTAATATGGAAAGAGACAGGGACACATAGGCCTTGTTCTCCAAAGCCTAGCCAACTAGCCATAAGTTACCCCATTCTATCCTGCCACCTGTGCAGGGTAGCTTATGTCTCTGAAGTTTTGACCTTTTGAATATTTGAACATTGAAGAAAGAAATAATACTGTATAGTTCTTAAAACACTTTAAAAATGATACTACCTCTTATTACTGTGAATAGGATTCTAGATAGAACTTTTGAAGAGCATATATTAGTTTCTAGTTTTTCATGCCCCAAATGGCCTTTTTAGGCTACCACTAACTCTTAGAAATACAATAATTCACTTAAGACTGCATTTCCTGTTAGAAAGGTTTCCTTTTGAAGAAAGTAAGGCAGATTTAAAGTTAGTAAAGGAAGTGTGTAAAGAAGTGGGAAAGTTTGGGAGAATTGTCCCTTCTCAGCTGATATTTAGAAGTGTTTTGGTTACTTTTGGGGCAAGAATTCAAAATTTACTTTTCATGGACTTTGCATTTAAGAACTGTGTAAGTTTTCTCAAACTTTGTAATTTTCCCATGTTCGTTCTGCCACAGTTAGCGTGTCACGTTTCTTCTCCTTCATTGTTATTTCCCACTTTTTTTTGCTGAGGAACTATTGAATGAGATATCCTATCCTCATAAAGCATCTTTTCTGAACTTTTGAATCTTATTTTCACTGGTTTGTCAGAGTTTATTTGGCTTCTGCAATGTGGATAATAATCATGTTCATAAGAAACTGATAACAGAATCAGTATGTCTTATTTTTCACTTTTAAGATCACTGTGTGTGTGTGTGTTTATGTGTGTGTGTATATATATGTATATATGTATGTGTGTGTATATATATGTATACACACACACACACACATATACAGTTTCAATCACAGGTGTATTTGTACCTACTAGTTTTCAACTATGATTTTCTTCATAATGACAATAAAAGCTAAGAGTGGGGTTGAATTCTTATGACTTGTTTTTATTGTTGTTACTTTTATAAAACCAGATTTTATTTATTAAAAAAGATTTTTTTTTTGGTCGGTCATGGGGCTTGAACTCTGGGCCTGGGCGCTGTCCCTCAGCTCTTCAGCTCAAGGCGAGAGCTCTACCACTTGAGCTACAGTGCCACTTCCGATTTTCTAGTGGTTTATTGGAGATAAGAGTTTCACGGACTTTCCTGCCTGGGCTGGCTTTGAACCTCGATCCTCAGATCTCAGCCTCCTGTGTAGCTAGGATTACAGGCATGAGCCACCGGCACCGGGCTGAATAATATTCTCTTGTTGTTTTCCTAGATAGTCCTATTTTTGTGTTTTTTTTTTTTTGTCGGTCGTGGGGCTTGAACTCTGGGCCTGGGCGCTGTCCCTCAGCTCTTCAGCTCAAGGCGAGCCCTCTATCACTTGAGCTACAGCGCCACTTCCAGTTTTCTGGTGGTTTATTGGAGATAGGAGTCTCACGGTCTCTCCTGCCCGGGCTGGCTTTGAACCTCGATCCTCAGATCTCAGCCTCCTGAGTAGCTAGGATTACAGGTGTGAGCCACCAGTGCCCGGCTAGTCCTGTTTTCTTTAATCAGAATGTTTGAGATTGTTGGGGTATTGCCAGCAGGACTACTGGAAAATAGACCCATTTTCAAAAGTGATAGAAAGAGGTGCTGATACCACAGGCAGTAAAGTATATAGGGATATTTATATTTACTCATATTCTGTGTGCCTGGTGTTCAGGAACAGTAAATAATGAATGAATCACTGGGACATAACGCTTTACTAGCTCCTGAATCTATCCAGCATAGTGTTGAAACTTATTTACATAAATTATTTGAGGACATTTTTAGCTCCCTTTCTTTATTTCTCTTTTTTTTTCCCCCTCCTTAATCTGCTGGCTAGATAAATTTGTTTAAAAATGGTCCTCATGGGCTGGGAAGGTGGCTCAGTGGTAGAGCGCTTGCCTTGCATGCATGAGGCCCTGGGTTCAATTCCTCAGCAGCACATAAGCAATAAGAAAAAAGCCAGAAGTGGCATTGTGGCTCAAGTGGTAGAGTGCTAGCCTTGAACTGAAGATCTGAGGGACAGTGCCCAGGCCCAGAGTTCAGGCCCCACGACCGGACCCAAAAAAAAAAAAAAAGGTCCTCATGCTTGGTTTTATTTAGTAAAGGAATTTTGTTCTAAGGTAGTTTAGAATTCCTTTTCTTTTCTTTTTTTTTTTTTTTGGTCTATTATGGGGCTTGAACAGCCTGGGTGTTGTCCCTCAGCTCTTCAGCTCAAGGATAACACTCTACCACTTGATCCACAGTGCCGCTTCCGGTTTTCTGGTGGTTTATTGGAGATAAGAGTCTCATGTCCTTTCCTGCCTGGGCTGGCTTTGAACCGGGATCCCCAGATCTCAGCCTCCTGAGTAGCTAGAATTACAGGCATGAGCCACCAGCGCCCAGCTTGGCTTAGAATTCTTAATGCAAAAATTTTGGTTCTTTAATGGAACTAGCAGTTGTTATTTTCAACAATATTCCACTGAAGAAATTCAACCTCAGTGACAGTATGACTTCATTTGAATAATTAATGTGTGTTTTTGTTTCTTTCTTATATTTTTCCATTTTGGTAAGTATTTGGAAAGAATATGAATATGAAAGTCAATTTAAAAGGGAGAAATACTTTAAGCTCTTTTTGTAGTGGAAGTATTTTCTATCTATATATGTACTTCTAAAAGCATAACACCATAGCATCATTAATACTATGTAAATAGATGAAATTCCAACTAGAGTTTTAGGTTACAAACATTTGGGATGTATGTATCTCTGGATTATATCCTCTGTCCAAAGTATAATTTTGAATTCACTTTGGTATGTCATAGTTTTGTAAGCAGGGTATTTTTAATTTTTTATGGATTTCCTCTTTAAAAAGTGTTTTGTATTTCTTTTGTTCTATAATTGTTATTCTTTTTTTTTTTTTTTTTTTTTGGTCCAGTTGTGGGGCCTGAACTCTGGGCCTGGGCTGTCCCTCAGCTCTTCAGCTCAAGGCTAGCGCTCTACCACTTGAGCCACAGCGCCACTTCCAGCTTTTTTCTTTTTGCTTATATGGTGCTGAGGAATCGAACCCAGGGCCTCAGGCTTGCAAGGCAAGCGCTCTACCACTGAGCCACCTTCCCAGCCCCTATAATTGTTATTCTTATGTTTATTTTATTTTAATTTTATGGTCAAGATGATATACAGAGGGGTTACAGTTACATGAGTAAGGTAGTGAGTACATTTCTTGTCTGGTAGTGAGTACATTTCTTGTCTAACTTGTTAACCCCTCCCTCATTTTTCTTCCTTTTTCCCTCTCCCTCATTTTGTGTTTCATATACATCTTATCATGTGAGTATAAGAAAATCATGTATATGAGTGCAAATTAATCTACTAATTTACAATTTGTGTACATAGAACTGGTATTTAGCTTTGTGGTCTGTTTACAGGTTTTGGTATGTTTCTGTCATTATTTTGGTAATATTAATTTGAGTTATTAATAGTACTTCCAAGTCTCAGTTTTTATATCTGTCAAAAGAGGAAGTTAACATTTCATGTACTTTACAGATTATAATTCTATGAGTTTTATGATAGGTGATTTTCTGCTTTTGTCTTTCAGAAGCTTGTGGTGATAATTTCAATATAGAGACTTTGTTACTTCTGCTTTCATTGCCTTGAAATGAATTTTAGTTCAGGTTATTAATATGCCAAAATGTAACTTCAGATAGGTGAGGAGTGAAATATAGACCCTTCTTTCAAGGAATTTAAAGAGTAATAAACATTATTTTAGTAAATAATGTTTCAGAACTCTTGCTAATGCTCTACCACTTGCGCCACAGCTCCACTTCGGAATAGTCATTGTTCTATCAGATATGTCTCTTTAACATAGGATTTGACCAATTCAGTTCTTCCTTTATCTACTTATGAAATAGAGACCTAACAGTGAAAATCTCATCAACAGTCTGTTTTAAAATATGCTGGTATTTTGGATCAGGGGCCAGTGTAATCACACATATGTCTGTGTTGATTACTTTGTCATTTGTACTGTTGCTTTCCTAACTCAATCTTTTTGTTAATAAGTTGTTTTTAAGACTAATATTGCTGTGTCTTTTTTTTATAGTTCAGTATTAAATTGTTAATAATAATTTGGTTTTCATCATAGATATTTCCAAGAGACTATTTTATAGTAAGAACGCAAAGGTATTGGTATATTTGGGCTTATGGATATGACCATATTGGTATTTTATGAATGGCTGCATTTTAAACAGTTTTAGCCTTAAGAAATGTATATAATTGGTTAAATGAGCTGGTTTCACAAGTACTACTATGTATGTATCTTTCGTCTAGTTTTGAATGACTAGGTATTTTAAATAACAAATAGTCTTCAAAGTTATTTATATTTTTCAGATTGCTAAGAAGCCTCGAACACCAACCTCTGGTCCAGTGATCACAAAGCTGATCTTTGCAAAACCAATTAATAGTAAAGCAGTTACAGGACAGACAACTCAAGTATCACCACCGGTCATTGCAGGTTATATTTCTTTATAGTTTGTTATACTATGCATTTACCTTCCTTGAGGCTTAAAAGTGGCAGTCCTGCCATCTTAAAGTGTGTAGTACAACAAAGATAGCTTATTATTGAAGACCAAACTAAGAAATGTTAAACTTGTTAAAGGAATGCTTCAAACAGAATGCCTTATAGAAAAATCATTCCATTACCATAGTCTCCTTAGGTTTTACCATGAAAACAGCAAAGTCTTGAACCTAAGTAAACTAGGTTATGTTTATATAGTGTTTAGTGTATGCCGTTCTAAAATCTTTACATATTATATCTTAAGTAGTTCTTTGGCATTCCTAAAAGGTGGGATTTTTTTGTGTGTGTGTGTGCTGGTTTTGCCAGTGTGAAAATGGAGGCACTTAGTTGGTAAATGACTGAGCTGGGATTTGAATTTAAGCAGTTCATCTCCAGATTATGTGTACTAAGTATAATAGGTTTAAATTATATTCATGAGAGTATATTATACATAATTTCTGTTTGAATTTTGTCCAGATGTTTGTTGCAATGAGGTCTCACTAACTTTTTGCAAAGGCTGGCCTCAAGCTGTAGTTTTTTGCCTCTGGGATTGTAGTCAGAGCCAATATGACCCACTTGGAGTAATTTTTCTAAAATGTAAATCTGATTTTACCATGTGTATGCTTAAAATTTTCCTGTCCATTAGGATTAAGTTCAAATGCCATTGTTTTATTAGCATCGTAGGTATTTTTTCTTTTTCTTTTTTTTTTGGTCAGTTGTGGGGCTTGAACTCTGGGCCTGGGCACTTGTCCTTCAGCTCTTCAGCTCAAGGTGAGCACTCTACCACTTGAGCCACAGCGCCATTTCTGGCTTTTTTTTTCTTTTTGCTTATGTGGTGCTGAGGAATAGAACCCAGGGCCTCAGGCATGCAAGGCAAGCGCTCTACCACTGAGCCACCTTCCCAGTCCAACATATTGGTTTTCTTATCTGTCTCTCCTACTGCACTTAGAATTTTTTTCTTTTTCTTTATTTTAATTTTTACTGTAAAGATGATATATAGAGGATTACAGTTACATAAGTCAGGTAATGAGTACGTTTCTTTTTGAATAGTGTCACTTCTTCCCTTATTTTCTCAGCTTTTTTCTTCCCAATTCCCCTTCCTTAGAACTTTTCTTTCTTTCTTTCTGTCCTTCTTTCATTCCTCCCTCCCTTCCTTCCTTCCTTCCTTCCTTCCTTTCTTCCTTCCTTCCTTCCTTCCTTCCTTCCTTCCTTCCTTCCTTCCTTCCTTCCTTCCTTCCTTCCTTCCTTCCTTCTTTTCCTTCCTTTTCTTTTCTCTTGTTAGTCATGGGGCTTGAACTCTGGGCTTGGGCTCTGTCCCACAGCTCTTCAGCTCAGGGCTAGCACTCTACTACTTGAGCCACAATGCCACTTCCAGTTTTCTGGTGGTTAGTTGGAAATAAGGGTTTTACAGAGTTTCCTGCCCAGACTAGCTTTGAATGGCATTCCTCATATCTCAGCTTCCTTAGTAGCTAGGATTACAGGCATGAACCACTGGCCCAGCTAGAACTTTTCTTGATGATAGTTCCCCCATCCCTCCAGTCCCAGGACTTGAACTGAGGGGCTTGGACACTGTCCCTTAGCTGCTTTGGCTAAACGCTAGTATTCTACCATTTGAGCCACAGCTTTACTTCTAACTTTTTTGGTAATTTATTAGAAATGAGTCTCATGGACTTTTCTGCCCAGGTGGCTTTAAACTGCAACCCTCAGATCTCAGCCTCCTAAGTAAGTAGTATTATAGGCATAAGCCACCATTGCTTGACTATCTAGGTCTTTTTCTTTTTCTTTTTAATTTTTGTATGGATACTGGTATTAGAACTCTGGGCTTTATGCTCTCTTTAGGCCTTTTTGTTCATGGTTGGCACTCTACCACTTGAGCCATGTATTCAGGTCTGGCTTTTTGTTGGTTAGTTCGAGGTAAGAATCTACCCAACTTTGTCTGAACCACAATTCTCAGCTCTCAGCCTCCTGAGTTGGTAGGATTATAGGTGTGAGTTACTAGTGCCTGTCTTGTCATCTAGTTCTTTTTTTTTTTTAGTTGGTCGTGGGGCTTGAACTCTGGGCTTGGGAGCTGTCCCTGCACTCTTCAGCTCAAGGTGAGCGCTCTACCACTTGAGCCACAGTGCTACTTCCGGTTTTTTTAGTGGTTTATTGGAGATCAGAGTCTCACAGATTTTCCTTGCCCAGGCTGGCTTTGAACTGTGATCCTCAGATCTCAGTCTCCTCAGTGGCTAGGATTACAGACGTGAGCCATTGGCGCCTAGCTCATCTAGTTCTTTAAAAGTTACTTTTTAAAAAGATTTTTATAAATAGTAGTTGTATGGGGTGGAAAGGATCTCATTGTAACATCACCCATCTATTATATTGTATCCTGATCAAACCCCTCTCTGTCTCCTTCATCCCTTCTAAAATTTTAACAGGTTTCACTGTTCTATTTTCATACAGGCATATAAATACTTTTGCCATAGGAATTAATTTTTTTGTGAATCTTTAGAAAAAAATATTACAAAAGTGATGTGTAGCTGGGCACCAATGGCTCATGTCTATGATCTTAGGTACTCAGGAGTCTGAGATCTGAGGATTGTGGATCACAGGCAGCTCGGGCAGGAAAGTCTGAAACTCTTATCACCAGTGAGTTACTCAAAAAAACTGGAAGAGGCTCTGTGGCTCAAAGGTTAGAGTGGTAGCCTTGAACATAGAAAGGCTCAGGAACAGAGCCCAGGTCCTGAGTTCAAGCCCCAGGACTGGCAAAAAAAACCCAATCAAACAAACAAGTGATGTACAGTGGGGTAACAGCTACATATATGTCAGATGATGAGTATATTTCTTTTTGGACAATGTTGCCCAGGAATTAATTTTTTTTAAACTGGCATTTAAAGGAGGCTGAGATTGGAGGGTCATACTTCAAGACCAGCTGGAATAAAACAAAAAAAGGTTTGTGAGATCTATTCAACAGAAAAAACAAAAACCTAAACATAATGATTAAATTATCACTCCAACTACAGTGGGAAGTATAAATAGGGGAATCACAGTCCATGCCAGTGCAGTCAAAAAGTAAAATCTTGTCTCGGAACTAACCAAAGCAAAGGTTGAAGGATTGGCTTAGGTGCTAGGGAACTTAGCAAGCAATTATGAAATCCTGAGTTCAAACCCCAGTACAACCAAAAAAAAAATGGGTGGGGGTTACAGTTAACATTCAGGACTGGGATGGAACTCAATGGTAGAGTATTTGCTTAGCATGTGCCAGGCTCTGAGTGTTCAATCCCCAGCATATCTCCCTCCCTCCCTCACACACCCACATTCTCTCTCTCTCTCTCTCTTTTTCTCTCTCTCCTGAGTGGCATTAAGTATATTCACACTGCTTTACAGTATGTTGCCATTCCAGTCCATCTTCAGACTTTTTTTTTTCATCTGTAGACTGAAACTTTGTAGTCATTAAATGCTATGAATTCCTGTTCCTTCCTAGTCTTCAACCCTGGCAACCATCATTCTACTTTCTCTGTAGATATGACCATTTGTATATGCCTCATACAAGTAGAATCATGTAGTATTTACTTTTTTTTTTCTTTAGTATTTACTTTTTTATGACTGACTTATTTTGCTCGCCATGTCTTCACTATGCTTAGCATGTTAGAATTTCTTTTTAAGGCAGAATGGTATTACATTGTATGTATGTACCATATTTATAACATTTCTGTATTTCTCTTTTATTCTGTCTTTACTACCTAGCACAAATGCTTTTTTAAACTAGGATTTGTACTCAAGGCCTTGTACTTGCTAGGAAGGTGCTTTACCTCGTGAACCATACCTCTGTCCTTTTAGCCTTCTTTATTTTTTGAATAGGGCCATTGTATATGTTTTGCAAGCCTGGACAGTGATTTGCCTATTTATGCTTCTCACATAGCTAGGATGACAGTCATATACCACTGTGCCCAGCTGTTGAGGCTTCAAGCTTAGGTTTGGTAATATCTTTGGAAAAGAGACTAAATATGCTAGGGATACTCAACAGTTTAGGTTGACTTTCTGGAAATAATTGATGTAGGTTCATTTCATTTGTATAGAACTGTCTTGCAAAACACTGGTGGCTCATACCTGTAATCCTTGGAATATGGAGGCTGAGATCTGAGACTCAGTTTGGATCCAGACCATTTAGACAAATTGTTGAGATCTTGGTCTCTAATCAGTGAAAAAGCCAAATGGGAGCATGAGACCCTGAGTTCAAGACCCCATACCAGCAAAAAACAACAAAGAAGAAGTTAACTGTGATTATATATGGTTTTAAAACCCTAACCCTAAACAACACCCCCCTGCCCAGGCAACGAAAGAACACTAGCAGTACATTCAACAAGTCCCTTAAGGAATCAGTAAAATTGATGTAATTGTATTCTGCAAAGAAATTTTGAAAATTGTATTTAAAATAATTTTGAAATTAGTAAGTGAAAACTTGACTTGGCATTGTTGGTAAGAAAATGACAAGGATAAAAATTACTCAAGCTACTTAGTACTCATATTTTTGTTTAAAGGGATTCTCTCGCTTTTTCTTTCCTTCATGTCCTTCTCTCCATCATCTCTAGCTGTTTACTCAGTAACTAGGAATATATTTGTACTATAACAGTCACTTCATTGGAAACGTTTGTTAGAAGGTCTTGGTGATAAGCTGAATTTTTGTTTCTGAACATTTAATGTGATAGATTGTAATTCCTCAACCTGATAGCCTAGATCAGTCACTATAATCTTGAATGTCCTACCCAGATCATTTCCTAAATGTAAGAACAAAAGTTTAAAATTTTTATTTATGCTTCATGAGTATTTGTGTCTGTGGCGGATTTAAAGGGAGACTGTTCTCATCATGGTTAACAAAGGAGCCAGCATCTTCCTTTGTGGCAAAGGAGAAGTACATTGGGAAGCCTTGCTTAGAAGTTAATATTCCGGCCCAGAAATGACATATCACTTACTTAAAACTCACTAGCGACAAATAGTCATATACTCTTAACTACACAGGAGGAATGAGGGTTGGATAGGAAGTTCTACCATGTGCCTGGAGTAGGGAAGAAACAAAATATTTGTTGAGTAGCATAATAACTGTTATATAGTCTTTCAAGAATTTGGAGATTCTGTTCTTGCCTAGCATAAAATGTCCTGATTTTTTGCCTTATTGTAACATGACTTTTAATTCTCTAGGCCATTTCTACTAACACTACAGTTTTTCGGTGTTAAACCTGAAGTGTTATTGTCCAGTAGGGAACACAATCTGGTCAGAATAGGTAGAAGAAATTGTAGGGGTTTTTTGTTTGTTTGTTTTGTTTTTTTCTTCCTTCTCCCTTTTGGCAATCTGAAATCAGACTGTATGTAACCTGACAATATTCAGGTTGGTCTATCTAATAGCTATTTCATAAGTGAGGATTTAATTTTTCCTTTCATGATTTAAGTTCAGATAGACAGTCAAAGCATTGTAGAATACAGAGACTGAACTTTTACAACTGACTTTCAGAAACTGTGTCATCAGGGCACATGCTTAATTGTCCCAATAAACAGATATTAAATATTCCTAAACAGCTTTGCTTTGTTTCTTTCTGTCTAGGTTTACCACAGCTCTTTAGGGACTTGCTTCAATGTTTAAGGTCTCATGTTGATACCTAAGAAATGATGAACACACATTGAAGTACTGTGGTGTAGATCATCATCACTTTTTTTGTTGTTGGTTTTTTATACCATTATTTAAAAAATTCAAACTGATGTACTGCTTCTCATTTTCAGGTAGAGTTCTTTCACAATCTACTCCTGGAACTCCATCAAAGACTATAACAATACCTGAGAGTGGTGTTATTGGATCAACTATAAATTCTACAACACAGACACCAAATAAAATAGCCATCTCACCTTTGAAATCGCCAAATAAGGTAAAAAACAAAACAAAGAAAAAGACAAATATTGTGATTGATGCCTTTATTTTCTAACTAGTCATGAAGATACTCTAGTTTTCATATATTTCTAGGCAAGTAATACACATTCAGTGAATCTTGAGTTTATTTTATAATCAAGGAATTTTAACAACAAAAATTACTTTTAAACACATGAGAACAGTAAACATTTTGCATGCTAAGATGTTTTTCATGCCCATATAAATATGAATGTAGGTTACTTGTAGTTTTATGCAAAAATACTGTCTTTGGGTAAGGCACATATATAGTGATATCTAGTGCATATATACTGACTATTACATGAAATGTTAAAGTAACTTGCTTTTATAGAGATTGAATTACATTATAAAACTCAGTGTTAGAAATTGCCATTGAAGCCGGGCACTGGTGGCTCATGCCTGTAATCCTAGCTCCTCAGGAGGCTGAGATCTGAGGATCGAGGTTCAAAGCCAGCCCGGGCAGGAGAGACTGTGAGACTCCTATCTCCAATAAACCACCAGAAAACCGGAAGTGGCGCTGTAGCTCAAGTGGTAGAGCGCTCGCCTTGAGCTGAA
>NW_012267265.1:11054778-11067642 GCF_000151885.1 Dipodomys ordii | reverse complement strand
GAGGGACAGCGCCCAGGCCCAGAGTTCAAGCCCCATGATCGACCAAAAAAAAAAAAAAGAAGAAATTGCCATTGACTGCTGGTAACCACATTTATCAGTGTTGTAAAAGCTTAAATATCTTTCATTCATAGTATTTTAAAGTATTTTCATGATGTGTTTTCATTTTAAGGTGACAATTTTCTGTTTGGACTTCAGTCAGATTTAGTAAGCAGTCTTAACTCATTCCCCAAAACATACAGATATCATAAAACCAGCATATAAAAATGCACAAAAAAGGTATGTTTTAAAAATTACATTGTTGGGGCTGGGAAGATGGCTCAGTGGTAGAGCGTTTGCCTTGCATGCCTCTGAGGCCCTGGGTTCAATTCCTCAGCACCACATAAGCAAAAAGAAAAAAGCCGGAAGTGGCGCTGTGGCTCAAGTGTTAGAACGCTAGCCTTGAGCTGAAGAGCTGAGGCCCCACAACCGGACCCCCCCCCCAAAAAAAAAATAAAAAGCGTTATTCTGTAAGGTGCCAGCCACTCTTGTGATTCCGGACACATAACCACTGGCTTGTGCCTGTAATCCTAGTTACTCAGGAGCCTGAGTAGCAAACTGAGGATTATAGTTTGAAGCCACCCCAGCCAGGAAAGTCTATGAGACTTTTATTTGCAGTTGATCAAAAAGCTACAAGTGGAAGTGTGGCCATGAACAAAAAAGCTAAAGGGCAGTGCCCAGGCTCTGAGTTCAAGCCAGAGTATCAACATAGCATGAGGAAGGGAAGGGGCATGGAGAGAAAGAGGGAGAGAAGGAGGGAGGGGCTCATAAGTAAAACAAAACACTAAACATTTACCTTACATATTATATAAATATAGTTTGTTAAAGTAGGCAGATGCCTGCCCAGTTAATATAGACAAACTTTTCTAAAATTGAATGAATTCAGATATTTAAATGCTTGCTGAATGAAATGCATAGTAATATGCACTTGAGCCAAAACACCAGTAAGGTAAGTTTTTTAATTTCAAGGAATTTATTAAGGAAGTTTGAAGGAAAAAAATTAAAATTCTCCACAGAATTGTAATGATTAAAGTTGGCTTGAGCTCTGTTCTTTCTCTCTGTGTCTCTGTGTATCTGTCGTTCCATCTTTCTCTCTCTCTCTATGTATGTGTGTCTGTGTGTGTGTGTAAAGGTATATATAGAGAAGACAATTCAGGGTTTTGTGGTACTGGGGATTAAACTAGAGCCATATGCATGCTAAGCAAATTCTCTACTACTTGAGCCAATACCCCTAGCTTTTTTGTTTTATATTTTGTTTTTAAGATAGGGTCTTGCCTGGACTGGCCTCAAACTCTTGATTTTCCTACCTCCACCTACTAAGCAACTGGTATGAATCTGTTCCGAGACTATTTGAATGATTGCAAACCTTAATGGTAGGTGAGACTTATGTGTGAATGAGCTTTTTGGGTCAAGGTAATAGTTTATGCAGAAATAAAAAGTGTGACTTGTTTAGGGAGCTACACTGTTTTGGTAGTGTAAGAGCTTGGGGTGCTAAGGTTAGATTGAAGATCTCATTGTCTTCAGAAATGCTTGTAGGGCAGTGGTTTTTACCCTTATCTACACATTGTAGTTACCCAGGGAGGTTTTGATTTTAATTCACAGTTATTCTGTTTCAGTCTCTTTTGAGCTTGGTCCAATATTAGCAACTGTGAAAGATAGTTTGGGTAAGGAAGCCTGGGTTCTGGGAGAGAGTTCAGATTAGTAATCATCATCCCCCTACTGGGTTTACAGGCATGCTGGGTTTATAGGCATATACCACCACACCAACCTTACTTACCTTTTGAGATGAATTATTTTGAACTGTAGAACAATCTTGGTTTTATTGGTCAAGATTCACAGGTGTGAAAAGTTTTATTTAAATCTGTTATTGACTTAAGCTTTCCCTGGCTCAGGGATTGATAGTGAAGAAGATTGCACTCTCACTCTTCTCCTCCCTTGTTGCCCCTTTCTTCATTTTCTCTTTCTGATTAGAAGGAAGATTTGAAGAGAAAGGATAAAGTGTTACATGACAGGGACTGTTGTTAATATAGCTGTTGCTAATATCTGTGTGTCAGGTGTCTAAATGTAACTTTAGAGTTGAATTCATAGGATGCTGTTTTGGGAGGACCTTGTGGGTCTGTCCACAGTGCCTAGTTCTCTTGCAGCTACCTGTGCAACTTCCCTTTTAGCTCTTGCTTCCTGTAATCAATTCTATAGTCTGCTAACTGCAGGGTCCTATCAAGATGCCTTAGCCCTTGTTCTGTACTACTTGGCCAATGGAAACTTGTATAACCCCAGGGGTAGGGTGCAATTTACCTAACTGTTGTCTTCTACATTCTTTTCCTGTGATAGCTCCATCCATCTTATTCTTTTGCAGACTTTTCAGATCTGGGCCCAGTTTTCTGTGTTACATATTCCCCTATACTCCTGAGAATATGTGACAGCTACTCCTAAAGCCTCACTACCTTGTATTGTTGTGATGACCAAAATGGACTTGACGGTTTATCTCAATAAGTTATAAACCAAAGATTCAGTTGTCACTTGTCCCTTTTAAAATTACTGCCAGTCTTCCCAGAGGCCTTCTTGGATCACCCTTGCCTTTGTTCACTGGATTTTGTGAGAGCCCAGTTAGGTGAATGGTTCTCAGCTTTAGCTGTACTTTTTAAAACACTTAGGGCCTCTTTTATTTCTTCTTCACCTTTCTTCTCCTTTCTTCTTCTTCCTCCTCCCCCTCCTCCTCCTCCTCCTCCTACTTCTCTTCCTTCACCCTCTTTTTCCTCCTCCTCCTCCTCCTTTTTTTTTGTTTTTTCCCAGTCTTGGGGCTTGAACTCAGAGTCTGGGAGTCCTGGGGCTTGAATTCAGAGTCTGGGCACTGTCCTTGAGCTTCTTTTGCTCAAGGCTGGCACTCTACCACTTGAGCCAAAGTGCCACTTCTGGCTTTTTGGTTTATGTGGTACTGAGGAGTAGAACCCAGGGCTTCATGCATGCCAGGCAAGCACTCTACCACTGGGCCACATTTCTAGCCCCATTTGGGTGCCTCTTCAAGATACTTATTTGCTGGCTTCTCTCCTGCCAGACCCCATTAATTCAGAACATCTAGAGCTGGACATAGGCACCAGATTTAATGTTTTAAGTGCCAACATGTAGACCAAGGTACAGAATCACAAAGTAGTATGCTAGTATGAGCTAGACTAGAGCTATAGGGCTACTAGTGAAGTAAGATATAAAACCCTAAAATCCTGTTATACTCTTTGTTGTTTGAGAAAAGTCTTAATGTGTAGCCTTTTTGAACCTCCTGCCTCCTGAGTGCTATGATTACAGCTGTGTACTACCACATTCAGCTTTTTTTAAAAAGAAATATAAAATTATGGGGCTGGGAAGGTGGCTCAGTGGTAGAGCACTTGCCTTGCATGCATGAGGCCCTGGGTTTGATTCCTTAGCACCACATAAGCAAAAAGAAAAAAGCCGGAAGTGGTGCTGTGGCTCAAGTGGTAGAGTGCTAGCCTTGAGCTGAAGAACTGAGAGACAGCGCCCAGGTCCAGAGTTCAGGCCCCACGACTGGACCCCCCCCCCAAAAAAAATAAAATTATTTACTACTATTCACCACTATTCCTAATAGAGTAAATGGTATACAATTGGGGATTATTCTGATTACAACAAAGTTGTTTTCCTGGCTTTCGCAGAACCAGTATCTCAGTACTGAAAAGACTGAGCCTCTGTGAAAGGAATGAGTTGGGGTAAAGAAAAAGCATGCAGATCAATAATGATAATTTATGCTATTAGGTCCTGAATTGTGAATATATCTAACCAGCTGATTTATTACATTTCTATGAGCCAAGCCTTAGATATTATAAGAATAAGGATGGCTTACTGCAGGCACCCTTAAATGTCTGCTTGGTCTTGCTTAACTAATTGAAGAAAACCAAGATTTTTCTAATTTTCTGATCTGGGTGGGGAAATTGTTGATAAAAAAATTTTTTTCAGGGAATTTTGTAACTGTTTTGTAACTATTATGTTTATGTGTTTGTGGCAGAAGCAGGAAAATAAAAGTTTAGGGCCAGCCTGGGCTGCATAGCAAGTTCAAGGCTAGCCTGAGCTGTCTAGCAACTCTATCTCAAAGAAAGAAGGGCTGAGGTTGTAGATCAGAGGTATAGTGCTTGCCTACAATGTAGAATGAACCAGGTTTAATCTCTGAAACTTCAAAACAAACTTTCCCAAACAGAAACCTTCTCTGTAACTGTTTTATGTATACACACATAAATAAATGAAAACCAAATTTGGTCCTTTGATAGGGCCTTTAAAGATAAGTTCTGATTAAGTAATGACATTTAGAAAAACCTGTTATTGAATGCAGAGGAGCTGTACCATGGTATCAAATCTTTTTTCTAATGAAAGAAGCAAGTTGAAGAATCATTTATTGTTTTATTGAAAGTAACTGGTGCTTTTGATGCAAATAAATAATAAAATAATATAAAAAAGAAAACAGCTGCCTTAATATTCTGAACTACTTTCAAAACCAATGAATCCAATTTTCATTATTTTTCACTATATTATCTCAAATATTCAGATCTTACATGTGTGTTGTATGTATGTATATATATATTTGTGAGGGTATATGTACATATATTTATAATACAATTATTAAGCTTTATTTTGTGGACAAGAGTGTCTAGTTAGTCTCTCCATAAAAAAAAAATTGAGGAATCTTCTATTTCCTCTTTGCTAGCCACTGTCAGCCTCCTCTGAATCTTTTTTTTTTGGGGGGGGGTCCAGTCTTGGGGCCTGAACTCTGGGCCTGTGCGCTGTCCCTCATCTCTTCAGCTCAAGGCTAGGGCTCTACCACTTGAGCCACAGCACCACTTCTGGCTTTTTTCTTTTTGCTTATGTGGTACTGGGGAATCGAACCCAGAGCCTCATGCATGCAAGGCAAGCGCTCTACCACTGAGCCACCTTCCCAGCCCCTGAATATTTTTTTTTTTAATCATTTCTTTTACGCATTTATTTGCTACTGAAAATTATACTAATGTATCAAAAATCTCCATTTATTACATCTCAAACATTTGAAAATCAGAAAATAAGTCAGGCATCTTTCTTAATTATTACCCAGTAGGGTTTCCATGGCTTCAAATGACCATTTCACCTCTCCTAGACTTTAGCCAACAAATTGCCAACTGGCACTGAGGAAAAAGATCCATCATCCTCAGGGATCAAACTTAAAAACAGAAACACTTGTGGGTGGGGCCAGGAGGGAAAACTGGGAGAGAGGGAGGGAAGGGGAGGATACTGTCCAAAAAGAAATGTACTGTTTACCTGACTTATAAAACTGTAACCCTCTGTATATCACTTTTATAATGATAACTTTTTTCTTTGGCCAGTCCTGGGGCTTGGACTCAGGGCCTGAGCACTGACCCTGAGCTGCTTTTGGTCAAGGCTAGCACTCTACCACTTGAGCTACAACGCCCCTTCTGGCTTTTTCTGTGTATGTGGTACTGAGGAATCCAACCCAGGGCTTCATGCATGTTAGGCAAGAGCACTTCACCACTAAGCCACATTCCCAGCCCAAAGAGTCTTTTTTTTTTTTTTAACCAGTCCTGGGGCTTGAACTCAGGGCCTGGGCACTATCCCTAAGCTTTTGTGCTCAACGCTAGCACTCTACCACTTGAGCCACAGCGCACTTCCTGTTTTTTCTGTTTATGTGGTGCTGAGGAATCGAACCCAAGGCTTCATGCATGCTAAGTTAGGCAAGCACTCATCACTAAGCCACATTCCCAGCCCATGATAAAAACATTTTTTAAAGGAAAAAAAAAACACCTCAAGAAACTAGAAAACTGAATCATAGTGTACGAAAGATTTTCAAAATTCTGAGCATATAAAAGTGTTCTATAGCATTATGACCTTTGTTGACAACAGGCTGAATGTACTTATCAACAGGTGATTGACAGGTGTCAATCACTCCACTGGGACACTGCTCTTATCAGCCCCTGAGCTTGCATTTTCTGAAGGTTCCTCATCTATAGCTAGGTGGTTACTGCAAGTACATTGGAAGGGCCTTTCCTTCCTCGAAGAACTCCAGTGTGCCAGCTTTCTTTGCCGCCTTAGGGTCTCTCCCTCTCTGCCATTCTGGCTCTGGGCCCGCACGTCCAGCCTGCCAGCCTGGGCAAGATTATACAGCTGGCTGTTGAGAACAAAGCTCTGAATCAGTGCCACCACATTCTGTGAGGAGAACTTGAGGGGACGTTGAGAACAGTGGGCCGCGGCTCCACGCGTGGTGTTGTCCTCAGTGGACATCTGAGAAGACGCCTGGTTCAAGGGTCCTGTAAGCACTTCATTGGGGTCCTCTGGAAGCCCTTGTATCTGCAAAAATCTGTTTTTAAGTGCCAGCTTTTCTTCTGCTCCAGTATCACTCCCAGCCTTGGGAAAGGCAGTGTCAGCCGACTGGTTGTAAGAGCTGTTCTGTCTGTATGCTGCCGGGGTTGTGCTGGAACTTCTGGCCCCGGAGACTGAGGCTGATCCTGGAGTTCAGAGCAACAGCTGCATGTCAGTTGCTAAGGATCCTGAGGATTAGGGCCTACTCCTCCTCAGCCATCAGGATAGCCCTGGGACTCAGGCTGGTGTTGAAGGTCTCTGAAGGGTCCATGGTGGCGAGGAAGCTGCTCACATGAAGCTCGGCAAAATTATGGGGTTCAAAAAAAGCCAGCTGAGCGTCTTTTTATTGCTTGAGACACATCAGTTGCACACTGCTGTCTGTAATACCAATTACTGATTCAGGATCTTGGTTTGTAAATAGTGTCTCTACTTTGATTTGCCATAATCTAATTCAGCCTGAAAAATATTTTCTTTTTTCATCATCTTTTTCTTTACCAGTTTTTTGAGAATTAAGAAATGATTTGAGGGGCTGGGAACGTAGATCAGTGGTAGGGTGCTTGCCTTGCATGCATGAGGCCCTGGATTTGATTCCTCAGCACCACATAAGCAGAAAAAGTTGGAAGTGGCGCTGTGGCTCAAGGGGTAGAACAGTAGCCTTGAGCTGAAGAGCTGAGGGACAGTGCCCAGGCCCAGAGTTCAGGTGCTGAGACTAGCAAAAAAAAAAAAAAAAAGATTTGATTATTAACTCTGGACAATTAACATTTTTTTTTCAGATTTCTGATATTGTCAACGTCTGTAAATCCCTTCCATTTAAAAAATATTCCACCTTCCCATTCACTACTCATTGCTCCAGTACTTTTTCCACCACCACAAATTCTTCAGGCTCTACCTCTCCAATTTTCTTTATTTCTTTTCTTTTTTTTTTTTTGATAATGGGGCTTGAACTTTGGGCCTGGGCGCTGTCCCTGGGCTCTTCAGCTCAAGGCTAGCGCTCTACCACTTGAGCCACAGTGCCACTTCAGGTTTTCTGGTGGTTTATTGGAGATAAGAATCTCACAGACTTTCCTGCCTGGGCTGGCTTTGAACCTCGATCCTCAGATCTCAGCCTCCTGAGTAGCTAAGGATTACAGGTGTGAGCCACCAGCGCCTGGCATCTCTTTATTTTTTTTCTGTTTTCTCCACTGAAGCTTTTGGAGGCAATTTTTCATTGCAGCCTGGATGCTCTCAGTCTCAAAATTGAGGTCCTACAGCCTTTTCCCCTCCTTTTTCTTTTTCTTTTTTTCTTTTTTTTTTTTTTTAAGTAGGAGATACGTGATGGGGAGGCTGTCTTTAGAGTATGAAGAAGTTTATAGTTCTCAGCTGTGGAGCCTCACTTTGGCTGTATTTTAAGGTAGTAGAATATGTACCATACTTACCTTTTTTTTTTCTTTTCCTTTTTGCCAGCTTGAACTTAGGACCTGGGTACTTTCCCTGAGCTTCTTTTGCTCTAGGCTAGCACTGTTATCATTTGAGCCACTGTGTCACTTCTGGCCTTTTCTGTTGATGTGGTACTGAGGAGTCAAACTCAGGGCTTCATGCATGCTATCAAGGACTCTACCATTAAGCCACATTCCCAGCCCCTGAGCTTCTTATGCTCAAGGCTAGTGTTCTACCACTTGAGCCACAGCACCACTTTTGATCTTTTCAGAGTAGTTTATTGGAGATAAGAGTCTCACACATTTTTTTTTCCTAGACTGGCTGAGAACCATGATCCTTAGATCTCAGCCTTCTGTGTAGCTAGGATTAGTAGGACAAGACTCTGGTTACCCCTTGTAATTGTTTGCCACTATTTTTTCCATTTTATAGTCTACTTTATATTGTTGTTTTCTTTGCTGTGTAGAAGCTTTTTAATTAATCACATTTGTCTACTTTGATTTTGTTCTTTGGGCTTTTGGATATTGTTAATTCCATTGTCCTAAAACATTTTTCCTTTAGTAGTTTTATAGTTTCAGGTCTTAATTTTTTTTTTTGTTTTTTTTATGTGCGATGATTTGTTTTGAGTTGAGTTTTGTAACTGATGAGACATAGGGATCTACCTTCATTGTTCTGCATATGGATATACACTTTTCCCAACACTTCCATTGAAAACATTTCTTCCTCCAATTCATGTTCTGAACAGTTTTGTCAAAGGTCACTTGGCTGCAGATTTGTGGATGTACTTCTAGTCCATTGGTATGTGTATGTCTGTTTTTATGCCAATACCATACTGTTTTGATTAGTATGTTTTGAAGTCAGTTGTGATGCCTACTGCTTTATTATTTTCCCTCAAGATTGCTTTGGCTGTTCAGTTGTGTGTGTGTCTGTGTGTGTGTTTCCACATAAATTTAGGACTTTAAAAATAATTCTACAAGTGTCATTGGTGTTCTTTAAACAGTATACAAAGGGGTTTCAATTCGACAAATCAGCTTATAATACATCTTCATCAGTGCACCTCTTCATTTGTTCTCTCCCATTTTTCTGAACCCATACCCTTGCCATTAGTATTCTGATAGGGTAGTATGAGCTGTCTCTCTCTCTCTCTCTTTACCTCTTTCTCTCTCTGTCTCTCTCTCTCTCTATTTATAAGTATGGACATTTTAACAATAGTGGTTCTTCCTTCCAAACCATGAACATGGATGTGTTATTCTATTTGTTTTGTTTCGATGCCTTCTAGTTTTTTCAATAAAATTTTTAAATTTTATTACTTTGATGTAATTTGAGAAGTTTCTAATACGCTTAGATAATGAATGACTACAGATTACTAAAAATTCTTACGCATGCAGTTTAGATAGGGTCTAACTCTTTTGGAGGTGAGCTTCTTGAGTTCTCATAATGAAAATATGAGAAATGAAAAATCATTTTTGATGGTAGAACACTGACTTTTGGCTTAAAACTGAAAAGTAATTGACATTAATATGTATGACAGTAAAATTCCTTCTGTTTATAGATGCTTGTCTGTAAGAACAATGTTTATATAGAGATCAGTATAATGTAGTCTTATGCTCTTTTACTGAAGCAACATTTAATAACAAAAATAGACGTAATTTTTAAATGAGTTCCATTCATCAAATAAGATACATTCTATTTAACTCATTTTATGCTACAATAGTCATAATTTGTGTTATGTTAGTTAATTATATTAACTCAATATAAATGAAAAATTTTAATTTAAGTTATTATTTTATTTTTTTAATTTTTTTTGGTGGTGGGTCCTGAACTCTGGGCCTGGGTGCTGTCCCTCAGCTCTTCAGCTCAAGGCTAGAACTCTACCACTTGAGCCACAGTGCCACTTCCAGCTTTTTCTGCTTATGTAGTGCTGAGGAATTAAACCCAAGGCCTCATGCATGCCAGGCTAGCAATCAACCGCTGAGCCAACTTCCTAGCCCTTGGAAATGTTTTAAAAAGTTCAATTTATATACCTATTTGCTTTAGAAAACATGGTAGAAAAATTTTGAGCATAAAAATGCTGGATTATGTTAACATTTTTAGAAAAGATAGAATTCAAATACAAGTTCACAGAGGGAGAAGGAAAATACACATTTTGACTGTTAAGTAACAGTTTTAAAAGAAAACTGGATTTATATTTATATTATCAGTATTATCATTTGAATCAAATTATTATGTTATGGTCAGAAGGCTGAGGCAGGAAGATATGAGTTTGAGGCCAGGTAGATTATAGAGCTAAGACTATCTCAAAACTTTTTTTTTTTTTTTTGCAAATTCTTTGTTGTGATTAAGTGATTGCATAATTTCCCAAATTTCACAGTATTGGGGGATAGTGATGCTTAGTTAAAGTCACAAACACATTCAAACTTTCATGAGGCAAATTGTCTATCATGGTCTATAAAATTTATGAGTTCTATGAGCTTTGACAATACAGTTATTTCTTCCACATCGGGTGATACGTACATTTCTTTTCTTTTGCATAGTATCAGCTGTTCCCTCTTTCCCACTCATTCCCTTCCTCCCATCACTGCCATTGAGTTTTGCTTAGTTCATTTTGATCAATGTCCAGTGCAGCTGATGGTCCCACTGTTGTATGTTTTTCCCTGATTCCCTCTAGTTCTGTGTCCTCCTCCTGGTTTCCCTCCGGTGTGCCATATCACATATATGCCATATATGTGATCAGCAGCATGGGGTTATTTAGTAGTGATTTGACCAGGTGAGTGGAGGTCTTTTGTTTCTCAAGTCTTAATTTTGTTGTGTTACCTTATATTCTAGTGAATTGGGAGGGAAAAAGATGGGAAGGCAGCAGACCCAAAAATATGTGTATTGTATCCATTCACTTCTCTAGGTAAAACTCAGTTACATGATCTAGCCTTACTGAAACAGAGATCAGGAAATATAATTTGGCTACAGACCTAGGAAGCAGAAGAGAATATGGATAGAGTAAGCCATCTGCAGCATAATTGTTCAATATTATTTGCACAAATGTGCTTTATTACCGTAGACAGTTGGCATTAGATAGGCAGGATACTGGGAGTTTGAATAATGATGAAGCCTTCCTATTATGCAGAGATATTCTTCTAGCCTGTAATTACAGTGACTATCAAGTATTTATTGATGTCTGTGTGTGCCCTGGGCTGTGGCTATGGGAACTACAGAAAAGCTTACCGTGATTGGGCAGCTGAAATTGAATCCAAGTTAAATAATGGGTAATGCCATGATTGCTAAAGTGTGTGATGTAGAGGTGGTATAAAGTACAGAGAGGAAATAAGTCCTGGTAATCCAAAGTCTATAGCAAATGCCTACTATGTATCAGAGCGCATGCTCTTTTAGGGGAAATACTTGAGAGCAAAAATAAGACATATAGAACCTAAAGTCTGTAGGTAGTGGGGAAGGGAGTATTACAGTAATGAATCAATAGTTGCACAAACATCAAACCATAAGATTAAGAAAAGGTCTATGATATCACAAGATTCTTTATACAGGGATTCGACTCCTGTTAAGATGGTTAGAGGAGGCATCCTTGAGTTAAGGCTTTGAATGGATTTTTTTTTTAAGAGTAGATGATCCTCTTTTAAAGTGAAGGAGCGAAGGGAAAGTCTATGTGATGAACGCATGGGACTGTAAGACACCACTTTGATTGGAATTGGTAACTCTTTGGAAGCATTGAAAGAGACTTAGGGCCAGTTTATGATTATTGTACAAAACAAAGCAAATGTAGGCTTACTTTGTCATTAAATGGAATTTGGGATGATTCTGAGACAAGAGATAATAAACTGGGCACATTGGTAGCATGTGGAAAGCTGAGGCAGCAAGATTGCAAGTTTAAGACCAACCTGGAGTAATAGTAAGATGTGTCTTAACAAACAAACAAAAACGAGACACATAGTAAAGTAAGAAAGTGAAATTCACATCATATTTGTTACACTTGTGTGTCAGGTGTATCCAAAGCAAGCAGAGGCTATTGAGTATGTTTTGAACTATGGAAGCCATACTCAAAGGAAGTGATCTGTCCTGCAAAGTTGAAAGGTAACACAGGTTGGGGAAGAAAGT
Source organism: Dipodomys ordii (assembly GCF_000151885.1). Lineage (NCBI taxonomy): Eukaryota > Metazoa > Chordata > Mammalia > Rodentia > Heteromyidae > Dipodomys > Dipodomys ordii. Next base: position 11,055,744 of record NW_012267265.1, on the reverse strand, counting down.
AGTTTCAGAAGTTGCTTGCTGGGGCTGGGAAGGTGGCTCAGTGGTAGAGTGCTTGTCTTTCATGCATGAGGCCCTGGGTTCCATTCCCCAGCACCACATAAGCAAAAAGAAAAAAAGCCTGAAGTGGCGCTGTGGCTCAAGAGGTAGAGCACTAGCTTTGAGCGGAAGAGCTGAGGGACAGCGCCCAGGCCCAGAATTCAGGCCCCAGGACCAGACCCCCACCCCCCCCAAAAAAAAAGTTGCTTGCTTTTGCTGTGAAGCTCTTACGTGATTAAATCATAGAGGTAATGAATACAGGTTTGGGATTTTTTTGGTGTGTGTGTGTGAGAGAGAGAGAGAGAGAGGGTGGGGTGGAGGGGGGATGATACTTTGGTTTGAACTCAGGGTTTTGTCCTGTCTAGAAACATTCTTTAGGACTTAAGCCACTGTTTGAGTACCTGTTGGGTTCTAAAGCCATATTATTTTGCTTTATTTTTCACATAAGGTCTTACAGTTTTGCCAGGGCCGGTGATCTGCCTGCCTATGCCTTTCATATAGCTGGGATTATCTACCTTGTTTAGCTTTTTTTTTGGAGATAGGATCTCACCAAATTTTGTCCAGGCTGGTCTCAACCTCAGTCTCTGTCTCTGGCACTTAGGTAGCTGGGGAGAAAAAAAAATCCACTGGTTTAAATCCTTTAGCTTTTTGTCCTGCTTTCATCTCTGTTACTCTGCTTAGTTTGGAAAACGCCTGCGACCTACAGGTCTCCTGTACTTTCAGGCCATGTGTTTTGTAGGTATTTTCTTCAAACCTGTGACTGCACTTCTCATTTTCTGACAAGTAGAATTTTTTTTTTTTCCAGTGCTGAAGATTTAGCTTAGAGCCTTATAAGAGGTTTGTTTGTTGGTTTGTTATGGCCAGTCATGGCTTTGAACCCAGAGCCTGTGCACTGTCCCTGAATTTTTCTACTCAAGGCTAGAGTCTACC
>NW_012267265.1:11050662-11052129 GCF_000151885.1 Dipodomys ordii | reverse complement strand
AAATGTACGCATTATCCTGCCCATGCAATTGTAACCCCTCTGTACAGTATGTTCACAAATAAAATAAAATTAAATTAAAAAAAATAAAATAAAATGCAAATGTCACACCAAAAAAAAATGAATGCTATTCAGTCAGTTAATAACTATTCATCTTACCTCTACAGTAGGAGGCAGTAGAATGTTTTTGTTAAGAGATTGGATTTTGGAGCTGGAGCTGGTTCACATCTTGGGCTGTGCTACTTGTTGGCTCTGTGACCCTGGGGAAGTTACTTAACTCTGAGATTTACTTTCTAGAATGACCATAAGAAAGATGATGCACATAGCGACTCACTTTATTGAGCATCGTAATATATGATAGGTTATCATTTGAGCTCTATAATTTAACTCATTCTGTCCTTCAAACAACCCTATGAAAAAGTACCATCTTCACACTTGCTGAAATTTCCATAGTCAAGATCACACAACTAGAAAACTGTGGAGCCTAGATTAAAACCTTGGCAGTCTGGATTTTCTGGTTTTGGCTATACAGAACTAGCTTGCTGAAGACCAACCTTCCTACCAAGGGAAACTAAAAAGCAGAAATATATTTTAAAAGTCTCTTTGAAGGTACTGTAGTCATCCCAAGGGAGCTAGGCTTTAGCAGAAGAGGGAATCCTAGAGAGTTTTCCTTCTAGACCATATGCTGATTTGTAGTTATGGGAGAAAGACTAAGAGAATAAGTGAAAGTGGTCATGGAGAAATTGAGGGCTGAGCAGGACTCTCAGCCTGGAGGTTTCATTGACAAAAGTTAGAGTTCAGACCCTAAGAAGGAGAAAACCTTATAACACCTAAGTCCTTTTACTGGGGAGGGTCACTTAAGTGGTGGTCCATGGAGAAAGAATTGGTCTTTCAAGAATTAAAGCCCAGATTCTAACCCCCTCCATTTGTGATTAGCCTAGTAGAATCTGCCCTTAGTCTGAATTGCCAACCAGAAGGCAAAGTGACATCTTTTTAGCTAAATAACATCTGTTAGAGCCTCAGGTTATCTCCTGAATTTTTCACTAGTCAGCTGAGGAAATTATTCAAAACTATAAGATAGATATAGGTATTAGAGTTATCAGACTCAGATGTTAATAAAAATAACTAAGATTAGCTGGGCGCAGGTGGCTCACACCTGTAATCCTAGCTATTCAGGAGGCTGAGATCTGAGAATCACAGTTCAAAGCCAGCCTGGGCAAGAAGGCCATGAAACTCTGATCTCCAATAAACCACCAGAAACCAGAACTGATCCGGTGCTGTGTATCAAGTGGTAGAGTGCTAGCCTTGAACTGAAGAGCTGAGGGCTGGGAATGTGGCTCAGTGATAGAGTGCTTGCCTTGCATGCATGAAGCCCTGGGTTCAATTCCTCAGCACCACATAAGCAAAAAGAAAAAAGCCAGAAGTGGTGCTGTGGCTCAAGTGGTAGAGTGCTAGCCTTGAGCTGAAGAG
>NW_012267265.1:11035488-11048282 GCF_000151885.1 Dipodomys ordii | reverse complement strand
TGTGTGTGTGTGTGTGTGTGTGTGTGTGTGTGTGTGTGTGTGTGTGTGTGTGTTGGAGCTTGAACTCAGGACCTCACACTGCCCTTGACTTTGTTGTTCAAGGTTGGTATTTCTATCACTGAAACCATAGCTCCACTTCTAGCTTTTTATTGGTTAACTGGAGTCTCACAAACTTTTCTGTACAGGGTAGCTTTGAACCTTGATCTTTATATTTCAGCTTCCTGAGTAGCTGGGGGTTGCAGGCATGAGGCAACAATAGATGCTTTTGACTTGATGAAAGAACATTGATCCTTTTCTTGCTGAACTCTTAATTAGGTGTGATCATTCAGCTGATAGTTTGAGTCAGCAGTTGCTTCAGAAAATAGGGAAAAAGGATCCTATTGTATATGACTGTAAGGTTTTAGTCTGCCAAGAACTGATAGCTAGAGGGGCAATGTAATACCAGATAATCATATTTGTTCATTAACTTGTGGTTATTTTATTGCTGTTTTATATATTTATTATTTCGTTTCTTTGGTGGTATAATTTGAACTCAGAGATACTACAAATAGTACTCCAGTTCATCAAATATATTAACATGCTTTTTTGAAGATCTGCTTTTCCATAATAATGATTTTTAAAATTATTATTACAAAGGTGATATACAGTGGAGTTACAGTTACATAAGTCAGGTGAAGTGTACTTTTTTTTTTTTTTTTTGTCAGTTGTAGTGTTTGAACTCAAGCCTGGGCTCTGTCCCTGAACTCAAGCCTGGGCTCTGTCCCTGAGCTCTTTTGCTCAAGGCTAGCTCTACCACTTTGAGTCATAGCTCTACTTCCAGTTTTTGAGTAGTTAATTGGAGATAAGAGTCTCATGGGGAATTTTCTGCCCAGGCTGGCTTCAAACTATGATCCTTAGATCACTGTCCCCTCAGTAGCTAGGATTACAGGTGTGAGCCACCAGTGCCTAGTAAGAGTACATTTCTTTTTGAACAGTGTCACCCCTTCTCTCGTACTATCCCAGTTTTTTCTCTACAATAATGATTTATTTAAATGCAAAGGGAATTAGGCTATGCATCTCACCCTAAAAACAACATTGACTGTAAGGTCCAATAGTACTAGCTGCTGACTCCTGCAGGCAGTGAAGTATGCTTACCTGACTGCTTCAGGATGATATGCTGTCTTGTTGAAGTAACAAATCAATTTTAGGAAGTAAAAGCATCAAACACTTGCCAGAAAGGTGAAAACAGTCTCAAGAATTATTTTTAGTTCTTTTCTAAAGACTAAAATATTGAAAATTGCATTGGCCTTTGTGAAAATTTCAACACTATTGGTAATGAAATGAGGAATAGTATAAAAGAAATTAACTCAGTAATATTTATACTCTCTCCATCTTGGGTATTATATAGTGTCTGTTTTCTGACCACTTCATTTCATTTAGTCTTCCTTCTCAATCATTAAACACAGGCATGGCCAGGCAGGCAAAGGCAGGAGGATTGTGAATTCTAGGCCACCATGAGTTACATACTGAGACCTTGTTTCAAAAAAACAAGGAGGAGCCGGGTGTTGGTGGCTCATGCCTCTAATCCTAGCTACTCAGGAGGCTGAGATCTGAGGATCCTGGTTCAAAGCCAGCCTGGGCAGGAAAGTCTGTGAAACTCTTTTTTTGGGGGAGGGGGGGTGTGTCTGGTCATGGGACCTGAACTCTGGGCCTGGGCACTTTCCCTCAGCTCTTCAGATCAAGGCTAGCACTCTACCACTTGAGTCACAGCGCCACTTCTGGCTTTTTTCTTTTTGCTTATGTGGTGCTGAGGAATGGAACCTAGGGCCTCATGCATGCAAGGCAAGCGCTCCACCACTGAGCCACCTTCCCAGCCCATCCATGAAACTCTTATCTTCAATAAACCACCACAAAACAGGAAGTGGCACTATAGCTGAAGTGGTGGAGTGTTCACCTTGAGCAGTGCTCAGGCCCAGAGTTCAAGCCCTATGACCAACAAAAAAAAAAAATCAAGGAGGGGGGACAATTAACAAAGTGGTAGATCACTTGTTTGTTCCTAGCATGTTGAAGACTCTGGGTTTAGTCCCCAGCAGAACTATTAAAATAAACTCAGTGTAAACTTAGTTTACTCATGTAAACTTGGATACCTGAGTTTTCTAGGGGTACACACACGCATGTTCCTGCATAGGCATGCATGCAGGCTCGTGTGTGTGTGTTTGTGTGTGAGGTCTATAACACAATCCTTTTTTTTTTTTTTTTTGGGTCCAGTCCTGGGGCCTGAATTCTGGGCCTGGGCGCTGTCCCTCAGCTCTTCAGCTCAAGGCTAGTGCTCTACCACTTGAGCCACAGCGCCACTTCCGGCTTTTTTCTTTTTTCTTATGTGGTGCTGAGGAATCGAACCCAGGGCCTCAGGCATGCAAGGCAAGCGTTCTACCACTGAGCCACCTTCCCAGACCCTATAACACAATTCTTACTGTTTAGTGGTTCCATCTCATTCATTTCACTTTCACCAGGTCTGCACTTCCACTCTTAGTGTAGTTACCCTTGGTGCTCATCTCGTAAGCTCTTCTGCCTTATCTCCCCCACCCTCTCCCCACCCGCAGTCAGTGTGGGCCTTGAACTCTGGGCGTTGTCCCTCAGCTCTTCAGCTCAAGGTGAGTACACTACCACTTGAGCTATAGTGCCACATCCAGTTTTCTGGTGTTTTATTGGAGGTGGGAGTCTCAGGGTCTTTCCTGCCTGGGCTGGCTTTGAACTGTGATTCTCAGATCTCAGCCTCCTGAGTAGCTAGGATTACAGGCGTGAGCCACCAGCGCCCAGCTGCCTTATCTTATTCCTTGAAGTTGATTGTGTTTATATACTGTGGCCAAACACAGCTTTCAGTATTGTTCCAGTAATTTCAGTATTGTTCCAGTAATAGTTCTGTACTTAAATATGCTTAGAGTGGTGCTGTGGCCCAAGTGGTAGAGTGCTACCCTTGAACATAGAGTCTTAGGGACAGTGTGCAGGCCCCAAGTTCATGCCCCACAACTGACACACACCAAAAAAGAGAGTAAAGGAGACCTTTAGTTTTGGGGCTGGGGATGTGGCTTAGTGGTAGATTGCTTGCCTAGCATGCATGAAGTCCTGGGTACGATTCCTAAGTACCACATAAACAGAAAAAGCCGGAAATGGCACTGTGGCTCAAGTGGTAGAGTGCTAGCCTTGAGCAAAAGAACCTTAGGCACAGTGCCCAAGCCCCGTGTTCAAGCCCCAGGACTGGGGAAAAAAAATCCTCAGACACTTCTCATTGGCTATAGAGTTAAAACTATAGATGAAGTATACAGATACCTATTTTAGCATTCAGAGTCCTTGTGTTTGAGTAGATACAAACTCTAGATCCTAGCCAAAGTGTCCGTTCATGAACGTGTTATGAATATGCATTATGGCTTGCCTATGTGCACAGAATGCCCTGCTGCAGCCCACATGCCCTCTTTCTGCATTCCCATCCTCTGCCAGTAAGGTGGATATTCTCTTTTGAAATCCCATAGCAGTTAGCTTCTTTAATAATATTTCATATATGTGGCCTCTTGCTTAATCTGATCTACTAGAATATAAACTTGAGAGCAGGTGTCTTATTATTTGTTTTCCAGGAACACTGGTCACAGTGCCATTTATTTAATAATGTTTGGAATACTAACAGTAACAATAATGGCAACTGACATTTATTGAGCACTTACTATCTGGTTGGGTACTATTCTAATCAATTTTCACAAATTAATGTGCATAACCCTTTATATAAGGTTCATACTCCCCATATTGCAGATGAGGGTACAGGCTAAAAGGTTTAAGTAGTTAGAAAGTAGGACACTCCCCTTCCCCCCCAAAAAAAATAAAATTAGTAAACCAATCAATAAATGGGCATTGCTAAGGAGAGACTTCTCAGGGAAGAAGAGGTAAGAATGGCAAAGAAACATAGGAGGAAATGCTCAACATCCCTGGCCATAAAGGTAATGCAAATCAAAACAACTCTGAGATTCCATATCACCCCAGTTAGATTGGCCAACATTATGAAGTTGAACAACAACAAATACCGGCAAGGATGCTGGGCAAAAAGGAACCCTACTTTGTTCTGTTGGTGAGTATGTAAAATAGTACAACCACTCTGGAAAGTGGTTTGGAAATTCCTCAAAAAACTAAACAGAAGTCGGGCACCCATGGCTCATGCCTGTAATCCTACCTTCTCAGGAGGCAGAAGTCTGAGAATCATGGTTCCAAGCCAGCATTGGTAGGAGAGTCTGTGAGACTTTTTATTTCCAGTCCTGGGGCTTGAACTCAGGGCTTGGGCACTGTGCCTGAGGTTCTTTGGCTAAGGGTAGTACTCTACCACTTGAGCCGTAACACCACTTTCTACTTCTGTTTATGTGGTACTGAGGGCTCCATCCCAGGGCTTCATGCATGCTAGGCAAGCGTTCTACCACCAAACCACATTTCTAGCCCCTGTGAGACTCTTATCTCCAATTAATCTCAGAAAAAGCCTGAAGTGGCACTGTGGCTCAAGTGGCAGAGTGCTAGCCTTGAACAAAAGGAGTCAGGGACAGCACCCAGGCCCAGAGTTCAAGCTTCATGACTGGCACAAAAAAAAAAAACAAACAAAAAAACTAAACATAGAAGTTCCCTATGACCCAGCCATATCACCCTTGAGCATGTGCCCAGATCATTACAAGTCAGGATATAGTAAAGACATTTGCGTATCCATGTTTATTGCTATATTATTCACAGTAGTCAAGTTATGGAAACAGACCAGATGCCCTACAATAGATGAGTGGATCCAAAAAAATGTGTTACCTATACACATGGAATTTTACACAGATTAGAAAGAATAATACCATATAATTTTTAGGAAAATACATGTTAAGTGAGGTAAGACAAACTACACATTTTTTCTCATGTGGAAGCTAGATCTAAAATACAACTGGAGATGATAGCTTATACAGGGCTCTAGGCATTTACACACAAACAGACTAAAAGAGGATACTGTTACAGGATGAACCCAAAGGTATAATTCTTCTGAAGATCTAAAATATTATTTATCAAAACAAGTTCCAGGAAATGGAAATAGATTTTTTTTTGTTATTTGTTTTTGTTTTGGGTTGTTGTCTTTTTAGGGTGGGCAAAAGGGAGGCACAGAAATGGAGGGAGGAAGGGTGAACAAATATAGTCATGGTATTCTTTATACTCTATGTGGGAAATAACAGTGCAGCTTGTGGACAGGGACAGGAGAGAGAAACTGGGGGAAAGTGAAAGAAGGGATGGTATTGTCTAAGAATTGTACTCATTACCTGACTTATCGAAATGTAATCCCTCTGTCCAAGCAAATAATAATAGAATTTTTAAGAAAGAAAGAAAGCCAAGCTGGGGGCTAAGGGCCTGGCTCAAGTGATAAGAGTGTGTGTTTAAGAATCTCAAGGCACTGAGTTCAAATCCCTATACCTCCCCCTCACCAAAAAAGAAAAAAAGAAACCCCATTACCACCCCCAAGATAATGAAAGGAGAGAAAAAAGGAGGGAGGGGGAAGAAGGGGAGGTAGAAGAAGGGAAGGAAAGGAGAGGAGAAGAGGAGGAGGAAGGAACAAGCATGAAGAACTAGGGTTTGAATCCACAGTTTTAAGATTTTTGGAATCCATATTAATATGCTATGCTGCCTTTTAATTTTTTTCTATAAATATTGAATTGTACATGAGTGCGTTTTTCTCTGGTGTGAACATAAACAGCAGTTACAAGTAGTAGGGTGAAACAGTGTTATTCTTTAGGCTCAGGCATATAAGTTCTTTTTTCATTTTCTAAATTTCCTTTGACTAGACTTAATGCCGAATGTATACACACCTCAATAAAATTCCTCAAACCTGTAAATATTTCCTCATAAAATATGTAGATTGTATAAGTTTTCTGGTAGATGGGGTAAATAATTTTGAAAGGTAACTATCCTAATCAAAGATTAGTCAAAATTAGAAACAAATGCCTTTTTTCATAAGAGCAACTTGAGATAAAAGTTTTGAGTATTGTTTTCTATAAACAAGTTGTTCATCTTTTTTCTTTTAAAAAGCTAAGCCAGTGGTGGTTAATACAACACCAGTACGGATGTCAGTTCCATTTGTCCCAGCTCAGACTGTCAAACAGGTGAGTGTCACATGATTCTCAAATCTCAAGAGATTTCTACTGACTTACATAGCTACAAAACTAATTTTGCGATTATTCATCTATATTTCCTTTTCTTTAGGTTGTTCCAAAACCAATCAATCCAACTTCTCAAATAGTAACTACCAGCCAGCCACAGCAACGGCTTATCATGCCTGCCACACCACTGCCACAGATCCAGCCCAACCTCACTAACCTACCCCCGGGTACCGTCCTGGCTCCAGCTCCAGGAACAGGAAACGTGGGTTATGCAGTGCTTCCAGCACAGTATGTTACTCAGGTGTGTTGAAAACCAAGTCATTGACTTTCAAAAGGCTAATTGTCTATGAGATGCCTAGCACTAGTTAGCATATTCTGGAGCTGCTAAAAAAGAAAATAGAACTTGGTATGAAACTTGGTGTTTCTAAAAATCCTGAAATGATAGCTAAAACATTTGCTTTGTTTCTGTGTATCTTCAACATTTAGAAATAAAGAGCACAATTTGGAGCAGTTTGGCAGGAGAGCAAAACTATGTGAAGGTAGGGCAAAAAGTTGAAGTTAGCTAGGCACCAATGGCTCTTGCTTAAAATCCTAGCTGAGATCTGAGAATGAAAGTTTGAAGCCAGCCCAGGCAGAAAAGTTCATGAGATTCTTATTGCTAGTTAACCAGCCCGTTCTCCCCCCCCCAAAAAAAAAAAGCCAGAAGTGGAGTTGTGGCTAATAGTAGAGCATCATCCTTGAGTAAAAAATCTGAGAAACTATGCCTATGCCCTGAGTTCAAGCCTTAATACTGGCACACAAACAAAAAAGTAAAGATGAAGTTAAAGTCAGCAAGGTTCCAATGACTGGAAAAGACTCACTATAGTTGTCTTCCTTATACATACATATGACTCCACTGACTGGTGCTTAAAAAATAACTTCAATGCTGGTGCTGGTGCCTCACGCCTGTAATCCAAGCTACTCAGGAGGCTGATATCTGAGGATCATGGTTCAAAGCCAGCCCAGACAGGAAAGTGAGACTCTTATCTCTAATAAACCACCAGAAAATTGGAAGTGGTGCTGTGGCTCAAGTGGTAGAGCACTCGCCTGAGCTGAAAAGCTGAGGGACAGTGCCCAGGTCCAGAGTTCAAGACCCATGACCACTAAAAAAAAAAAAGAACTTCAGTAAGCAACGTTTCCAAGAGACATAATCAGTGATTATCCATTATCATCATCTTGTTATCTTTCGAATGGAAGCCATGTAGGCTAGATGGGCCTAGGACTGTGATTTCCCTGAAGCAGGAGGTTTTCATGGAAGGATTCAGCAAATTATCACTTTGTTTCTGGATTCTAGATTGTTGAATTGATGAACTCTGCTTATAAGTGAGGAAAAGGAAGCACAAACACTCCCTAACAAGCTGGATGCCCATGGCTCACGCTCAGCTACTCAGAAGGCTGAGGTATGAGGATCATGGTTCAAAGCCAGCCTGGGCAGGAAAGTCCATGAGCCTCTTATCTCCAATAAACCGCCAGAAAAATTGGAAGTGGTTCTGTGGCTCAAGTGATGCAGTGCTAGCCTGGAGCTGAAGAGCTAAGGGACAGGGTTCAAGCCCCACGACCAAAAACAACAACCAAAAAGTAAATTAACAACTCCCTAGGTTACTTTAACAAAATGTATAGTTAGCAGGGAGCTGGTGGCTCACGCCTGTAATCCTATCTACTTAGGAGGCTGAGATCTGAGGGTTGCAGTTCAAAGCCACTAGAAAACCAGAAGTGGTGCAGTGGCTCAGGTGATAGTGTACTCACCTTGAGCTGAAGAGCTGAGGGACAGTGCCCAGGCCCAGAGTTCGAGCCCCATGACCAACCAAAAAAAAAAATGTTTAGTTAGATTAAAAATTACTGTTCAGGGGCTGGAAGGTGGCTCAGTGGTTGAGTGCTTGCCTAGAATGCATGAGGCCCTGGGTTCGATTCCTCAGCACCACATAAGCAGAAAAAGCCGGAAGTGGCGCTATGGCTGAGCTGAAGAGCTGAGAGACAGCATCCACAACCGACCAAAAAAAAAAAAATTACTGTTCAGCAGTGAAACCTGTTGAAATTGATTTAGGAAGGAGCCAAGGTTCTAGGGAGAATGATCAAGGGATGAGATTGTTCATTGTTTTTATCATTAGCATTTGTTATATTTAGAAATTAGTGTAAAATTGAAACAACTCTTCCCCAAACTTCTCATTCTCTGATTGGTAATATGATGATTAATTCATAGAGTGTCCTTTTTTTTTTTTGTCAGTTGGGAGGCTTGAACTCTGGGCCTGGGTGCTATCCCAAGCTCTTCAGCTCAAGGCAAGTACTCTACCACTTGAGTCACAGTACCACTTCTGGGTTTTCTTGTGGTTAATTGGAGATAAGAGTCTCATGCACTGTCCTGCTCAGGCTGTCTTTGAACTATGATCCTCAGATCTAGCCTCCTGAGTAGCTAGGATTACAGGCCTGAGCCACCGGCACCTGGCCAGGAATATTTTCTAGCTCATGGAGGCTATTCTAGTACTTGTGGTATATTCAACATCTCTAAAGCATTTAGTATTGCAAAGCATTCAATTTATTTCACCTTGGTGTTGATCAGAGTCCTTAGAAAAGCTTTATGAGGTAATGTTTGTATGAAACTCTCCATTTTTTTCTTCTTATTTTGGTAATTGGATTTTTTTGTTCTCCTTAATCATTGTATCTGAAAGTATTTTTGCAAGTATGACTTAAATTTATCTTTCTTAACAGCTACAGCAGTCTTCGTATGTGTCTATAGCAAGCAACTCTAACTTCACTGGAACATCTGGCATCCAGACTCAGGCAAGGCTTCCATTCAATGGGTGCGTATTTTAAAAACGTGTAAGTTAAATTGTTGAATCAGTACAACATTAAATATTCATTCCATACTATAGCCTATTTGATTATCCCCTTAAAGCTATGTTAGCATTCCTCTAAAATACTTATTTTGAAATACTTGAAACAGATATGTGATAGAAATGGTTAAAACCCATGCACCCTTTACTCAGATAAGTCTTTGAACCATTTGTCCCCTTACTCCTCCCTCCCTTAACTATTTTTTTTTTTTGGGGGTCCGGTCATGGGGCCTGAACTCTGGGCCTGAGTGCTGTCCTTCAGCTCTTCAGCTCAAGGCTAGCGCTCTACCACTTGAGCCACAGCGCCACTTCCGGCTTTTTTCTTTTTGCTTATGTGGTGCTGAGGAATTGAACCCAGGGCCTCATGCACGCAAGGCAAGCAGTCTACCACTGAGCCACCTTCCCATCCCCCTATTTTTTTTTTTATGTTGGGTTTTGTTACTGTTCTTTATCTGTTAATTGCTGTCTTTGCATTATCAATTTAGAAGCTGTGCTTCAGTTAACTACAGAAAGCCCTCATGCCTCTTCTGCATACCCCTTTTCACTTTACTAGCTTTTATAATTGAATCTCAAGAGTTTTGAGCTGTTTTTAACCTCTTTTTTGCCAAAGGAAGACTTTTTTTTTTTTTTTTTTTTGGGTCCAGTCATGGGGCCTGAACTCTGGGCCTGGGCGCTGGGCCTCAGCTCTTCAGCTCAAGGCTAGCACTCTACCATTTGAGCCACAGCGCCACTTCCGGCTTTTTTCTTTTTGCTTATGTGGTGTTGAGGAATCAAACCCAGGACCTCAGGCATGCAAGGCAAGTGCTCTACCACTGAGCCACCTTCCCAGCCCCCAAAGGAAGACTATTATAGAGCCTACTGATCACTTCTTTAAAAAATGTAAATGGAGGGGCTGGGAAGGTGGCTCAGTGGTAGAGCACTTGCCTTGCATGCATGAGGCCCTGGGTTTGATTCCTCACTACCACATAAGCAGGAAAAAAAAAAAAAGCTGGAAGTGGCTCTGTGGCTCAAGTGGTAGAGTGCTAGCCTTGAGCTGAAGAGCTGAGGGACAGCTCCCAGGCCCAGAGTTCAGGCCCATGACAGATTCCCCCCGCCCTAAAAAAATGTAAATGGAGCCAAGCATTGGTGGCTCATGCCTATAATCCTAGCTCCTCAGGAGACTGAGATCTAAGGATCACTGTTGGAAATCAGCCCAGGCAGGAAAGTCTGTGAGACTCTTATCTCCAATAAACTATTCAGAAAAAGCTGGAAGTGGTGCTGCAGCTCAAGTGGTAGCATATTAGCCTTGAGCACTAAAGCTTAGGGACAGTACCTAGGCCCTGAGTTTAAACCCCAAGACTGGCCAAGAAAAAAAAAAGTAAATGGAACATATAAAAAATTCCATTAAAGATAGATACATTTGTGAAGTTTACTTTTGGCAGAAATTTGTAGAGGGTAACGTTTTTTAGTTTTAAATAATTATGTTAAGTTTATTGACATGTTTGTCTTTATTTATGTTTGAGTAGCATAATCCCATCAGAGTCTGCCAGTCGGCCCAGGAAGCCCTGCAATTGTACAAAATCTCTGTGTTTGAAATTGTAAGTGGTTTTTGCTGTTATTTGCTTACTTGATACAATCAGAAATAGTCTCAGGACTAAATGTAACTAATTAGAAATTCTTAATAAATTAATTTTACAAGTGAAAGTATTTTTAATAAGCATACAGGTAAACGTTTGAGAATAGCACTTAAATATCCTTTCATTGGTTCAAAAAGAAATAATGTATTATATATATGATAACACAATATGAGTTATAAGTAGTTTATGTTTTTCATTGGAATAAATAGATCATGTTTAGAACCTTGGTATTTGGTGTCCTCCATGAACTGTGACCTTGGGGTGGTTTGGAGGATCATTGAATGATTAATTTGCTTATTTGAATTAAATTAACAGATCTGATATGACAGTTCCATGCAAAGCTGTAGAGCTTAGAATCCCAAAGCACAATAGCTTAAGTGAGTGAGTAGATGACATCAACAAAATGTAGTCATTTATTTTCTCCAAAATTTTGAAACAACTTACTTGGGACTCATAGAGTCATGTAATTCATGTGTTGGCATATTTATTGGATTAGATTTTAAGGTTGAAATTCTAAGAGTTGTTAAGTAAAATTTTGAGCTCTAGTTTGTGGTTGCCTGTATGTTTTAACTCTGTATCTAGGCTCTGAGTATATTTCTGAGGTGTACTATATGTAATGTGATACACATAAGACACAGGACTCTATAGGATCAAATAATTACTGTTTTTATTTACTAATGACTTTTTAAATTTACACTCATTTTATCTTCCAGATATTGTGATTGCTTTGCCAATGGTGAATTTTGCAACAACTGCAATTGTACCAATTGTTACAACAATTTGGAACATGAAAATGAAAGGCAAAAAGCAATAAAGGTGATTTTTTTTTTTCATTTAGCAGACAAAAAAATCTCATTTTACCTTTTTTTTTTAAGGATTCAGTTGTCTTACCATGAAAAATATTAGTTCCATTTGCGGTGCTTAATCTGATTCAACTTCCACTTCTATTTGATCTGTTTTGATAGGCATGCCTTGACCGAAATCCAGAAGCCTTTAAACCAAAGATAGGGAAAGGAAAGGAAGGAGAATCAGATCGACGGCATAGCAAGGGGTGCAACTGCAAACGGTCAGGATGCCTTAAAAACTACTGTGAATGTTATGAGGTATGATGTTGTTTGAAGAACAACCCAATCATGCTTTGGGAAGGGTTTTAGAAAGAACCTGCTACAAAAATTTAGTGGGATATTTGGAAAATATTGTGGTTTGAAACTACGCACATGTTTAAGAGCCCTTGTTGGAGGAATGCCTCGTGGCTTTCCAAGCAGGGATTGAGAGGAACATTACCTTGGGCTCGTTATTAGAGCTTAAATTTCAGTTGCTGCTTACCAATTCATAACTCTTCAATCATTAATATCTGAAAGAACATAACCCAAAGCCCCAGTATATTGAATTTCCAAAAGAAGCAATAAAATGGAAATGATGTAGTAACTATAGCAGTGCTTCTCAGTGGAGGGCCAGTGCTCACTGTTGGTTTCCCTGGCCCTTTTGGAGTCTTAAGTGGGTATAAATGTTCTATCTGGGGTATAGTCCTGAAATGAGAGATTATCTTGAACTAAGATTCTTGAAGAATATTGCTGTGTGGGAAACTAAATCACATTAAGAAGTTTGTGGGTCTGGGAATGTTGCTTAGTGGTAGAGTGCTTGCCTGGTATGCGTGAAGCCCTGGGTTCCATTCCTCAATACCACATAAACAGAAAAAGCTGAAAGTGTCGCTGTGGCTAAAGTGGTAGAATGCTAGCTTTGAGCAAAAGCTTAGCGACCGCACCCAGGCCTCGAATTCAGTCCCCTGGACTGACAAGAAAAAAAAAAAGTTTGCTTTGTGGTCTGGAACCCCGGAAAGGAGAAGTATCAAATATAGTCAGATGAAGTTACCAACCATTGTGAGGTGACTTGCAGTGTCATAGTCAGCAGTCATTTACCAGGGGCTAGCTTTCTTCTCTTTAGAAGTGATAGGTACCATACAGGTCCTCTTCTCCTTGCCTGAAGACATTGTACATTTTATTATTTTCTCCTCCCTTCTTCCCTTCCTTCCTTCCTCCCTTCCTTCCTCCCTTCCTTCCTCCCTTCCTTCCTCCTTTCCTTCCTTCCTTCCTTCCTTCCTTCCTTCCTTCCTTCCTTTCTTTCTTTCTTTCTTTCTTTCTTTCTTTCTTTCTTTCTTTCTTTCTTTCTTTCTT
>NW_012267265.1:11003162-11034846 GCF_000151885.1 Dipodomys ordii | reverse complement strand
AAAAAAAAAAAAAAAAAAGTAAATGACTTCTCAGAACTAAAGGTAGTATAGTAGAGTAATATTTCATTTTTCTGTCAGTATTAACACTTTATCAAGATTATTTTTGAAAGACACTTAAATGACTTCTTGTTGGAAGCCAGATTTTCATTCACTGGTGGCATATATTGACTTTGTTCTGTTGGGTTACCTGATAAAAATAGTTTATAAACCATATCATACAATGCTGTTAATGGAAATGTAAGAACTAACATATGGATAGTTTTGTTTTTGAAAACCCTCAAACCAAGTTTGCTAAAAGAAAGGAAAATAGTAATAAAAAAAAAGGAAAGGAAAATTGCTGTAAAGCTAGATCAGGATGGCAATTCCCTTTCATGTACAAGCTTGGCATATGAGATGCAAACACATGAACTAATCATTTAATTAAACTGATGAACAAGTCTGTGAGTTAATAAAAGTAGAAAAAGAAGTAGGATGGTTAAAGTGAAGAGAGACATCTGTCCTGGTTGTCCTTAAGAAACTATCAGAATAGACAACATGTCTAATAGCTAATTTGTCATTCCAAAATTCAAATGGAAAAACTTGGAAAATATGTAACTATGGATTATAGTGGTTATTTGGATTGCTGTGACTTTTTATTTTTTTTTGGTCAATTGTGGGGCTTGAACTCAGGGCCTGAGTGCTGTCTCTGAGCAATTTTTGCTCAAGGCTAGCACTCTACCACTTGGAGCCACAGTTCTACTTCTGGTTTTTCTGGTGGTTAATTGGAGGTAAGCATCTCACAGACTTTACTGTGTGGGCTGGCTTTGAACCTCAATCCTCAGATCTCAGCTTCCTGGGTGGCTAGGATTATAGGTGTGAGTTACCAGTGCCAAGCTGTCAGTACGAAGTTTTTTTTAATGTTGTCTGACAGTTTATGTTAACTTTTTTTCTGGCATTCTTGGGGTTTATACTCAGGGACTTTATCTTGCAGAACAAGTGCTTTATATTTGAACCACACCTCTAGTCCTGTTTGCCTTTTTTTTTTTTTTTTTTCGTCAGTCATGGAGCTTGAACTCTGGGTCTGGGCACTGTCCCTGAGCTCTTCAGCTCAAGGCAAGCGCTCTACCACTTGAGCCACAGCACCCACTTCTTGCCTTTTCTGCGTATATTGTGCTGAGGAATCGAACCCAGGGCCTCATGCATGCGAGGCAAGCACTCTTACACTGAGCCACCTTCCCAGCCCTCCTGTTTGCTTTTGATCTTTTTTTTTGGTCCTGGGAACTAAACTCAGGGCCTGGGCACTGTTTCTCAGCTCTTCAGCTCAAGGCTGGTGCCCTACCACTTGAACCACAGCACCACTTCCGGCTTTTTTCTGCTTATGTGGTACTGATGAATTGAACCCAGGGCCTCATGCATGCAAGGCAAGCACTCTACCACTGACCACCTTCCCAGCCCCTTGATCATTTTTTTAGATAGAATCTCAATACTTTTAACCCAGGGCCAACCTCAGACTATTATTCTGCCACTTAGAATTACATATGTGAGGCACCTTGCCTGGGAATTTTTGTTGTCTTGAGACATTGGTTTAAAATTAAATTGGCTTTTTTTTTTTTATTTCATTGGTTTGCATTTGGACATCACATTCAAGGTCCTGTCATATGGCTTCAAAACTGAGTTAAATGAGTATATGTAACCCTTCTTTATTTTTCCCCTACCATCCCTTCCTTCCCACATTCCCCCCTGCAAAGATGTAAAGTTCATTTTCAACATACTGTCTTGTACATCTCATTGTTACAAAGCATTTTGTTATTTCCCTTCCCCTTCCCAAATTAGAAAAATGTATATACAAGATGCAGGACACAGGAATTCAATACATGTGATTTGTTTGTTTGTTTTTTTGTATGTTCTCCCCCCATGGTACAACCCCGTCAACATTTTTTTAATTTTTTTTTTTTTTGTTGTTGGTCATGGGGCTTGAACTCTGGACCTGAACGCTGTCCTTCAGCTCTTCAGCTCAAGATGAGCGCTCTACCACTTGAGGTAGAGTGCCCCTTCCAGTTTTCTGGTGGTTTATTGGAGATGGTAGTCTCACGGTCTTTCCTGCCCAGGCTGGCTTTGAACCGTGATCCTCAGATCTCGGCCTCCTGAGTAGCTAGGATTACAGTCTTGCGCCACCAGCGCCTGGCCCCATCAGCATTTTTTAAGTGCTTATTATGGCTCACTGGAGAAGGAACCATCCCTATTAAACAACACTTAAATCCTTTTCATGTGGACTGAGGTTGTGGTTACATGAATGGAAGACATTGACATGGTAACAGTGACTTCATTGACATACTTTTATTTTTTTATTTTTTTTAAATTTTATTTTTGTTGGTCGTGGGGCTTGAACGCTGGACCTGAGCGCTGTCCCTCATCTCTTCAGCTCAAGGCTAGTGCTCTACCACTTGAGCCACAGCACCACTTCTGGTTTTCTGGTGGTTTATTGGAGATAAGAGTTTCACAGACTTTCCTGCCCGGGCTGGCTTTGAACTGAGTTTCTCAGATCTCAACCTCCTGAGTAGCTAGGATTACAGGCATGAGCCACTGGCATCTGGCATGACATACTTTTATATGTAATGTAACATTCATACTCATGAAGAGTGTGTGGTGTTCATATTGGGGAGATATGAATACAAACATTGGTCAGCCTTGCTCAGACATAGCCACAAGCAGCTGATTGTGTAGGCTTGGTTAAAAAAAGATCTTTCCATCAGCCCTTCTGTCAGCTGACCAGATAATGAATACAATTGTGTGTTGATTTGATTCTGAAATCTACTTACAGTGATGTTTTTGTTTTGATTTGGAAACTTTTCTTTTGTAAATCTTATAGGCAAAAATAATGTGTTCTTCAATATGTAAGTGTATTGGCTGTAAGAATTTTGAAGAAAGCCCAGAAAGAAAGACATTGATGCACTTAGCAGATGCAGCTGAAGTAAGGGTCCAGCAGCAAACGGCTGCGAAGACGAAGCTGTCTTCTCAGATTTCAGATTTGCTTACTAGGCCAACGCCAGCTTTAAATAGTGGAGGAGGAAAGTAAGTTGATAGTTTTGATTTCTTCTTTTTTTCTCTCTCTCTCATATTCATTTTGATAAGGAAGGTTTCTCTTTAGAAGGTCAAAGTTGAATTGGTTAAATTCTGGTTTTTCCATTTTCCTTCCATCTTTCTTACTTGTGAAGGAATTTATGGTAACAGAAAACCCTATAAGACCTGTTGTGCTATTCTAAAGTACACAGTAGTGTTTTAATTTCTGTGTTTAAAATTTAATTGGTTTTATCTCTACTGTTTGAGTACTCTCAAGCAAACCAGTTTTTTTTTTTCAGCGTATGCTCTTTCTCATATCTCTTGCCTTCTTTTACTTTTTCCTTGTTCTTGGAGCACTTCTCCTATTCTGTTAGACCACCTTGACACTGTAACATTGAAATATGGTTGTTATCTCTTTAACTAGAATGCTGTGCTCCTGAGTAAAAAGCTTTGACCTTAACTCAGGCAACTGGGCACAGTTGCGAGTGCCTATAGTCCCAGCTACTTTGGCAAAAGGCTAATGCAGAGGATCACTTGAGCCCAGGAGTTTCATACCAGTTTGATCAGTGCAGCAAGAGCCCATCTCAAAGCCAAAATAAAACCAAACACACACACACACACACGCGCGCACACACACGTGCGCGCGCGTGCACACACACACATGCACACACACACACACACACACGCACGAGAAATAGATTAATTGAAGATCTGTACTCCCAGATGTTTTTGAAAAGGTGGAAGAAGGAACAAGGTCAGAGTTTAATACAGTCTATGCTGTTTAGTACTGAGTTAAATAAACAAGTAGCTCTACTTATAACCTAAGTTTTCTTATCCTTAAAATGGCTTTTACAGGTGGCTGTGAGCAATGAAGCATTTTCATTATAGGTGTTTGTCAGTATACCAAAACAGTTTATAATTTGGACTTAGGTTTATTTATTAGACATTAATTTGAAGAATTATTAAGAGAATAGACCTGGCATTTATTATTTAAAAATGCTTAAGTGGAAATAAGATCCAGCTGGGTGCTGGTGGCTTATGCCTGTAATCCTAGCTACTCAGGAGGCTGAGATGTGAATATTGTGGTTTAAAGCCAGCCTGGGCAGGGAAGTCTGTGAGACTCTTACCTCCAATTAACAACCAGAAAACTGGAAGTGGAGCTGTGGCTCAAAGTGGTAGAACACTAGCATTGAGCAAAAGAGCTCAGGGACAGCCCTCAGGCCCTGAGTTCAAGCCCCACAGTTGACAAAAAAGAAATAAGATCTGATTTGTTACTTAGAAAAGTAAGGCCCTCCCTCCCTCCCTCCCTTCCCTTCTCCTTCCTTCCTTCCTTCCTTCCTTCCTTCCTTCCTTCCTTCCTTCCTTCCTTCCTTCCTTCCTCCCCACCCCTTTCCCCTCCCCTTCCCTTCCCTTCCTCCCCCCCCTTCCTTCCTTCTTTCCTTCCTTCCTTCCCCTTGAACTCAAGGCCTGGTTCTTTTCTAGACCTCTGCCACTTGAACCACAGCACCACTTCCAGTTTTTTCTGAGTAGTTTATTGGAGATATGAGTCTCATGGTCTTTACTGCTTGGGCTGGCTTTGAACCACAATCCTCAAATTTCAGCCTCCCGAATAGCTAGGGTTACATGCATGAGCTACCATTGCCTAGCCATAAACCTTTTTTTTTTTTCCTACAAAGTATTTTAGCCGTTAGTGGTTTTTTTGTTTTGTTTTTGGTTTGGTTTTATATATTTATTTGAGACAGGTTCTTGCTGTGTAGCCCTGTCTGGCCTTAAACTTAACGATCCTCCTGTCTTGAGCTTCAAGGATTGAGTTCAGTGTGTTGCCACCATTGGTTCTAAGGATTGCCCTGTTGGTTCTAAGGAACTGTTAGCACTGAAACATAATTTGGAAATTGTCTTGACTGTACACAGTGGTGGTTGGCTCTTTAGGGAGTTGACATGGGTTCCTTTCTGGTCTTAATGATCCTTTAAATGATGGAATCTAATCTCCTTGTGGAGATTAAATATATTGGCGCAGTAAAATATTTTTAATTTTCCCACTTGGGAGAATGTTTATAGATATGAACACTAAATTATACACTATGGGACTAGAAACATAGTTCAGGGTATGTGCAAGGAGGCACTGGGTTTGAACTTTCATGCACACAAGAAATAATGTACACTGTAATCAAGGATGTTTTTTTAAAAGCTATGAAGTTATACCAGCACTCTAACAAGTCTTTGAGTGTTTTACCTTTGATTCTTTGCCTTTCCTCATTCTTGTTTATAGTTCTAAATATTTTATAATGGGCATTTTTATGGTATTTGGCTAGTATTACTAATTAAACACTGTAGTATTAACATTGTGGCATTAATATTTTTAAATGCTTCCTTATACATTGAAGATTGCTATACAATTGAGTGGCAGCCTGAACTTTTGTCATGTTGGGCCATAATTTAGTCCTGCAGTGTTCTATATTGGCCAATTATATACAGGCTATTCAGTTCATGGATGATTAGGTTGCAGTATTTACTGTGTCAGGCTTACACTTGACTTGGCTATAATATAGAAAGCTTCAGCACAGATTACTACTTAGCAGTTCAAGTCTGTGTCATTGACACTGTGTAGAGTAGTATTTGACTTTCCCTTTGTTTTCTTTGTTGTGATGGAACAATGCAGATTTGGGTATGCTTATTTGTTTTTTTTTTTTTACAAACAATGCAAAGAAATGTGTTAAAAATGTATTCAGTTTCAAATATTACTCATCCAGCAAATACTCAGGGAATATCTGTGAGTTGCTCATTGTTATAGGCACAGGAGAAACAGAAAAATTATCAAAACATTTGTGGAGCTTATAGTCATGAATTGGGTGAACTCCACTTTCAGAAGTGTCCAGTATACTGGTACAATTATGTCTTTTAGTTAATCAGATGATCTTGTGTAGGTAAGAAATCAGGTGTTTTATAATAAATCATGTATTTCCTGAACTACCTTTTAAAATGTGCTAGAGGATGAGAAAAAAATCTAACTTTATTCAGCTCTTTAGTGTGTGTTTACAATGCAAATTTTGATGCTCATGTGGGTGAAATGTAGAAGTGTCATCTGAGATTCCCAGAAGGGTTTACCCAATCACTATCATTATCATCTCACTCTCTCTCTCCAAAATCATTTCAGGTTACCATTTACATTTGTAACTAAGGAAGTAGCTGAAGCCACATGTAACTGCCTTCTTGCCCAGGCTGAGCAGGCAGACAAGAAGGGAAAGTCAAAGGCTGCAGCGGAACGGATGATACTTGAGGAGTTTGGACGATGTCTGATGAGTGTCATCAACTCTGCAGGAAAGGCAAAGAGCGACCCCTGTGCCATGAATTGCTAACTCCAGCCCAGGAGATGAGGAAGGGAGCTGTACAGGAAACTTAATTTTTTGCAAGCTAGTTTAACAATTACTGTATTTTAATTCAGTCCTTGTTTTAAAGAACCTGAAATAATATTGAAAGAGAAGAAATTTTAAATGAGGAAATTAGTACATTTTAAATAATAGTTAATTCTGCTTATGCCCCTTCTAAATTGAATTTAACTTAATTTTTTTCCTTTATTGTATTATATAGATGTTTAATTTGCTTGAGTTTCTTAAGAAGTAGATGTTCTGTCCTTCTGATTTTATTGATAAAAACACTTATAAATTACTGTAATATAATTTATAATGTATGGTGTTGTATGACTTTATTCAATAGAAGAAGCCAAAGCAGCATGGGTATTACCCAGTCATCTTTGGTTCTAGATCTAGAATATTTCAGATATGCAGATAGAATGTCTACATAACAAATTGTTATGAAGCAGATTCAAATGACATTTTGTGTTAGAAGAGCACTCTCTTTTTAAGAAAAAAAATCATCTTTTTAGGATAGATTCTGAAATTACCAACAAGTAATCCCCATGTACACTTTTAAAATGAAAAAAAAAACTGTTTTAAAAAAACAAATCCACAATAAGGTATTAAGGGGCAGTAAGGACTTTGAGAGGATGGCATGTACTCTTGTGAGGAATGGCTCACCTGCACTAGGTGTCCAGTTTCCCTCTCAGAGGTGGTGCATGTTGGAACAGTTGTCATGTGGAAGTAAGAGGGCTGTGAAGAGAAGCACACACCATTACATTGAGACAGGACAGAAGGGATCCCATGGAATAGGGATCAGGCTCAGCATTGGGCTTGGAAAGAGATGTCAGGAATTTTGAGGTTGAAAGAGATGAATTTAGGGAAGGACTTTTCACAGATCTTTTTGTAGACTTTGGAACTGAGACATTTCAGACAATACCTGTCTCTTTACTTGATGTACTGAAAATGGGCCACCTAACAAAACTTTCAGAGATGTAATGGGATTTGATTTTATAAGGAATCTTTAATATGGTTTACTTTAAGCCAGTGAGTTATTAAGATGAAGTTGGGTGTTTTCATATAACTAACATAACATAAATCATTTTTAGTAATTCAAGAGCTCTATGAATTTAAGAGTCTATTGTAATAGGAGTTTGATTTTATGAAAGGAAAAAACCATGTTGAAATTCAGACATTTTGTTTGTTCCTTAATCCTCAGTAATTATTACATTTCCTCCAAGGACTATAGTTGTATGTATTAAGTATGTATATATGTTCATATGAACATGAAAGATACAGGCAATAGAAAAAATACAAAAGAGGATTCCGTTATTCATTTAAGTATCCTTCTTTAGGTTTATAAAACTATAGTGCAGTAACTTTAAATGTAGATAATACAGATGTTTTTAGCACCTCATTCTAGTATGTCTAATTAAAATTGTATAAATGTAAATTAGTGTAAGGATAAAATATGTAATCAAGTTATTTTTCAACAGATTGCAATAAGTTTTTGGTCTAAACCTAAACTTTGTTCATTTTGTATATACTCTGTTTAATTCTAATTACATCATTGTGATGTGTATTTATATACAGTGTGCAGAAATGTTTGTGAAGTTCTCATTTAATTGTAGATTATGTACGATGGCATTGCTTAAGAATGTCTTGCTTGTAAAAATTTAAAGGTGCAATCAAATGCTACTAGTTTTTGATTTTCAAGAAACTAAAATATTAAGTTTTTCTTCCTGTGTAGTACATACTAAACAACTTTTTGTATTTAGGCATTTGCATCAAACTGCTGAACAAGATTAATAGTCACATTAATTCAACAATTTAAAAAGACTATTTGGGGAGGGCTGGGTATATAATTTTTTTTAGCTCTATTTACATCCCAAAGTAGAAAAGATTAAATTTATATTTCCTAGAGCTATTCAAAAAATACACTTTTCTATATTGTAAAAACAGGACAGGAAAGAAAATCATACATAAAATAAACATTTATACTATTCTGTAAAAAAGTTTTTGCATTTATTTTTAATAACATTACTTTTAACCTTTCAACATGCAAGAAACCTAATTTTATCTGATTTTCAGGTATATCTGACATTGTTTCTAAAAACATACAACAAAAGAACTAATTCTTAACACAAATTGCTTTCAAGTGAGATCATCTCTACTTTTGTCTATTTTCTTCTAGGATTAGTAACTCCCATCTCCATTTACTTTTTAATGTGTGATATTCTTTATATAGATATAAAATTGTTATTGTAGAGGTGATATACAGAGGGGTTACAGTTACATGAATCAGGTAATGAGTACATTTCTTTTTGAACCATGTCTCACCCTCCATCACTTTCTCCCAGTTTTTCCTCACCTACAAGATGTAGAGTTCATTTCCCACATAATGTCTAGGGAGTTACCCCCGTTGTATTTGTTCACCCATTGATGTGTGGTATTCTTTTCATAGTGTCTTGTCTTTGGAGAACGGAAAGCAACCTGCAGGTCTTCCCTGGAAAATGGAGCCTTAAATGCAGCAGGTATAAGCAAGTAGACCCAATGATTCAGCCTCAGGTTTTGATATTTGAGAATTGGTATTTTCCCAATCTTATGTACAATGTGAATAAAAATGCCTTTAGAAAAAATTTTCATTTTTGTCCTATAATACTAGTAATAAGAAACTGAATGTTTTTAGTCAGTCTTTCTGTGGTTATACTGTACCTCTTAGTGCTTACATAGGATTCCTAGAGCTACCACTAAAGTCCAAGAAAGCCAGTAAGCTAGTCTTTTTTTTTTTTGTTGGTCGTGGGTCTTGAACTCTGGGCCTGGGCGCTGTCCCTGCACCCTTCAGCTCAAGGTGAGCGCTCTACCATTTGAGCCACAGTGCCACTTCTGGCTTCTGCTTATGTGGTACTGAGGAATCGAACTCAGGGCCTCATGCATGCAAGGCAAGAACTCTACCACTGAGCCACCTCCCCAGTCCCTCAGCTAGTTTTTACCATTGGTGCTAATATGTATTATGAAAATTACCTAAGCATTTTTTCTTTAAGTTTTCCTTTTTCTTTTCTTCTTTTTTTTTTTTTTTTGGGTCCGGTTGTGGGGCATGAACTCGGGGCCTGGGCCCTGTCCCTCAGCTCTTCAGCTCAAGGCTAGTGCTCTACCACTTCAGACACAGTGCCACTTCCGGCTTTTTTCTTTTTGCTTATGTGGTGCTGAGGAATCGAACCCAGGGCCTCATGCATGCAAGGCAAACGCTCTACCACTGAGCCACCTTCCCAGCCCCTCTTTTCTTTTTGCCAATACTGGGGTTTGAACTCAGGGCCTGGGCACTGTCCCTGAGCTTCTTTTTTCTCAACGTTAGCATTCTACAAGTTGAGCAACAGACCCACTTCTGGCTTTTTCTGTGTATGTGGTACTGAGGAATAGAATCTAGGGGTTCATGCATACTAGGCAAGCACTCTACCACTAAGCCATATTCCCAGCCCCTCTTAAGTTTTCTTTAATTCACAATTTAGCATTCATTTGTAGGCCAAATGTGAGCTTTTTTTAAAAAAAAATTCTAGATGATTTTCTCCCCATGCTGCGATTAAACCTAGGGCCTTTGCACATGCTAGACAAACATTCCACCTGCTGAGCTATCCAAGGCCAGACCAGGAGATTTTATGTAATGAATACTGTAATGAGTTTTTGAAAATTAAATATTTCAAGTGAGGTGCTGATGGCTCACACTTACAGTCCTGGGCATTCAGAAGGCAGATATCTGAGGATCAAGGTTTCTAAGTCAGCCTCAGTGGACAAATCTCAGGGATTCTTATTTCCAATTATTAGTAAAAAACTAGAACTGGAAGCATGGCTCAAGTGGTAGAGCTGGAAACAAAGTGAGGGAAACAATGTGAGTGTGAGGCTTTGAGTTAAACCAATAGGTCAACAGTAAAAAAACAAAATATTTCCTTTTCAGTGGTAAATTTTGGGACAGGATATATGACATTCTTCGTTTTTACTCAAAAGCATTAAGTATATTCAAAAAGTACACGTTTTATTATAAGACCACAAGGACTTTGTGATAGCAACTGAAATCTGGCAGTGTAAAAAAAAAGAACACATAATGACCAAGTAGAATCTATCCTAGGAACAAGACTGGTGATAAAACAGTAAGAAAAATCAATGTAATCAATATACAAGAAAGAAGGGAAATGGGACTAGGTGCATTGGCTAATGCTTATAATCCCAGATACTTGGGAGGCAGAGATTTTGGAAGATCATTCAAGACTAGCTCAGGCAAGAGTTACTGAGTTCATCACAGCAAACAAGCTGGATATGATGTAATCCTAGTTACGTAGAAGCCAGCCTAGACAAAAACACAGGAATATACCAGACAAATAAGCCTAAAGGATTTGTGGGGAGGGATTAAATAGACTCACATTTACTATGCAGGCACTCTACCATTTGAGCCAAACCTCATCCACCTTTTCCTATCTATTCTTGGTTTGAAAGGTTTGGTGTTATTTAAGATGCCAATTCTTGCCTGTAATCCCAGCTTCTTGGAAGGTGGAGATTATGGCTTGAGGACAGCATGGGCAGGCTAGAATTAAGCAACTCTCAACTAACAGACTAAGTAATCCCAGCTACATGGGAGGGATAGGTAGGAGCATTGCAATCCAATCTGACTATAGTCATGTTGGACTTACCTACATTTGTCTTATATACCTAGTATTGCTAGGTCTCAGGTAACTGATACACCTTTTGGGGGGGAGTGGTGGGGAGTACTTGTTGAACTCAATGCCTTGCAACTGCTTGGCAAATTTTCTGCCACTGACCCTTACCCCATTTTACCTCTTGAAAATTTCTCAAAGCACATCTATGATCTGTAGTATTTTATCCCACCAATTGTGAATGAGGGTCCTAATTTCTCCACATTCTCTCCAGCACTTGTCTTTTTTAAAATCCCCCACCACCCCCCCTTTTTTTTTTGTTGCTCATGGGGCTTGACCTCGAGGCCTGGGCTTGTTTGCTCAAGGCTAGAGCTCTGCCGCTTTGAGCCACAGTGCCAGTTCTGATTTTCTGATGGTTAATTGAAGGTAAGAGTGTCAACAGACTTTCCAGTCTAGGCTGGCTTTGAACCATGATCTCCAAATCTCTGCCACTTGAGTAGCTAGTATTATAGGTGTGAACCTATAGCACTTGTCTTACTTAAACTTAGGAACTGGGTGCTGTTCCTTAGCTTTTTTTGCTTAAAGCTACTTCTTTACCACATGAGCCATGCCTCAACTTCCAGATTTTGGTGATTAGAGGTAAGAGTCTCATGGACTTTGCAGACTGGCTTCAAACAATGATCCTGAGATCTCAGCCTCCTGTATAGCTGGGATTACAGGTGTGAGCCACTGGAGCCTGGTTCAGCACTTCTTTATTCCAGGCATCCTAGTTGGTGTGAAGGAAAAGGGACATCTTACTACAGTTTGTTCTGATGGTTAATGATGGTTGGTAAACAATTTCATTGCCATTTGAGTATCTTCTTTAACATGTCTATTAATATTCTACCCATTTTAAATTTTGGCTTTGCCCTATTATCGAGTTATAATTCTTTGTACAATCCAGAATGAAATCCTTTTATGAGATGAATCATCTACACGATTTTCTTTTCATTCAGCTTATGTTCTCAGCTGACTTTCATGGGATCCTTCTGAAGTACAAGGTTATAATTTGAGTGAAGTCCCAATTTATTTTCTTTCATTCTTGTTCATTTGGTCTGTTAGCTAAGAAACCAACACCTAGTCCAAGTCTTAAGGATTTACTTCCTTTTAAGTTTTATAGCTTTACTTTTTACAATTGGGTCTTTTTCTGTTGCGAGTTCATTCTTTGGCACGTGTTTATCCAGTTGTCCAAGTACTATTTATTGGAAAGATAGATGAAATTAAAGAAAAGCTGGGTGCCGGTGGCTCATTCCTATAATCCTAGCTATTTAGGAGGCTGAAATCTGAGGATCACAGTTCAAAGCCAGCCTGGACAGGAACATCCATGAGACTCATCTCCAATTAATCACCAGAAAAACCAGAAGTGGTGCTGTGGCTCAAGAGGTAGAGCACTTGCTTTGAGCTGAAGAGCTCAAGGACAGCGCCCAAGCCCAGAGTTCAAACTCCATGACCAACAAAAAGAAAGTAATGAAAGAGAATATTTTTGCTGAAAAGATGCAGAATAGATATTATAATTAACTACACTAACCAAATAGGAATAAATCGTTTATTCCAACAAGACCGTTTGCTTTCTGAAGTGCAGTGAAGGAAATAGTCTCATGTTCAGCATTTATCTGTGAGTTACTTGCAAAGTAATGCAAAACATTAAGTATAAGAAATGTTAGGGGCTGGGAAGGTGGCTCAGTGGTAGAGTGCTTGCCTTGTATGCATGAAGCCCTGGGTTCGATTCCTCAGCACCACATAAGCAGAAAAACCCGGAAGTGGTGCTGTGGCTCAAGTGGTAGAGCACTAGCCTTGAGCTGAAGAGCTGAGGGACAGCGCCCAGGCCCAGAGTTCAGGCCCCATGACTGGCAAAAAAAAAAAAAAATGCTAGTACATTAGTCAAATACAACAGGAAAGAACAGCAGACATTACAGATGTGGACCACAATTTAAATAAAGATCAGGTATACAACCTGTATTTAGATAGGCAACAAGTTAAACGTATTGGTTTGCAAATAAAAAGTACAAACCTAAAACTTAAATAGAAATCATCAAAAGATGAACAGGAAAATGCCTTAAAGAGTACTAAAGTAACTGATAGTCTCTGGAGAATAAAGCCACCGAATGTAAGTATCCAAACAGTATATTTCCAAATATATGTTCATGTAGGTACATGATGCAAACATGCAACACATTTTTACTATTTCATTCTCTAAAGATGATACAAAGGAACTGCCCTGGTTTTTTTTTTTTTTTTTTTGTCGGTCGTGGGGCTTGAACTCTGGGCCGGGGCGCTGTCCCTCAGCTCTTCAGCTCAAGGCGAGCACTCTACCACTTGAGCTATAGCGCCACTTCCGGTTTTCTGGTGGTTTATTGGAGATAGGAGTCTCAGTCTTTCCTGCCCGGTCTGGCTTTGAACCGCGATCCTCAGATCTCAGCCTCCTGAGTAGCTAGGATTACAGGCGTGAGCCACCAGCGCCTGGCTAGGAACTGCCCTGTTTTAACCTGTCTCTTGATTACATAGGTCATAAAGCAATCTTGCTTGTGAACTCATGCAGAACTGTGCTCTGAGAAGTCTAGTTTAAAATTCTTGCTAAAACTTTCGTATAAAAATATATATAGTAAGGCAATGAGAAAATAGTACAGTAGTGACATAGCCCATTTAGTATGTTGAAACACTTTGTAAATTTTTTTAAACATATTTATTTTGTGGGAGGGCAGATATGGTGGTTTATGCTTTTAATTCCAAAGGAGGAGGAAGAGATTCAGATTACAGTTTGGATAATCCAGAACAAAAGGTTCACAAATCGCCACCTCAGTAAGTGGAGTGTGGTGTTTTGTACACTTGGGGTCCCAGCAGCATGGAAGGCAATAGGCAGGAAAACTAGTCCAAGACCAGCCTGGACAAATAGGAGACTGTCTTTAAAAAAAAATCTCAAACATAAAGGGCTGGGGGTGGGGCTCAAGCATTGTAAGGTAAATTATTCCAGAAGTCACATTTTAAAATATTGAATATTGGAGTCTTTTTTTTTTTTTTTTTGTCGGTCATGTCAGCCTGAACTCTGGGCCTGGGCGCCATCCCTGAGCTCTTCAGCTCAAGGTTAGCGTTCTACCACTTGAGACACAGTGCCACTTCCGGCTTTTTCTGCTTATGTGGTGCTGAGGAATCAAACCCAGGGCCTCATGCATGCAAAGCAAGCATTCTTACCACTGAGCCACCTTCCCAGCCTCTGAATATTGGAGTCTTTATTATACAGTTAACAGTCTGCAGGCCACCAGTTGTTACAAAGGTCTGCAGCACACAAATACACATAACACAGCTAGGAAACATGCTAAAGAGGAAAGATATGAACAAAAACAATACCAACAAGCCAATTCAGCTCCACTGGAGAGCTGAATTGGGATGCCATGATGTCTGGAGACAAGCCCGGAGAAAGGACACAGGATTACACAGAGACACGTGGCATGGAGTCCTCATGGCTAGGCAGTCCAGGCCCATATAGGTCCACACGGGGCAGATCCTCAGGAAATTCCCAGTCCCAGGCAGTGAACTGACAGATGCAGTAATCTATCAGCCAAGTGCCTGCTCCTGCCTCCAACGGTCTGGGCACACCCCTTAACTTGGAGGCAGGTGGAGGGGTTTCCTTCCTCCATCATGAAGACAAGATGCCAGACCCTACTATCCACCATGTGGCCAATATGACGCTGGCCAGACCTGGCCTCCTTACTTCACAAGCAGTAGAGTTATTTGTCTACCAAGTGTATGGACCCATGTTCAAATCTTGCCAATTTCTTTTTCCTTAGAGCATGGCTCTATTTCCAGCTACTTGAGAAGCAGGCAGGGATTACCAGTCCTGGCCAAAAGAGGGTAAAATTCCATCTCTACAAATCATCTGATTGTGATAGTTCCTGACTGTAATCCTGATTCCTGGGCAACTCCGCAGTAAGATTTCAGTCTGAGGCCTTCTCTGGCAAAAAGTGCAAACCCCTCTTTGGAAAATAACTAAAGCAAAACAGGATTGGGATTCAGGACTCCAAACTCCAGTACTGCCAAACCAACAAACAAACCAATTCCAGGCTGGGTGCTGGTGGCTCACGCATGTAATCCTAACTACTAAGGAGGCTGAGATCTGAGGATCGAGGTTCAAAGCCAGCCCAGGCAGGAAAGTCCATGAGGCTCTTATCTCCAATAAACCACTAGAAAATCGGAAGTGGTGCTGTGGCTCCAGCAGTAGAGCGCTTGCCTTGAGCTGAAGAGTGCTGGGACAGCATCCAAGCCCCACGACTGACCAAAAACCAAAAACAACCTCATACACACACACAAAAAAAAACCAATTTCACAACCTGGAATTTAAATATTTTAAAAAATTTCCTTGAAGGTACTTTTCCACTCTACAATCCTATAATTTATCAGCATTTCCATTGTAGTGGGGAGGTGCAGTGAGACCACTCAGTCCACAGTGAAAATG
Source organism: Dipodomys ordii (assembly GCF_000151885.1). Lineage (NCBI taxonomy): Eukaryota > Metazoa > Chordata > Mammalia > Rodentia > Heteromyidae > Dipodomys > Dipodomys ordii. Next base: position 11,019,319 of record NW_012267265.1, on the reverse strand, counting down.
TAAAAAGATTTTATTGAGTGAAAAGTGCTGATCTGCCAGGACTGCACCTGGAGTTGGGATCCCAGGAAACAGCCCTGAGGGCCAGTCCATATTGTCTTTTAAGCATTTTGGGCTAGGGCGGGGAAAGGGGGAGTCTAGGTGTTGGTTTTAGCCAATGATTGTTACAAGAAATTCACACCTGAAGTTTAAATTTCCGCCAAGGTTTTGCTGGTGAGAAGCAGGGGAATAGAACAAAGGGTGGTGATGGTTCAGCTGGTTAGGGCTGGCATTGCTCAGAAAATAGCAAAAGCAGAGTTAGAGTTACAGAGTTAGAGTTACTAGCTAAAATAGCTAGTTACCAGGGAAGTCTTATCCACAGCATACTTATATATCTTAAAATCATTCATTATCCATTTTACACAATCCAAGTCAAATATTCCATCTTTACTTCCTTCACCATATCACCATCTCATCTTACACTCTTCCCACTCCAGAAGCTCTTTTTTTTCCCCATAAAAATACTTCCCAATTGTTTAACTTGTACTTCTTTGTGGGCAGGCATCTCATTTACCCACAGTTCTCCTTAAATATGCCTTCCACATTGATTCGAATAACCTATACCAATCTGGGCAATAAAATCTGAGTTCAGGTTAGACTGGTCTGAAATCGTGCTAAATACAGGTTCCTTGCCAGGCCCGGATTCAGTGACAACCCGGCCAGCCTTGCAAAATTCGTTTAACAAGTAGTGAACAATTTCAAAGTGAGCCAAGCCAGGCAAAACCTGGCCTGTACTCTACCTTAACCAGATGCCACGAACTCTACCACGAGGCCATGCGCTTTAAAAGGAGCGCTCACGCTTAATGAGTTTACCCCACTCCTCTCTCCCCCACTTGTTTTCATTGTTTTCTTTCCATGGCTAAGTAGCCGAAGCTGGCCTAGAACTTGGTATCCTCGATTTCTGCCTCCTAAGTGCAAGGATTACAGGCGTGTCCCAGAATAACACTGGGCTTCGATGCGATCCTCAATTGAATAACAAGATCAAGGAGAGTAGAACCGCTTTTGAACAACCTCATTCAAAGATAACAGGTAACGGATGACAGAAAGAAGGGGCGGAACTAGAGGTGAGCCCTGAATCTTTTGAGAACCAAAGATAGATTTCCCGGGTGGCCCAGTCACGCTTGACGTCGCGTAAACGTCGTGACGTACTGCCGCCTCCGCCCACCGTTCTACAGCCCCGCCCACAGGCTAAGAGCCGGTCAGGCCCGACGCAGGCCTCCCGGCCCCGCCCACCCTGCCGACAGTCCGTCCGGTCCGTAGGTGCGCTCACACGCACTGGGGGAAGTAGAGACCGCGCTCCCGAAGCAGCACAGCGTCGCAGATCCTGTAAGCCCACTGCCTCGCAACTTCGGCTCATCTTGTGTCGTGAGGCTCCCATTTCAGATTCCCGTGATAGCTTGAATCACGATTAAATTGAGCTCCGCCCCTTGGCGTTTACGACACCAGGGAAGGAGGGCTTTCCAGGCGCGGGACTTCCGCCTTGTCTCGCGGTAGGCGCAGAGCTTGTTGCCGTAGCCAATCGGAGGCTAGGTAGTGTCGCAGCAGCCAATTAGAAACGCAGGGATCACTAGCAATTTTGCTGTTGCCTCCTGAGCCTCTCAGCAACTCAATTCAATCCGTCTCCATCGCGTCTTTGTGAGGCTGATATTGGGAATAAGAGGCCATGAGGCAGGGCCAAAAGTGTAGGCCGATCCAGGGCAGGCCGATGGATTTCTGGGTATGGTTTCTAGAGCTGATGAGGGTACACCGAGAAAGGGACTGGTGGCGGGGTGGGGGTGGGGGGTTGGATGAAATGCAGTGTCCAAGAACCAGGGAAGAAAGCATGGAGGCGTAAGTAATTCACTGAGGTGCGAATCATTCCCTTATGTTTTGTCCTGTAGGTGGTGATGGGGAGATCACGTTGTCGCGTGTGGCGGCGTAAGATTCCAGAGGAGTTTGGATGAGGATGTGCTGAATCTTATTTCAGTGGCGGATGCTTCTATGAAAGACGTCGGCACCGTGTGGGAATGAGGCCAGCGGGGTAAGGCACTTGGGGATCTGGGAAGCTGCTGTGCCCTGGGAAATGGTGTGGCGTTGATTGCTTTCAGGATTGACAAGGTTTTACAGCAGCATCTCATTTAAACCCCTTATATTTACACGCTGAGACTTCAGTTTTGATAGAAATAAGAAAAGGGGTCAACTTATTTTGTTTGGCAAGGAGACTCAGCAAATTAACTGGACTTTTTCTCTTTATTTTGTTTAGATCCAGTTTAAAATATTACTGTCAAGGTATTACACCTGCTTTTCATAGTGATGATTCTACCTTAATGAAATTAACAGCGTTTACTTGTGTCTCGTTAATAGGCACAGGGCTAAGAATAATCGTGGGATGCCCACGGCAAATACTTTGCATATATAGGCGAGTATAGGGATGTGGGTTGGAATACTTTTCTAATACTCATCCAATTAACATGAATTAGGATAAATAAACAATAACATTGTTACTAGTTATCTTTGAGAAAAAGTTACATTTTTTAACAGTTTTTGAGGAATTGAATCCAGGGCCTCATGCATGCAAGGCAAGAGCTCTATCACTGAGCCACCTTCCCAGCCCTTTTTAACAGTTTTATTGAGAGTTGGAATATAAAACAGCAGGTACTCAGACAATTGGCAATGGTCACCACAGTCAGTATTTTGCAGTGCTGGCGATGGAAGCCAGGACCCTGTACACGCTAGGCCAGCTCTGTACCACACTGAACTTTATATTGGTCAGTCCTGGGGCCTGGATGTTGTTCATTAGCTCCTTTGCTCAATGCTAGGGCTCTACCACTTTGTGGTACATCTCCACTTCCAGTTTTCTGGTGGTTAATTGGAGATTAGAGTCTCATGGACTTCCTTGCCTGGGATGGCTCTGAATCATTACAACTCAGCCTCCTCAGTAGCTAGGATTACAGATTCCCAACTCAGCCTCCCAAGTATGTGGAAGTAGGACTTGGCCGATTTTTGAATGTTTTCATTGTGCTATAAAGAAACCAATTCTTGATAGCTAGCCCTCCCTCTCTCTGGTCCCTAGAAACAGCTAATTTACATTTTGTGTGGATTTGCCTGTTCTGTGTTCCTCACATAAAATGGAATCAGAGTTTAGCAAAATTGTAGCATATCCATCAGATGGTTTACATTTACTTTTTGTTCCTGTCCCTAGGGCTTGAATTCTAGGCCTGGGCACTATCCTTAAGGCTTTTGTGCTCAAGGCTAGTACTCTACCACTTGAGCCACAGCTCCACTTGTGGTTTTCTGGTGGATAATTGGGGATTAGAGTCTTAAGGACATTCCTGCCCAGGCTGTTTTTGAAATGTGATCCTCAGATCTCAGCCTCCTGAGTAGCTAATTACAGATGAGAGACACCAGTTCCTGGCTATTAACCTTTCTGTTGCTTTTTTTTGGGGGGGGAGGGGCGGGTACTGGGGCTCTTTCTTGAGCCATGTTTTCAGCCCTACTTTGGCTTATTAGCATTTATTGTCTGTTATGAATGATATTATGAACATTGGTTTACAAGTTTTTGTGTGGACCTGTTTTCTTTATTGTATACCTAAGTGAGATTTGCTAGGTCGTATGGTAACTAAGTTAGCGAGGCACTTTCAGATTATTTTCCAAAACAGTGAACTGTTTTGCCTTCTCACCAGCATGATGAGAATTCAAATTTTCACCATATGGATGAGAGTTAACTGGGCCACGTTTTCATTGGTATGAAATGGTGTCAGTGTAGTAGCCACCTTTTTGTTAAGGATGCAGAAGTATGCGGGGAACCTGTTAGAAGGTGCTCTTTGAGTTTAGAGACAGTAGCTTAAGATGAATTTCTTTTTTTTTTTTGGCTGGTCCTGGGGCTTAAACTCAGCACCTGGATGCTGTTCCTGAGCCTCTTTGTGCTCAAGGTTAGTGCCCTACAGTTGAGCTACAATGCCACTTCTGGCTCTTTTGAGTAGTTTATTGGAGATAAGGGTCTCACAGGGACTTTTCTGCCCAGGCTGGCTTCAAACCATGATCCTCAGATCTCCTGAATAGCTCCTTCTCCTGAGTAACTAGGATTACAGCCAGGAGTCACTGGCACATGGCAAGATGAATTTTTTTTGTTGGTGGTGGTCATGGGGCTTGAATTCTGGACTTGGGGGCTGTCCCTCAACTCTTCAGCTCAAGGCTAGCGCTCTACCACTTGAGCCACAGAACCACTTCTGGTTTTCTGGTGGTTTATCAGAGATAAGAGTCTCATGGACATTCATGCCCGGGCTGGCTGTGAACCTCGATCATCAGATCTCAGCCTCCTGAGTAGTTAGGATTACAGGCGTGAGCCACCGGCGCCTGGCTGCAAGATGGAATTTTTGATGTTTAAGAAAACTATGCATGGGTTGGGAATGTGGCTTAGTGGTACAGTGCTTGTCTAGCATTCATGAAGCCCTGGGTTAGATTACTCAGTACCACATAAACAGAAAAGGCTGGAGGTGGTGCTGTGGCTCAAGTGGTAGAGTGCTAGCCTAGAGCAAAAGCAGTTTAGGGACAGTGCTCAGGGTCTGAGTTCAAGCCGCAGGACTGGCAAAAAATAAACAAACAAACAACACTATGCATTTGAAATTAGAGGGTGTAAGGGGAAAAGTAGCGTTTGGATATAGTATTCAAATCCCATGTGAGTTATGATCATTAAAATACTTTTTAAGTGGTTACTACTTGAAGTGTAGTTTTAAAGTTGCAGTTGAGCCTAAGCTAATGGATTGCTGTTAAAATGGGTTCAAAGGTAACTTAAACTGCTAAGAAGCTGATACAGGAGGGAAGAGAGCTAGTTCAACATCTGCAGTGATGGCTCCTTTCTGCTTAATTGAATTCTTTCTCAGTGTAGGCTTTTACGTTTTAATTGCAAATGAGTTACCAAGAACTGCTCTTAGGTAGAAAAAAATTCTTAAAAGACCCAATGAGTAGAAACTACTGGATTACTTTACAGAAGTCAGAAAGGAGGGTGGAGGTGTATGTGTGGATGTCACTGCTCTAGATACTTAAGTAGTAATGCAGTCTTTGTGCCTTTTAAGATTCTCAAGTTGATTATTTGGTTACATCCTTGTTTTGTATTTTTGTGTGTGTGCCAGTCCTGGGGCTTCAACTGTCTTTGAGCTTTTGTGCTTAAGGTTAGTGCTCTACCACTTGAGCCACCTGAAATCCTCAGATCTCAGCCTCCTCAGTAAATAGCAGGCATTACAGGTATGAACCACCAGCACCCAGCAACATCTTTGCTGTGTGTGTGTGTGTGTGTGTGTGTGTGTGTGTGTGTGTGTTTGATGGGGCTTTAACTCAGGGCCTGTGCATTGTCCCTGAGCTCTACTACTTTGAGCCACAATGCCACTTCATTATTTAGAAACTTCATATCCGATGATTAAACCTTTCACTGCTGTTCACATAATGAACTGTTGTGATTACCAGATACTTAAATGAGGATATGTGAACTTTACAAAACCTAGTGTTATTAGAAGACATTGACCTTTGCACAAAATGACTTAAAAGAAAATATCTCTTTTTCAGAAATTATACTCTTGGAAATATCTGGACAAGATAACACAGATCTTGGAAGGTAATGGTTTGAAATATGCAGAAAAGGTAGCATACCTTTCTGCTTTAGAGCTACTAAGTATTCCTGGAGCTTTAGCATTGACTTGAAAATGGACAGTTCTCTCAGTAAAAAAGATGACTAAAAAAAGGCTTTAGTGAAATCCAAATCAGTCTTCTGTATAGAAGTGTTGTTAACTGGTCACATGGGAAAGAATAATGACAATTGACCAGTTAATATATGCCAAGCATTGTGCAAAGCTTACTACACCGGGAGAAGTTTTGTTTTTGTTTTGTTATGTTTTTAACAGGTTATTTCTTACTATAACCCTCTGAAGGCAAACATGGACTTTGAAAGCTTTGAGGTTTAAATTTGTGTTGTCCTGAATCTTTTTAGTTAATTTATAAGTTGTACAGTTTGCTTTTTGGGTATGAATATGGAGTGACCCTCTAGTAGTCAATACTAAATAGTTCAAAATAAGGCTGGTCAACGTTGGCTTGTGGTTGTATTCCCAACTTCTTGAGAGGTGGAGATTGAGAGAATTGAATTTCAAGGCTAGTGAGGAGTCGCACATCCCAATTAATCCAAAAAGTTTAAAACACTCGCTATCTCAGTTGGGTGGTTCTGGCTCAGGGAGATTCAGTCCCTGACTGATAATACTGAGGGAGAGGACGGCATCAGCTTCCAGGCTCACTTGGCAAGCTTTGCTTCCTTTCTGGCTATTATCTGTAGAATTTAATTCTTTGCATGTATACTTTTTCATAGTCTGACTGTCTTAAAAAAAAAAAAAAACAGCAGCTAGCTTCCTATAAAGAGAAAGATTGATCCAAACAAACTGTCAAGATGAAAACTTGTCTTTTAAAAGTTGCTTTTGGTACATTGTAGGAGAGAAACTAACTACAAAGGTGTGAATAGAGGTAGCAGTTCCAATCTATTACATTCAAGGATTTAGTGTTTAACTCAAGTAAATTTAGAAGTAAAGCAGTTCCAATTTATTAAAGAATTTAGTATTTAACTCAAGTGATGGTTCCCATCTGTCGTCTTTCTCCACCCCCTGTCGTGGGGCTTGAACTCTGGGCCTGGATGCTGTCTCTCAGCTCTTCAGCTCTTGGCTAATGCTGTATCACTTGAGCCACAGCACCACTTCTGGTTTTCTGGTGGTTTATTGGAGATAAAAGTCTCATGGACTTTCCTACCAGGCCTGGGGACTGGCTGTGTACCATGATCATCAGATCTCAGCCTCCTGAGTAGGTGGGATTACAGACTTGAGACATCTGTACCTGGCTAACAGTCCTTTTTCTAAGATATAATTTATTTTTGGTCTACATAGATGTAGATATAGGTGTTATATAATTGATATGATTTTCCTTTTGTGAAGTTTCTAGAAAACGAGAAAATTTATTTTAGTTAGAATTGTACCTTGATAGTTCTGAGGTAGTAGTAGAGAAGCTAATTTGAACTAGAATTATTGCTATAAATTGGGTATCCCTTTAGGTATTTTTGGGGATGCCACTATATTGACAGGATTAAATTTCTGTTAAGAGTTGTTCAAGTGTATCACCAAAGAAATATATGCTCCATGAAGCATAGGGCAAATAAATGTGTAGCTTTTCAGCAACATGGAAACACTTTGTTCTTTTTCCCAAAGGCCTGATTTTTATTTACCATAATTAAATATTGCCTTATTTTCTTTCTGTTGCTTATTTTCCAGTCTTTGAGGTTTTGCCTTTGAGATCAAAATATATACCATGTCAAGCAATCAGAATGCCACTGGTAGAATGTATGTAGTGCTAGAGACTTACAGTTTATCTTTTCCTTTTATCACTATTCTTCAGTTTCCTTGCTAGAAGAAACAATGCTCCCTTTTTCTTTTGAAGTAGTAGTTTCCTTCTGAAACCTTGTCTAATTAAAAAAGCATTAAACAGTTTTATAATAAAGTGTAGTGACCCTTTCCATGTCAGGCCTGATGTTGAGAAGTTACCTCAAGATGACATGGATTTACTTGAAATAAACTTTCGTTTTGGGTTTTTTTGTTTTTTTTTGGTGTTGGTCTTGGGCTTGAGCTCAGGACCTTGGGGAGTGTCCCTGAGCTTCTTTAGCTCAAGTCTAGCACTCTACCACAGTATCACTTCTGACTTTTTTTTTCAATTTTTTTTTGGGGGGGGTCCGGTCATGGGGCCTGAACTCTGGGCCTGAGCACTGTCCCTCAGCTCTTCAGCTCAAGGCTAGTGCTCTACCACTTGAGCCACAGCGCCACTTCCGGCTTTTTTCTTTTGCTTATGTAGTGCTGAGGAATTGAACCCAAGGCCTCTGGCATGCAAGGCATGAGCTCTACCACTGAGCCACCTTCCCAGCCCCTAAAGTGATATTCTTAATGGAGCTAAGATGTCTTTTTTTTGGGGGGGGGTCTGGTCATGGGGCCTGAACTCTGGGCCTAGGCGCTGTCTCTCAGCTCTTCAGCTCAAGGCTAGTGCTCTACCACTTGAGCCATAGTGCCACTTTCAGTTTTCTGGTCATTAATTGAAGATAATAGTCTCATGGACTTTGCTTCCCCGGGCTGGCTTTGAACCACGATCCTCAGATCTCAGCCTCCTCAGTAGATAGGATTACAGGTGTGAGTCACCAGCACCTGGCTGTAATTAAGTTTTAAATAAAAAAAAAATCTGAGAAAACTTCATTTTTATTTGATCTAGGATTAGATTTGTTTAGTAGTAGTCATTAAAATACTTTTAAATAATTTAAAGTAATTAATATTTGTTTGCTTTTTTTGGTACAGGTAGTCCTGGAGTTGCAATTTTCCAACGTGTGATTTTTGAGGACCACATGTAAACCTAGTCCTCGAACAACATGGTTAAAACTTCAGTGTTAGCTGAAACTAGTTTGTTGTTATTTCATTAGTTTACAGATCATCATTAGTTTTATTGCCCTCTTGCTCAGATTAATCTCATGACAATTTATAAAAATGAGAAATTAAGAAAACGAGCAACAAACTTAACAGGACAGCAAAGAAATAAAAATGATACTGCAAGTAACATTGGATAATGACTACAAGCAAAACTAGGCTTGTATGAAGCTATAGTTATGAACCATATGGAAAAAAGTCTGATGCTTTTTTAAAAAAATAAAATTGCTTCAACATCTTTTTCCTTTTGTTTTGTTTTTTTGGGTCCGGTCATGGGGCCTGAACTCTGGGCCTGGGTCCTGTTCCTCAGCTCTTCAGCTCAAGGCTAGCACTCTACCACTTGAGCCACAGCGCCACTTCCAGCTTTTTTATTTTTTCTGCTTATGTGGTGCTGAGGAATCGAACCCAGGGCCTCATGCATGCAAGGCAAGCAGTCTACCACTGAGCCATCTTCCCAGCTCTCCTCTTGTTTTATTAAGTAGTATAGGCAACATCAGTGTTGATAGTTTAAATTGTGCTGGTAACAAAGCTACGTATGGTTAATGAGATGCTTTCTTCTACTTTGGATTAAAGATTATAATAAAGAGCATATCTCAACTTTGGCCAGAGTTCAGGGAAGGTTGGTGTTAGTTGGTGCACTGAAAGAGATAGTTGCAAGTGAGTACTTTTTCTAATGAAGGCTAGTCAGCAGTTGGTATGAATCAATGTTAAATTATGTGGTGAAATTGCACGATAGTTAAGACCATATTGTGCAAAATCTTTGCAGGATTTGGATGTTGTATTATAAGATATAAACAAGGGAATGTTGGTACTGCCTCCATTGTAGGCAGCTCTAATATGCAGCCAGAGGACCAGTGTAGGTGAAATGTTGCAGTCCATCATGGAGGCTAAGGTGTGGAATACCCTATAATCACAATTTCCAGGAAGCAGAATTTTATTCAGTCAGGTTCACTGGATTCATCATCACAAACCCATTTGTCCTAGTGAGAGTGGCTGTGACCAAAGATCTGAGAAAGTAATACTAGCAAAACTTTCACATTAGGAAATTCTTAAGATACTAGATGACATTTAAAGAACAAAGGATGAAATTTTGATTGCTAACATATAGGGAAAATGCTCCCTTTAAGTGTAATGATAATGCAAGTACTGATAATGATGCTATAAGTTATAAAACACTTGGTCATTTTCTAATATTCTAAATGACAGTACTAAAAATTAGAAATTACTATTACATTTCTAGCCAATAGCAAAGAAATTGTTGATACTGAAAGCTCTCAATTTCTCAGATTAAGGTAACATTGCAATTGAGTTTCTCACTGGAATTTGTGTCGTTTATAGTTCAAACCTTGTGTAATTGAAGTATTTTTCTTTTTTTTCTTTTTTTTGGTCCGGTCGTGGGGCCTGAACTCTGGGCCTGGGCACTGTCCCTCAGCTCTTCAGCTCAAGGCTAGTGCTCTACCACTTGAGCCACAGCGCATCTTCCGGCTTTTTTCTTATTGCTTATGTGGTGCTGAGGAATTGAACCCAGGGCCTCGAGCATGCAAGGCAAGCGCTCTACCACTGAGCCACCTTCCCAGCCCCTGAAGTATTTTTCTAAAGGACCATGTAAGTTGAGAGTTTGAAGGTTTTAGCTACTTTTTTTTTTTAAAGGAGACATTGAGTGTGAATGTATTCCAATGAGATGTAAGAAGAAATTGTATAGGTTTCTGGTTCAAAATTTTTCATATGTGCATGTGTGTGCCTGTACTAGGCTTGAATTCAGGACCTGGGCATTGCCCTTTAGCTGGACCTCTACTACATGAGCCAAAGTTCCACTTGCAGCTTTTTGCTGGTTAACTGGACACTAAGGAGAAAGTTCAAAAGTTTATCTGTTCATGTGAATCTCCTTTAATTTTGATTATGGCTCTACCAATTTTTGAACTCATGGACTTTCAGCCTGCTTTTATTGGTCATGGGGCTTGACCTCTGGGCCTAGGTGCTGTTCCTCAGCTCTTCAGCTCAAGACTAGTTAATGCTCTACCACTTGAGCCAGGGCACCAATTCCAGTTTTCTGGTGGGCTAACTTTGAACAGTGATCCTCAGATCTCAGCCTCCTGGGTAGGTAGGATTACAGGTTGAGCCACTGGCACCCAGCCAGCCTGCATTTTTTGTTGGTTAATTTGGAGATGGAGTCTTGCACATTTTTGCCTGGGCATTGCATGGAACAATCATCTTTAACATCACAGCATCCTGAATAATAGTAAGTTAGGCTTGAGTTACAGGTATCTTGTTCAAATACCCCCTTTTTAATGTCAGGTTTTTTTTTTTAAATTTTTTGCTACTTCTATAGATAAATTTAACTTTGCAGTGTAAATTATGATGGAAGGCATTTTTATAACAATAAAAATGGGCCACTGTAAGCTAATCTAATTATCAAACCTGTAGAAGTAAATTTGGTTTTTGTGTGATCACACTTGCAAAAATGTTTTCTAGTTTTGACCATATTTTACTGTATGGTATGTTTGTGTATATATCAGCAGTTTTTTTTTTTTTTGTCCATGGTAGGCAAGCAACCTACCTGCTCTTTATTTTTTGAGACCCTATGTATTTCAGGCTGGTTTCCAACTCAAGACCCTTCAGTTTGTGACATCTTAATCTTGGTGTCCACAAAATAAACATTAACTTCCAGTTAAGGCATTTAGGAAAGGTGCTAAGGGTTGGCATTAGGCGATGACTACAGTGTAAGAAAATTAGTTAAGAAAGCCCACTCCCCACCCCGCCTCCCACCCGGGCTGGCAAGGTGGCTCAGTGGTAGAGTGCTTGCCTTGCATGCACGAGGCCCTGGGATTGATTCCTCAGCACCACATGAGCAGAAAAAGTCGGAATTGGGGCCATGGCTCAAGTGGTAGAGCCCTAACCCTGAGCTGAAGAGCTGAGGGACAGAGTTCAGGCCCCACAATCGACAGGGGAAAAAAAAGCCTCCTCTGCCTTGTCCCCTGTATAATATTTACTACCTAAACTAAAAGTTAATGTAGGCAACACACAAGACTAGGTAGGTATTACTATTAGTTTTTAGTATGCTTGTAGGCATTAGTATTGTCTTAGTATTCCTTCAACGAAATGCTTGGGACTAGAAGGACTTCGGAGATTTCCCAAGTTGGGGTATTCCTATAGGTCTGAAATGGCTGAGGATCCCTAGTGCCAAACGGCATCATACTGGCGAGTCAAGATGGGCATCAAGGAAGAGTACTGGAAGGATTGAATACCGCGGGATAGTAGGTAGAACTGACATACCTTCCCCACTGACGCTGCGTGTTGGAGTATGCCTACAGTTGCCTGTGGATGTGACCATTTCGTGTGTTTTTATAGTTCTCAAAGCACACAACTATAAGCCCAGTAAGCAACTCCAGGAGCCCAGTCACGAACCAATAACGTCCTCGCAGCCCGATCTTCCCGTGGTTTGCTGCGGGCAGTGTGCTGCCGCCGCCTCTTCAAGTGCTACGTGGCGTTCCCGGGGCCGCCGCGGGGCCTCAGGCCGGTGGCTACGCCCAGAGGGACTAATCCTTGATCCTTGGTCTGGCGACCTCATCCAGAGCGCCAACCCTCAAGTTGTCTGTGACCCCTGACCCCGCGATCGGCAATCCAGAGCCCAGCCTCTCTCCCCGGCCGCCCCCGACTCCGCAGCGGCTCCCGGAAGTGCTGTGGCGGGCCGGGTGGGCGGGGCCGCACGTCGTCTCCGGAAGTGTCGGCAGGCAGGGCGGGGCTGCGGCTGCCACGTTGGAGCGGAACGTGGTGGTGGTTTGGCCGGGGAGGAGGGGCGGCGGCGAATCCTGGGAGAGTCCGAAGGGCGCTGCGCTAACGCTGAACGGGTCTCTGTGGGTGCTCGTCAGGCCCGTGGCCGCTTGACTTCCTCGCCGGCCGTCAGACTTGGAGGTAAAAGTGTAGGCCGCAGCTGGGACCCCGGCCTCGCTCTCCGCCCGCCCCGTCAGGCTGAGGCCCGGTCCCGGGTGACGGCGCGCCCCAGCGCCTGCGGGCTCGGCGGGACAGCGTCTGGCCTTCCAGGCCGGCATCCGCCGCCGACGATTCCCGAGCTGAGCGCCAGGTCCCCCGAGGCTTAGCGCCGCGTGTCGCCGCGTCGCCGGGAGTCGCCGCCGGGCTGCTCACCGGAGTGTGAGGTTAGGAGACCTTCGGACCCCGTGCACAAAGAGATGAGATCCCCCTCCCCGGGGCGAGGGGAGGAAACGAGCCTCCGAGGATTCCGTCGACTCGGGCTTGGTTGGGATTTTCGTCTATGTTTGGGCGGTTGCCAATTTAAGGGTTCAGAGGTTGGAACGGAAGGTCACTCATCATTTAGGGTTGGAGAGTATGGGGGGGGGGGAGCAGTCCATCGTCGTGAGTCACAACCCGTCCTTGGAGTGACAGGGAAGTGCCATTGAGCATCGTAGGCTTTCGCTGACAAATTGTGATGATCAGTTACATGGTCGGGTAGCTGTGAAATAAATCCAAATACTGCCCGGACCTGTGGGCCCGAATCAACTTTTCGGTAAACTCGGAGCACTCATTTTTACATAGGTTCTCTCTTGACATTGTAATGATGCGCTGTCGTCTCCTAAACTACAGTAAAACTGGAAATTGGTTCTCCGTCGTCAGATGTAACTCCATTTAATTAATAATGAGCTCTTCCTGGTTATCACCGTATCCTCGTTTTTTCCTCCCATCTCGATAGTTCTCGAGCTGGCTAACAACATTTGGTCTCCTTTTTAGTGGTGGTTCCGTGCTGGCTTTCCCATTTTTGCCTTAGTTACAGTTCCGGGGAAAGTTTATAGGCTTTAAGAACTTTCGAGTCGTTTGAACTGTTTTTATAATTGTTGACTAATGTTGCACACATTTGCAGTTGTTAGGGAAATGTTGAATTTCAGATCACTTTTGGATCATCGGATTGTTTTCCGAACTAGCAATATAAGAGTGAAAAGAAATTTGTAAACTAAAAAAGCCCAAGTTGATAAGCAGTCTTTTAAGATTCTGCTCCCTTTTGAGAATATTAAAATATTGGATCATTGCCTAGAAAAACATGTATATACATCTACAGTTTTCTGTGTGCTTTCATGAGCTTTACAAATCCCAAGTAAATACTTACAAGGTGATAGTACTAAATTTAATTTTTACATTTTTAAGAATTGAATGTAAATGTTATATTGCCATTATAAATATCTCCATTCTTACGTAGGTTAATTTCAGCTCAGAAAGTTTCATCATCCAGCAGATTAGTATATTTAATTCAATAAGCAATGCAGAGTTGCTTCCTTTGCTTTGTGTTAGTGAACAAATGTTCCCTCTTTAAGTAGCTATTTTGCCCAGATAAGATGGATCTTTACTAAAATGAGTGCCAGGAAAGGATTAGATTGCTACTTTGGAGTAGTTTCCCATTACTGCTTTTTCTTTTCACTTTCTGAGGGTTGGATGGGTCAGCTATATGTATACATAGCATATGAAGATTGGCTAGTTTTCAAAGAATAGTACTCTTTAGATTATAGTTGCGCTTCACAAAATTTGCCACTTGAAAAGGAGCAGAATTTTCATTTAATTGAATGCAATTATTGTGGACAATTATTGAGTGAAAAGTAAGGACCATTGGTGTTCCTTAGCTGTGTTCCTGAAGATAAATTGAGTTAGACTTTTAAAATTGTGATTTTTATAATAGCCGTCATTTGTGAACATTTATTTACTATATACTAGAGGCTGTTCTACTAGAGTAGAACTCATTTAATTCTCACAAGAGATGCTTGTAGGTACTCTTAATGTATTTATTTTACTGAGAGAGGAGCCAAGATACCCATAAGGATAGTTATCTCACCAGAATTAGAGCTGAGATACCGAAATTGAGATTTAAATTTAGGGTGTGTTTCACAGCACAAACTCTCAACTGCTGTTTTATAGATTTTCTTTTCCTGGTGATATATGAATAATTGTGTTCTAGGGTTGGGAAGGTGGCTCAGTGGTAGAGTGCTTGCCTTGCACACATGAGACCCTGGGTTCGATTCCTCAGCACATAAGCAGAAAAAGCCAGAAGTGGTGCTGTGAACCTTGAGCTGAGGAGCTGAGGGACAGCACCCAGATCCAGAGTTCAGGCCCCATGACTGACTAAAAAAAAATTGTGTTCTACTTTTATAATGAATATGTTCTATATAAAGTATGTTTGAATCAAGCAATTATAAATAGTGTAATAGTGAGAATCCTAAAATATAAAGAACAAAATTATGCACAGCTTTTTTTTTTTTTTTTTGGTGGTGAGGCTTGCACACTGGGCCTGGGCGCCATCCCTGAGCTCTTCAGCTCAAGGTTAGCACTCTACCACTTGCCACAGTGCCACTTCTGGTTTTCTAGCATTAATTGGAGATAAGAGATTCATGGATTTGCCTGCCGGTGCTGACTTTGAACTGCTGTCCTCAGATCTTAGCCTTCTGAGTAGCTGGGATGAAGACATGAGCCACCGGCGCCCAGCTTACACACAGCTTTTAAAGCTAGTCTTATTTTAAAGTAAATATTGTTTCATCTAAAAAGTCTTTATGATTTCAAGAAAATCTTTTACAATGAAATGAGTGTTTCTAAGTGAAGGAAATACACTGGGATCCAGTAAAGCTGTATTTCATAATATTTTTAGTTTGAGAATGAGTGCAATACGTAGGTACATTATGGTAACTTTACTAGATAGTCTAAGCCATTATGTAGTTTAGAGTGTGGAGGGGAGTGTTTTTATACAGTTATCACTAAACCTTGTATTCAAGTGGAGCTTCTTCTAATAGAACATTGAGTACTAGAGCTAAGAAATAAATTTAATAAATCTTTGAATTTCCACCTAACGGGGGTAGTTCTTGTGAATGTCTAAGCACTCACTAAATAGCTCTTGTACCTTCGCTGCTAGAGATGCTGTAATTCTAATCATTTTAAAATAGTTATCTTGTTTTTCTTGTTTAGAAATTATTCTGAAATCATGAACTTTTTCCTCCACACAATATTTCCCCCTGTGTTTTAAGTAGTAAAAGTTCCTCTAGTCAGCTAAGAATTCAAAAATTGTTTTATCTAAAACTGGTCTTTCAAGATCATCAAGGTACTGATGTGCCTTTAAATATTTAGATTAAAAACATCTGCATAGTTAATACCAAATTAAGCAGTTTGATACTCAAAAGATAAAAATTGAGATTGAAAAATTAACAAGATAGCACATTAAGTAGTATGTAAAAAACCTGAATTGGACGATAGACAGTAGATGCTCATCAGGTATTATGAAGTATCTAGTTAAAGCAGAGTGGCATTTTATTGTAAGATGCCTCATTTGTGGTACTGTCCCTTATGAACAGTTCAGAGCTTATTTAGGTCATTGTAGGTTGGATCACAGGGCAACTTTCATGAATGAGATGGAACTTGAACTTACTATATGTTTAAAAAGAGAGCACTCCTTGCTTTACTTAGGATAAAATTGTAATTCTTCATCCAAAATAATCTTTTTTTTTTTTTTTGGGTCCGGTCGTGGGGCCTGAACTCTGGGCCTGGGCGCTGTCCCTCAGCTCTTCAGTTCAAGGCTAGCGCTCTACCACTTGAGCCACAGCGCCACTTCCGGCTTTTTTCTTTTTGCTTATGTGGTGCTGAGGAATCGAACCCAGGGCCTCATGCATG
>NW_012267265.1:10972985-11003112 GCF_000151885.1 Dipodomys ordii | reverse complement strand
TGCTGAGGAATCGAACCCAGGGCCTCATGCATGCAAGGCAAGCGCTCTACCACTGAGCCAACTTCCCAGCCCCCAAAATAATCTTGAGTTTTAATCAGCCTCATGAAGCTTTTTATTTCCCCCCTGTCCTGGGATTTAAACTCAGAGCCTCATGCTTGCTAAGCTGATGTTATACCACTTAAACCACTCTGCCCATGGAACTGCTTCTAGTAGAACGTTGAGTACTAGAGCTAAGAAATAAACATAATAAATCTTTGAATTTCCACTTAACTGGGGTAATACTTGTGAATGTCTCTCTGTTACACATTAACTAAGCACTCACTAAATAGCCCTTGTACCTTTGCTGCTAGAGATACTGTACTTCCAATTGTTTTTAAATATCTCTCTTGTTTTTATTTAGGAATTATTCTGAAATCATGAACTTTTTCCTCCAAACAATACTAGTGTGCATTGCTTGTTTTTGAGATATGGAATAGGGCCTTGCTTTACGCTTGGACTAATCTGGACTGCGATGCTCCTATTTGTATTTCCCTTTATTGCTACAATAACAGAGGTGCATCACCAAGCCCAGCTTGATTGAGGAGGAATCTTGTGAACTTTTAGATGCTTGGGCTTTCCTTGATCCTGCATCTCTGCCTCCCAAGTAGCTAAGATTATGGTGGTATTGACAGATATGACAGCCACCTCTCACATGGCTGCAAGTACATATTTTTAAATTGCTAACATACCACAACTAATCTGTACAAGTAAGATATATTTGTACCCCCCCCCCCCCACGCACTATTCAGGCAGGAAAAGAAGTTTATTTACCAAACTGCTGCCCCTGCCCTGCAGGGTGGAGAGGTTTGCCTGAAAAGGAAAGGTGGGGGTGGGGGCGGGGACCCTCTCCTGGGCCAGGATTTATCTAGGCCAGGGACTGGAGGAGGTGTGGCCAGGTAGGGGAAAGGTATGGCCACACTGGATCTGGATGTGACCTAGCAGGAGGCAACTGCTTCCAGGTCTGCCAGTTACCTAGGTAACAGATACTGCTTGGAAACTTAGCCAGGAGGAAGGGAGGTGTCCCTGTTCAGACCTTACATTAAGAAACAGCTAAGCACCAGTGGCTCATGCTTTTGATCCTAAATACTTAGGAGGCTGAGGTATGAGAATCACTGTTTGAAGCCAGTTAAGGCAGGGTAGTCTGCCTCCAAAAGCCAGAAATAGAGGTGTGGCTCACATGGTAGAGTACTAGCCTTGAGCAAAAAAGCCAAAGGACAGTACCCAGGCCCTGAAATCAAGCCCTAGGGCTCCCCCCCTCCCCCCCTCCACACACACGCACACACACACCTCCACACACACACACCCTCCCTCCACACACACACCCTCCCTCCCTCCCTCCTTCCCTCCCTACCTCTCTGAAATCTGAAACATTTCTGGTTCCAGGCATTTGGGATAAGGGGTATTCAATCTATATAATCTATAATTAGAATAGCCCAATATTTGTCTCAAAATAGTGCTACAAAGTTTTTACTTTTTGTGGTACTGGAAATTGAACATAGGGTTTTGTACATGTTAGTCAGTGTTATGTTAATGAAATATATTGCCAACCCAGATTGGTTTGTTAATACTGAATATTTCCAGCAAGCAACATCTAAGTCCATTGACGTTATTGGTACTTGAACATTGCTGATATTGTAATGATTTGTTCATTATGTATTGTGTTACATGTTTAACGTCTTTCTTTTATTTAAATTTTACTTTTTCTTTAATTATTATATAAAGAAAGGAGTTTACTTTTAACAAAGCAGATTATGAATACATTGTGTATTGATCAATATCACTCCTTTCATATTTCATACATTTCTTTATATTAAACGTTCTATTTAACAGAATGAAGTTAAAGGAAATAGATCGTACAGCCATGCAGGCATGGAGCCCTGCCCAGAATCATCCCATTTACCTAGCCACAGGTAGGTTCAAAACAGAGAAGATGGCATAAGTAAACAAATTCTTATCTTTTACCTCTAGTTTATTCATAGTTGTCTTTTAAAATGTGGCTTATCTCCTGAAAAATCTCCTTTCCAAGTAAGATACTTCCATTTTCCTTGGCAGCTAAGTTGGATGATCTTATGTGTTCTCTTAACACCTTGTACATTATAACATTCATTGATCAGGACATGTTGTGTCACATATCCTTTCCCACTGTCCAGGGATTATTTTTAGTCTTTCAGTATAATAGGACAACAGATATATAAAATACAGTTTGAATGAATGAAGAACAAATTTGATATAAGCACTTTATTTTTTGTGTTGGTATTGGGTCTGTCCCTGAGCTTTTTTGCTGAAGTCTAGTGTTCTACTACTTGAGCCATAGCTCTACTTCCAGCTTTTTGCTAGTTAATTGGAGATAATACTTAGAAACTTTTCTGTCTGGACTGGCTTTGAATTGTGATCCTTAGATCTCAGCCCTCTGAGTAGCTTGGATTAAAGATGTGAGCCAGTGGCAACCAGCTAATGCATCATTTTTAAATATAAAGAGAGGTAGAGTTATATATTGTGTATGGCTACAAGTACATATAGTAAATAATGGTGCTGTTTCCATATCTACAGTCTTTATATAGATATATACATATACGTATATATACATATATATATACACTACTCACACAACATCGTCTAGCACTGTGCTACAATCTCATTTCTGGAGTAATTGAATCATGTTCTCAATAGCATATGAATACTAATACAGTGTTCATGAACAAAGTAACAAAACTATGGTTTTAATTTTATGCCATTTTCTTGTACTCTTATTTTTTCATGTTTAAATATTATAAGTATATTTTCTGTAGGAACATCTGCTCAGCAGTTGGATGCAACATTTAGTACCAATGCTTCCCTTGAGATATTTGAATTGGATCTTTCAGATCCATCTTTGGATATGAAATCTTGTGCTACTTTTCCTTCTTCTCACAGGTATGAGGTTCAGCCTTAAATTTGAATTATGTGATTAATTATATGATGACTACTTCAATCTGTGATTATATAATTGTTATAAAATAAGCATTAAGTGTTTTTTAAAAGTATTTTTTTGTGAAGATGAAAGGAGTGTTTATACATTCTGCTGACTTTTAGTGCTGATTCTAATGTGTAGGGTGAGACAAAGAAGCTCAGTTCTTAGGTTTTTTTCTTTTCTCATAGTAAACTAAACTTCATTGGTATGTCATATCTCACTTGTTCATGTAGCTATGTCTAGGGAAAGGAGTAGTTATATTAACTATGATGTCTATGTGATTATTTCTTAAGAGCAAGTTTTTTTTTTTGGGGGGGGTCCAGTCGTGGGGCCTGAACTCTGGGCCTGGGTGCTGTCCCTCAGCTCTTCAGCTCAAGGCCAGCGCTCTACCACTTGAGCCACAGCACCACTTCCGGCTTTTTTTTTCTTTTTGCTTATGTGATGCTAGGGAATCGAACCCAGGGCCTCATGCATGCAAGGCAAGCGCTCTACCACTGAGCCACCTTCCCAGCCCAATAGCAAGTTATTTTTATGTTGTTCTTTATTTTTTATTTATTTATTTATTTTGGGTCCGGTCGTGGGGCCTGAATTCTGGGCCTGGGCCCAGCTCTTCAGCTCAAGGCTAGTGCTCTACCACTTGTGCCACAGCGCCACTTCCAGCTTTTTTTTCTGCTTATGTGGTGCTGAGGAATCGAACCCAGGGCCTCATGCATGCAAAGCAAACGCTCTACCACTGAGCCACCTTCCCAGCCCCTTCTTTGTTCTTATCTATATTTAGAAACATACTTTTTTTTTTTTTGGCCAGTCCTGGAGCTTGAACTCTGGTTCTGGGTGCTGTCCCTCAGCTTCTTTTACCACTTGAGCTACAGTGCAACTTCTGGCTTTTTTGGATAATTTATTGGAGATAAGAATCTCATGGACTTTCCTGCTTGGGGTGGCTTCAAACCTTGATATTCGGATAGTGTGAGCAACCAGCACCTGACTAGAAACAAATTTCATAAAAATGTGTTGATATGGTTTCTGGTGCACTGAATATAAATGACCCTGTTAAGTACTTATGCTCTATCATAATGCAGAAAAGGGTGCTTTCATTGAGTAATAAAATAAGCATATTGTCTCAGTGTTTTAGCAAGTTTTAAAGAGATTGTATCTTACCTAACAATATAGCTTAAATCATGGAGTTTTATGGGCCTCTCTTATAATTATGTAACACACACACACACACACACACACTCTCTCTCTCTCTCTCACTCTCTCTCTCTTTTAGAGCCGTCTGTTGTGATGGCAATCCAGGATATATTTTCTCCTCACCACCATCTGTCTCACCACAGCCATGTATGCCACCTTTATATCTTACCTCTTTTATTCTCTATCACAAATCACAGATGTAATTTTGATACCACCTTTTTATTATCATGATAGATTGTTTTCCATAGAAAATTTCAGGTAACTCCCCTAATACCAGCACTGTTTTAACAGAATACCTTTGGCTATTTCATATAGAATGTACTCTTTTTCAAGAAAAGTTGATGGTAGCAGCTCTATTTTATAGACAAAACAAGAGATTAAATAACTTGCCCAGGCTCTCACAGTTTCTAAATTGGTAAAACATATTTAAGTTGGTATCTTTGACATGTAAGTAAACTTTGTTACTTTGTATTAGCCCTGTAGGAATCTTTATGCTAGCCAGCTCTAGTGCTTTACACTTACAAGCTTAGTTACTCACTGAGGCTGAGTTCTGAGGACTGAGGTTCAAAGCCAGCCCAGGCAGGAGACTCTTACTTCCAATTAACCACTAAGAAACACAGAAGTGGCCCTATGGATCAAGTGGTAGAGTGCAGCTTTAGAGATTAAAAAATCTAATATGCATATGCAATTATAAGTAAGAAATAAAACGCCCATTTCGCTGAAGTCATGCAGTTCCTAGAAGTTGAGGAGAAACATGTTTTTATAGTATTTAGAAAAACATAAAAGTAAAATGTGTAATTGTAAGTTCTTTTCTGCTAGTTTCTACAAATTCTGTTTGGCTTCACAAGTAAGTTACTGTGTTCATTTTCTCCTAAAGGTATCACAAGTTGATTTGGGGGCCTCATAAGATTAATCCCAAAGGAGATGTCTCTGGAGTTCTGATTGCAGGTGGAGAAAATGGAAATATTATTCTTTATGATCCTTCTAAAATTATAGCTGGAGACAAAGATGTTGTCATTGCCCAGAATGACAAGCACACTGGTCCTGTGAGGGCCTTGGATGTAAACATTTTCCAGGTTTGGTTTTGATATTTATTCCTAGTTCTTAAAATATGTACTACACTTTTGAAGTAAATTTATGAATCTACTATGCCTCAATTTTAGTATTTATGCTGAAAAAAGGTGCCTGTTATAGCTTGATGAATGAGTTTACTTTGAGAATGGTAAGTTCAAAGTTACGATCAGGATGAGTAATACTCCTTGAAGGCAGCAGGCTAATAGGTCTGTAGGTATTATGTCATCTGACTGGACAGTTTTAATTATTAGGAATTTCAGAGATTAGAAACTTTGGCTTATAAAAATTCATGATTGCAGTCTGGGGTAATTTTGCTTTTAGAACTTCATTTTGTTTTACTTGCTTGATTAATACTTCATTTGTTTAAGGGCACCAACAGTAGTCATTTTTATTCATAATTGAATGTCTAACTCATAAAATAGTGTTTCAATAAATATTACTGCTTGAAAAAAATGTGCTAGTTCTGCAATATGTTGGTGCTATGGTATCTAGGTAAGTTATCATATTAACTGGGAAATTTTGTAATTATGACAAAGATATTATTTACAACTATGAAATAATAAAAACTATACAAATAATGAAAATTTACCATCAGTATTACTGTGTGTGTGTTTGTGTGTGTGTGTTTATGTGTGGGTGATACTGGGGTTGGATTCAGAACCTCACTCTTGCTAGATAGCCATTCTGCTCTTGAATCACATCCTTTTGCCTTCATTAGGTTCAAATAGGATCTCACTTTTTCCTTGAGCCAGCCTAGAATAATCATTTTTGTTAGGCATGGAGCTAGGATGACAGATACATGCCAAACTCAGCTTTTATTGGTTGAGATATGGTCTCAAGAACTTCTTGCTTGGCCTGTCATTGAGCTGTGATCCTCCTGATCACAAGTAGCTAGGATTATACATATTAGCCATCGTGATGGTGGATTTAACTATTTCTGTTTTTTTCCCCATACTTTCCAATTTAGCTATTCCTGAATGCAATAATTGGTGAACTTTTTTGTCTCATCCAATCAAATGCAAAGCTACAGAAAATAGTTTTTCTATATGATTAATATGATTGATTAAAGTTTATTCATGTAATTACTTTTTGTAATATCTTTAAACTTAATTCCATTCTCAGACATATTTTTACTTTAAATAGTTTTGTAATATATTTCTTTATAAAGAACTCTCCCTCCACCTTTTATTTTTTAATGGTACAAGGGATTGAATCCAGGACCTTGTATATAAGGCCTCCTATGTAAGCCCTCTATCTCTTGAGTTATATCCCTACCCCTCTAAAAATTTTTGATGAAGAATTATACGTAATTATTTAAGAACTAGACATGTGTTTGTTTGTTTTTTTTTGGGTCCGGTCGTGGGGCCTGAACTCTGGGCCTGGGCACTGCCCCTCAGCTCTTCAGCTCAAGGCTAGCACTCTACCGCTTGAGCCACAGCGCCACTTCCGACTTTTTTTTCTGCTTATGTGGTGCTGAGGAATCGAACCCAGGGCCTCAAGCATGCAAGGCAAGTGCTCTACCACTGAGCCACCTTCCCAGCTCTGTGTTTTTTTTTTGGGGGGGGGTGGTCCGGTTGTGGGGCCTGAACTCTGGGCCTGGGCACTGTCCCTCAGCTCTTCAGCTCAAGGCTAGCGCTCTACCACTTGAGTCTTCAGCTCAAGGCTAGCCCTCTACCACTTGAGCCAGAACACCACTTCCGGCTTTTTTCTTTTTGCTTATGTGGTGCTAAGGAATCGAACCCAGGGCCTCAGGCATGCAAGGCAAGCGCTCTACCACTGAGCCACCTTCCCAGCCCCCCAGCCTTGTGTTTTTAACTAAATAGAAAACTGTATGTGCTAAAATAGACATTGTCTTTCTCTGAGCAGTTATTTTGAATTTTCTTTATTCATAAATACTAGTTATTTTTAAAATTATTAAAGTGATTCGTTAATATTTCCTTTCTAAATTGTTATAATAAAGGTCATTATCATTTCATAATTAGTTACAATTTGTATTACAGACTAATCTGGTAGCTTCTGGTGCTAATGAATCTGAAATCTACATTTGGGATCTAAACAGTTTTGCAACTCCTATGACACCAGGAGCTAAAACACAGGTAATGTACTGATTTTGAACAATGATATCAAAGGAACCAGAGTAGCTCTTCTAAAGTTATTTGTTTCAGTTTTTAATTCTTTTTCACACAGATCATTGCTTAGATGTCATTGATTTTTCTTCAGCATAGTAAAGTATTAATATAGTAACTTTAAAGTGTCAGTAAGTCCCTTTAAAGTAAGATAGTCAGTAGATCCTTTATTCAGAACTTACCACCTGATAGATACTTTTCATTATAATAGACAAAGAAAAGTATACAAAATGGACCAATATCTTTAATAATTTACATACAGTATTATTTTTAAAAATTCTCTGGATTTTAAGATAAGCTATACTTTCTGTATGTTTCCTGTAGGTTGGGTAAGAACAGATTTTCCCTGCTCTTCTTTGAGTTTTTCTTTATTGTATAATGGCTGATTTTAGAGGCCACTGTAACTAAGCCAAACATTTTGACATTCTTAGAGGTAGCATAATGGTAACATAGCCTACCTTATTTTTTGTTGTAGTCAAGGCTATAAACCTTTTCTGCTTAATTGTTGATCATGTTTGCCAGTATCTGCCTTGCAACAAAATTGCAATTAAATAAATAGTACTTGGGTTATAGCAGGGGTTCAATAAATGCATGTTACATGAGACTGTTTGAAATGACACACACACACACACACGTATGTATCTGTACTTTAAATGGTATTGTTTGTGCTGAGAATCTAGTAATTGAAATTTCAAATGGATAAATCAAATTTTAAAGTAATTATTTTCTAAAATAATAAGGCCCTGGTGGCTTGCACTTATAATCCTAGCTACTCATGAGGCTGAGATCTAAGGATTGAGGTTCAAAGCCAGCCTGGGCAGGAAACACATGAGACTCTTTTTTTTTTTTTTTGTCGGTCGTGGGGCTTGAACTCTGGGCCTGGGTGCTGTCCCTCAGCTCTTCAGCTCAAGGCCAGCGCTCTACCACTTGAGCAACAGCGCCACTTCTGGTTTTCTGGTGGTTTATTGGAGATAGGAGTCTCAGGGTCTCTCCTGCCGGGGCTGGCTTTGAACCACGATCCTCAGATCTCAGCCTCCTGAGTAGCTAGGATTCCAGGCGTGAGCCACCAGCGCCCCGGCTTTTGAGACTCTTATCTCTAGTTAACACCCAGAAAAATGGAATTTGCGTTGTGCTTCAAGGTGGTAGAGTACTAACCTTGAGCTAAAAAGCTCTGGGATAGCACCTAGGCTAGGCCCTGAGATCAAGCCCCACAACCAACTACAACAAAAACAAGAATTCAATTTTATAATTAGGTTTGATTATAATAAAGAAGTTGTCTTTAATAGTTTATTTCTTGTAGCCCCCAGAAGATATCAGCTGCATTGCGTGGAACAGACAAGTTCAACATATTTTAGCATCAGCCAGTCCTAGTGGCCGGGCCACTGTGTGGGATCTTAGGAAAAACGAGCCAATCATCAAAGTCAGTGATCATAGTAACAGGGTAAGTATGTGATTTATAATGAACATGTTGAGTTTCTGATTATTTTTCAGAGAAGACAACAAATCTAATTTTTATCCTGTCTTTTCATTGATACTGGAGTGAATCGAGTTCTATGGAGTTCTCTTCCTTTAGGAGAAGCTATAAAATTCCTGGCAAACCAGGTTGCATACTATTAATAATGACAGGAATTGGTTAAGCAAAAGAAGTATTCAGTGACATGGTTGGTTTTGCTTGCTTAGTTATTTAGAAGCATTGCAGTAGCTTCTTAAAATTCATTGTTAGTGTTTCTTAGGATCATAGGAATTTTTCTTGCTGTTGGAAATGTAAGTGTGAACTTGTGATTTCCAAAATCCTATCTTTATCTCCTACTCTGATTAGGTAAGAAATAAGCTAAAATTTCTCTCCCACTTACTCAATATATGCTGATGTAAGCCCATTAAAATCTCAACCTTACAAAATTTTTAAAATTTTGTCACATACTAGAAATAATTTAGATACAATTCAGAGATTTCTTTGCTTTTATTATATTGATTAATTCGAGATTTTTTAATAAACTGTCCCTCAGCTTGTCAGCCAGCGCAAGACTAGCACTCTACCACTTAAGCCACTTCCAGGTTTTTCTGCTTATGTGGTGCTGAGGAATCAAACCCAGGGCCTCATGCATGCAAGGCAAGCACTCTACCACTGAGCCACTTTCCCAGCCCTAAGTTTGCCTAAGAATACCTACATTTTTTTTTTTTTTTTTGTCGGTCATGGGGCTTGAACTCTGCTGTTCAGCTCAAGGCAAATGCTCTGCCTCGAGCCACAGCACCACTTCTGGTTTTCTGAGTGGTTTATTGGAGATAAAGTGTCTCACAGACTTTTCTGCTGGAGCTGCCTTTAAACTGATCCTCAGATCTTAGTCTCCTGAGTACTAGGATTATATGTGTTTTGTTTTCAGAAAACAAAAATCTGTTAAGAATATTTCTTTAGAAAAGGGTATTTCATTCAAATGCATCAGGAATTTTAAATCAAGTTTCAAAGGTATGAAACATAAAAATCATTTTAGTCCTCTTTCTGGTACATAAAAATATGAACCTCTAGACAATTCTCAATAATAATTTTGTCTCATATGAAATTTAGATGGTAGTTGTTATCCAATCATTTTTCCTTTATTTTTTTGTAAACTAAGATGATTAATAAAATGTGAATTTTAACTGTCCACAGATGCATTGCTCTGGGCTGGCATGGCATCCTGATGTTGCTACCCAGATGGTTCTTGCCTCTGAGGATGATAGATTACCAGTGATCCAGATGTGGGATCTTCGATTTGCCTCTTCTCCATTCCGTTTACTGGAAAACCATGCCAGGTATGATATTATTATTCTAAGGAACTTGATTGCTTATGTTCTAAAACATACTATTTTACATTAGCAGGTTTTTGTTTACTTGTTTGTTTTATTTTTTGTGCCAGTACTAGGGATTGAATAAAGGGTGCTGTCCCTTAGTGTTTTTGTTCAAGGCTAGAGCTCTGCCACTTGAGCTACATCTTCACTTCTGGCTTTTTGGTGGTTAATTGAAGAGAGTCTCATAGGCTTTCCTGCTTGCGGTGGTTCTGAATCTTAATCATCAGATCTCAGCCTCCTAAACAGCTAGTATTATAGGTGTGATCCACTGGCTTCTGGCTTTGTGTTTGTGTGTGTGTGTGTGTGCGCGCGCGCGTGTGTTTAATTGCTTTTTAAAAATTTGAAATAGCTGGGTGCCGGTGGCTCATACCTGTAATCCTAACTACTTAGGAGGCTGAGATCTGAAGACTGTACTTTAAAACCAGTCCGGGCAGGTAAGTCCATGAGACTTTTATCTCCAATTAACTACCAGAAAACTGGAAATGATGCTGTAGCTCAAGTGGTAGAACTCTTTCCTTGAGCTGAAGAGCTGAGGGACAGCCCCCAGACCCAGAGTTCAAGCCCCATGACCAAAAAAACAAAAAACAAAAAAAATGAAATAGTCTTACTACATTGCCTAAGCTAGCTTTGAAAACAAAATTCTCCAGCTTCAGCCTCTTAAATAGCTAGAATAATAGGTATGTGCCACCCTCCACCTGACTAGATATTTTTGAGGTTTTTTTTTCTTAAATACATTAATTTTATTTAACTTTTTTTTCTCTTGCCTTTTTTATTTTGTGAAATTACTTTTTCGTAGTTTTGTTTCACAACAAAATTGAGCTCTGTATACATACTCCTGGCATTTTCAACCCACAGAATCTCTCATTTATAAACACTTCCTGCCAGAGAGGTTGATACATTTGTTACAGTAAACCCATTGTTAATGCATCTGGCCAACCAGAGTTTGTAGTGTATATTAGGTTGACTCTTGGTGTTACACATTCTGTGAGTTTAGACAAATATGAAATGACATGTACAATGTAGAATAAACTAGTTTTTAAATATAAGTGCAAAAAGGAAGAAAAAAAGTGCAAAAAAATACAGCCTTGAAAGTTTCATGTCATTAACCTTGGTTGTACATGCTGTGCTGAGAGAAAACTAAGTCCTTGAGTTTGGTTATCAAGAAGGCATCTTCCAAGGCTGCTTTCTGCACAGGAATCTCCAACTATCACATTAAATATGAAAGCTGAATTTTCAACCCTGCGGTCACATACTCCCACCAAAAGTTCTTTTGAATGCAGCAAATTTTAGTTAACTTCTTGTAGTTCCCTCATGATGAGCAAGGAAAATGTATATGCTACTGATGAATTATATGAGTTTAAAAATAATTCCAATATGAACCTTTTCTCTTCCTCGTCAAACTTGGTGTAAGTGGTCTAGTTTTGTTTTAAAAAATCACGTCATGAGATTGCCAGGTTTCTGGTGGCTCACTGGCTACTCAGGAAGCTGAGATCTAAGGGTTGTGATTTGAAGCCAACCCAGGCAGGAAAGCCAGTGAGACTCTTTATTTCCAATTAACTACCAAAAAAAAAACAAAAACAAAAATGCGGTGTAGCTGTGGCTCAAGTGGTAGAGCACAAGCCATGAGCAAAAGAAGCTAAAGAATGTGCCCAGACCCTGAATTTAAGCCCCAGGACCAGCCCCCCCCCCAAAGAAAAAAGCCACGAGATTGTCTCTACTATAAAGTGGTACATAGGTCATACTATAAAAATAATGATTTTCTAAATTGCTAATATTATTACACTTTTAGACAAGTCTTGAAATGTGTTATATAATTTGATCTTTGCTAAGGTCATCAGAATTATGAAAATGAGTCTTTATAATAGTAATTTGATGTATTATTGTTGTCACTGGTATTTAGATACGTAAAGAGTTTATGAAAATTTGTTCAATATTGTTCAGTAGTATTTTCTGATTTCTTTTAGGGCATTTTCTTCTTTTTCATTTAGGGATATATAGACTTAAGTTTCAAATCATATAGCTTGTCTTCTCTATTAGCTGTAATTCTAGTTTCTAGTAGAGTCTTAATATAGGCATCATTATAGTAAAGACAAAATACTGATAATGACTTTGGATAGGGGAATATAGAGAAATTTTTTTTTTGTGCTAATCTGAATTTTCAGAACTTTTACCAGAAACAAGTTTTTCTATACTAAGGTTTAAAACATCATAAAATCATTACAACTATAAAGTCGTATCCTAGAATTTAGTTTGTAGTACTTCCTTATGTGATATTTTGAAGTTTTTTCTTTTAATCTTGAATACTTGTCTACTAACAGAAGATAGAAAATATAAACAAACAAAAAGAAAGGATCAAGTAGTTACAATTTTGCCCTCCACAAGTAAATTTTATTATATTTATTTAATTTTTTTGGGGGGGGTTCGGTCGTGGGGCCTGAACTCTGGGCCTGGGCACTGTCCCTCAGCTCTTCAGCTCAAGGCTAACGCTCTACCACTTGAGCCAAAGCGCCACTTCCGGCTTTTTTCTTTTTGCTTATGTGGTGCTGAGGAATCGAACTCAGGGCCTCAGGCATGCAAGGCAAGCGCTCTACCACTGAGCCACCTTCTTTGCCCTATTTATTTAATTTGTTTATGTAATTCTTATAGATCTTTTTACAAATAAGATATTTAAGCATATAGTCAGCATTTTTTTTCATTAATCATGAAGACTAGAAGTCATTTCTTTTTTTGTTTTTTGTTTTTTTTTGGAGGGTTTTTTGGCTGGTCCTGGCTTAAACTCAGGGCCTGGGCACTGTCCCTGAGTCTCTGTGCTCAAGGCTAGCACTCTACCACTTGAGCCACAGTGTGACTTCTGGCTTTTTTGTGCACTTTGTTGGAGATAAGACTCTCATGAGAACTTTTCTGACTGGGCTGGCTTCAAACTGTAATCCTCTGATCATAGCCTCCTGAATAGCTAGGATTACAGATGTGAGCCACTGGTGCCCAGCTTAGAAATAGATTTCTATTAACCTTTATTTCTGGTCTAGGAATCAAACCCCAGGGTCTTGTATTTGATATAGAAAAGCAAGCACTCAAACACTGAGCTACAACCCCAAATACTCTACCATCTAGTTTTATCTGTGTACTTTCTCATCAAAAGACAACCTGATCCAGGCATGATCCTGCCTGCCTTCAAGATGGAGGATCTGCCTACCTTATCCCAGTCAAGTTTGAGGCCAGCTAGGCATACTCAGTGAGACACTCAGCAATAGACATAGTAGTGTAATCCCCAATTCCAAAAAAGCAGAATAAAACAAAAATCCCACTTGTTATTTATTATTACATATTCCATGCTGGGCATTTGTTTTCAATATTTTGCTATCATGCATTTTTTTCTCTATATTTAACATCCTATTTATAATGATCAAAAATCATTCATTGCCTCCTAGAAAAGTTACACTAAATTATACTTCTGTTAACATTGTATGAGTCTCTATTCTAGACAAAAATAACTTAATTTTGGTTTCTCAATATTAAAAATTTCCTTAGCTTTTTGTATATTTTCTCCTTCTGT
Organism: Dipodomys ordii; assembly: GCF_000151885.1. Classification (NCBI taxonomy): domain Eukaryota; kingdom Metazoa; phylum Chordata; class Mammalia; order Rodentia; family Heteromyidae; genus Dipodomys; species Dipodomys ordii. Next base: position 10,989,356 of record NW_012267265.1, on the reverse strand, counting down.
GTTTTTTTATAGGGGAATTTTGGCAATTGCATGGAGCATGGCAGATCCTGAACTGTTATTGAGCTGTGGAAAAGATGCTAAAATTCTCTGTGCTAACCCAAACACAGGAGAGGTATGGGGAGGAAAATGTCTCTCAACCTTATAGCTGTTGTAGTTTTTCTGATTGAAAAAGCTGCGATAATATTCCTCCTAATAAAAATCTCTAAAAGAATCCAAATGGAGCTAGAATGCCATTAAACTAGTATTTTTTGGCTATACTAGAGTTTGTACTCAGGATTTTGCTTGCTGGGCAAACATTTTATCACTTGAACCACACTTACTACTCTATTTTTCTTATTAATAGTAGGATGATTTCCCTTACTTTTGGAACTGTAGATTCTAGTAAGGTGGATAATTATAAGTGCTTTTGTAGTATAGCTAAGTGGTAGACTGCGTGCCTAGCATGCCCAGGGCTCTGAGTTTGATCCCCAGCACTAGTATATACACAGACACATGCTCTGAGGACTCTAGCTTGTTTAGTTATTTTATTTCTGGTTTAATTTTTGAATATGATATTTGTAAGAATATACAAACATTAGGAACTTTAAAATTAGGGAAGCAAAAGGTAAAAAAATAAAAATAATAACAAATTTTACCCCTAGTAACTTGTAAATCAAGTAAATAACTTGCATTTTATACTGTGTCTACCCCTGTAAGTTAAAAATTTATGGAACTGTTTAATGATCATTTTCATATAATTTAATAATTAATTTTGCATGTGACTAGTATGTGTTTAGAATTTGAAGGAGTAGACATTTGATGTATGCTATAACTAAAAGAAGATTTTTTAAAATTCTATCTACAAATTAGGAATGGACAAGTCTTCAGTTTCATCAATAATCAATATTAGCATTGAAGACATGAGAAAGCTAGATACTGTTGGATTTTAAATGTCATGCAAAGTCCAAGTCAAGGACATTTGACTTTTGTTTTTGGTCAGTCATGGAGCCTAAACTCTGGGCCTGGGCACTGTCCCTCATCTCTTTACCTCAAAGCTCTACCAATTGAGCCACAACACCACTTCCAGCTTTTCCTGCTTATGGGGTGCTGAGGAATCAAACCCAGGGCTTCATGCATGCAAGGCAAGCACTCTACCACTGAGCCACCTTCCCAGCCCCCTTGATTTTTTTAATGCCTAAAACCCACACTCCTGTGAATTATCAGTTACCATACTAGCTTATAATTAACAAGTGTAATACCATTGTAAAGATGTTAGTCAGCTCTTTCTATGATTTTTTTATTCCCTTCTAAAGAAAAATGTTAATGCCATATCCTGTTATTTTTGTGCAACAAAAGGAATAGTGTATACATAATTCCTCTCTTGACTGAAAGCTGTGTAGGTCAATGAATGCTTCCCTTTTAAGATTGCTTTTTTTCTTGTTGTTGTTCATGGGGCTTGAACTCTGGTGCTGTCCCTGAGCTCTTCTGCTCAAAGCAAGTGCTCTACCACTTGAGCCACAGCACCACCTCCAGTTTTCTGGTGGTTAATTAGAGATAGTCTCATGGACTTTCCTGCCAGGCTGGCTTTGAACCTCGAGCCTCAGATCTCAGCTTCCTTAGTAGCTAGGATTACAGGTGTGAGCCACTGGCGCCCAGCAAGATTGATTTTTAAAAATATGACCCTGAATATTTTGAATGTGTGTATTTGGATAGTATCAGGCAAAAGCAGTTGGACCAGGGTACCTTTATATGGTCTTTCAGAACAACTACTGCTACTAAGTCAAGAACCTCAGTTTTTAAGGTGTTCACATTTAGTTAAAATGTTTGGTAGCATTCTAGAAAAGTTTACTAAATTATACTTTCGTTAGCAGTGTTGTATGAGTCTCCATCCTAGACAAAAATAATTTAATTTTGGTTTCTCATGATTAAAAATTTCCTCATCTCTTTGTATATTTTTATCTGTGCATTTTCTCATCAAAAGACAACATAGTTGGCTGTTATGATGGACCATTTTCATACTTAAAAGTAAAATTGTACAATTTGTTTCTTCTTTTTGACAGTTCTAGGGCTTGAACTCAGAGCCTGGGCACTGTCCCTGAGGTTCTTTTGCTCAAGGCTAGCACTCTGCCACATGAGCTACAATGCCATTCTGGCTTTTTCTGTTTATGTGGCACTGAGGTATTGAACCTGGGGCTTCGTGCATGTTAGGCAAGTTGTAGTACCACTAAGCCACATTCCCAGTCCTCATATAGTTTCTTTTCCTGGCTAAAGACAGTTTTGTTTTGTTTTTTAAGAAACTGTTTGATGGATGTGAAAGGTCCTGCCTATAATCCTAGCTACTTGAAGGAGATTGGCAGGATTGTACTTTGAGTTTTGCCACAATAAAAATACATAGATCTTTGAACAAAAGAAAAGACAACCTAAGGATATGATTCTAGTAGTAGAGCACCTATCTAATAAGACCCTGAATTTATACTCCAGTGCCACAAAAAAAAAAGTAAACTGTACTTTTGACATTATTTCAGCAAAAAGTATCTATATCCTTTTCTGACTTTTATTTTTTTATTTTTATTTATTTATTTTTTGCCAGTCCTAGGGCTTGAAGTCAGGGCCTGGGCACTGTCTCTGAGTTGCTTTTGCTCAAGGTTGGAACTCTACCACTTGGGCCATAGTGCCTCTTCGGGCTTTTTCTGTGTATGTGGAACTAAGGAATCAAACCCAGGGCTTCATGCGTGTTAGGCAAGCACTCTACCACTAAGCCACATTCTCAGCCCTAATATGTTTACTTTTATCCTAGGTGTTGTATGAACTTCCTACCAACACACAGTGGTGTTTTGACATTCAGTGGTGTCCTCGCAATCCTGCTGTCTTATCAGCTGCTTCCTTTGATGGTCGTATCAGTGTTTATTCTATCATGGGAGGGAGCACAGATGGTTTAAGGCAGAAACAAGTTGACAAGGTAATAGAACAGTGTTGAAGCTGTTGCTTATCACCCTTGAAGAAGATACTGTATAATTATTTTGAAAATGACTTTAACAATGTTGATTTCTAGACAATTATGTGTTTAAAATTTCTTGGGTATGATTTGAAAGAACTGCAGAATAGTGTGTATGTTACAGTTTCCTACCTTTCTTTCTTTTAGCTTTCTTCCTCTTTTGGAAATCTTGATCCCTTTGGCACCGGACAGCCTCTTCCTCCATTACAAATTCCACAGCAGACTGCTCAGCATAGTACAGTGCTGCCTCTGAAGAAGCCACCGAAATGGATCCGAAGACCTGTGGGAGCTTCCTTTTCAGTAGGTGGATTTTACTTTATGATTCATAGAAACAAAGGAATTTTCTAATAAAGAGAATCATTCAAATGGCACAAGTTTGGGGTGAGATGTATTTGTGTTCATATACTATCCTACCATTTTTGTGTGTATGTGTGTGACAAGTCCTGAATCTTGAACTCGAGGCCTGGGCTGTGTCCCTGAACTTTTTTCTTAAGGCTAGCACTTCACTATGCAGCCACAACTCCAGCTTTTTTATGGTTAATAGTAAGAATCTCACTGACTTTCTCAGCCACTTGAGTAGCTAGGATTACAGGTGTGAGCCACTGGCACTCATCTCAATTCATTCATTCACTCATTTAGTATCTGGGGCTTGTCTTGGGGTTTGAACTCAGGGCCTAGGTACTGTCCCTGAACCTTTGCTCAAGGCTAGTTCTCTACCACTTAGGCCATAGTTCAACTTCTGGCCTTTAAGTTTAAATTGGGGGTAAGACTCTCATGGACTGTTCTGCCTGAGCTAATTTTGAACCATAACCCTCAGATATCAGCTTTCTTAGTTGCTGGGCTTATAGGTGTGAACTACCAGCTCCTGGCTCATCTCCTTTTTCATGTCTATCCATAATGTCCATTCCTAAATATTTTCTTTTTGATGCTGTTGTGGTCGTTTTCTTAATTTCCTTTCAAACCATTCATTGTTGGTATGTAGAAACAGATACATTTTGGGTGTTGATTTTGTTCCCACAACTTCACTTATACATATTGCTTCTAACTGGACTTTGGTGGTTTCTTTTGGCTATTCTATATATCAGATGTCATCTGTGAATAGATAGATTTTTGACTTTTCTTTTTGAAGTTTTTAAGTAGTTGTAAAAAGGAGGTGCCATTTAACAAATAAGCTTATGAATATAATGCATCTTGATCGGTGTCACTCCCTTTAACATTCATACCCTACCTTGTCCATCCCTTCCCTTACTTTTCTTAATTTTGTGGTATATACAATGAAATTTTTTTTTTTTTTTTTTTTTTGGTCATGGTGTTTGAACTCAGGGCCTGGGCACTGTCCCTGAGCCCTTTTGCTCAAGGCTAGTGCTCAGTTTGAGCTAAATACCACTTCTGGTTTTCTGGTGGTTAATTAGAGAAAAGAATCTCATGAATTTTCCTACCTGGGCTGGTTTTGAACTTGGATCCTCAGTTCTCAGTCACCTCAGTAGCTAGGATTACAGATGTGAGTCACTGGTATCCAGTTTACACTATGCTTTTTTAATTTTCTTGCTTTTTTATTTTCTTTTTCTTGCTCCTTAACTTTGGCTAGGACTTTCAGTACAATATTGGAAGTGGTGAGAGGTCCATCCTTATTACTAATCTTAGATGACAAACTTTTAGCTTTTTACCATTAAGTATAATGTTAGATTTCGATTTTCTCGTATTTGACCTTTATGTTGAGAAAATTTCCTTTTAAGTACATTCCTGCTGCTAAAATAAAATGCCACAGAGTGTATAGCTTACAGACATTTACGACATTTATAAACAATAGAAATTTACTTCTGATGGTTTTGGACTATGGAAGTCCATGATCAAGCACCAGCAGGTTAATGGTAATGATGACCTGGTCTCTGCTTCTGAGATTTCATTGTTTCTGCATGCTCCAGAGGGAGCTATGTGCTAAAATATGAGAAGATAAAGTCCTTACTAGTTTTTGCCTGTTCTTCTATAAGGCTTTATTCCATTCATCCTCTTGACTTAAATTGCCACTTAAAGGCCCCACATCAAATACTATCATATTTATTTTTTGTTCCATGAATGCTAGAAGTTAAGCATACTTTCAACCCATAGCACTTTTTTTTTCCTTGCCTGTCCTGGGGATTGAACTAGGGGCCTGGGTCTAGTCCTGGGCACTTTCGCTGAGCTTCTGTTCTCAAGGTTAGTGCTCTACCACTTGAGCCACAGCTTCACTTCTGGCTTTTTGTGGCTAATTGGAGATAAGAATCTCTACAGACTTTTCTGCCTGTGTTAGCTTCTAACCTCAATCTCAGATTTCAGCCTCCTGAGCAACTAGGATTAGAGGCATGAGCCACTCATGCCCAGCTTCCATAACACCTTCTATTCCTTCTTTGTGAACTGCATTGTGAAATAATATTGAATTTTGTTTGGTATCTTTCTTGCATCAATCGACAGAATTGAATGTTTTATCCTCCTTTTGCGTCGTGTACATTGTACTTTGATGTTTATATATGTGAACTAGACTTGAATCCCATAGGTGAATCCCACTTGGCTCTGGTGTAGATTGAAAGGCCATCTTCCTTTCAGTGTACTATTGAATTCAGTGTGCTGGTACTTATTGTAGATTTTTTTTTTTTTTTTTTTGGTCGGTCATGGGGCCTGAACTTTGGGCCTGGGCACTGTCCCTCAGCTCTTCAGCTCAAGGCTAGTGCTCTACCACTTGAGCCACAGTGCCACTTCCAGCTTTTTCTGCTTAGGTGGTGCTGAGGAATCGAACCCAGGGCCTCATGCATGCCAAGCAAGCACTCTACCACTGAGCACCTTTCCAATCCCTTATTGTGGATTTTTTGCATCAGGATTAATAAAGGATTAATAAAGGATTTTGGTATCAGAGTAATACTGGCCTTATAAAATGAATTTGGAAGAATCCCCTCCTTATCTAGTTTTTGGAAGTGCTTGGGAATTGGTATTAGTAATTCTTTAAATGTCTGTATTTTCAAGTAAAACTAGTCCTGGCCTTTTCTTTGAGGGAAATTTTGAATTATTGATTCAATCACCTTAATAATTAGAAATTTGTTCTTACTGTTTGTTTAAATGGTAATACAAATGGGTTTTAATTCAAAAGTCAAGTTATGAGGACAATGTACCCTTCCATTGTTCTACCTCATCTTTCCCATCCCATCCCTACCCTCCAGTTACATAGTTCAGTTTTTGAATAATGTACATTGAGTATAATGACTATTTGCTCATCTTTCCTTTCCTTTTTAAAAAATTTTTTATGCTTAGTATAGGGTATATGTCTAGGAATTTACAACTTTTGAGGATCTAATTTGCTGTTGTATAATTGTAATAGATTAAGTATCTCTTTTATTTCTGTGATCTCACTTGTGTAATAATCTATTCTTCCAATTGTAGTTTTTGTTATTTGTCTTCTTTTTCTTTTCCTATTCTAGTCTAGCTAAAGTTTGTCCATTTGTCAACTTTTTTTTTTTTTTTTGTCAGTCATGGGGTTTGAACTCAGGGCCAGGGCTCTGTCCCTGAGCTCTTTTGCTCAGGGTTAGTGTTCTACCACTTTGAGCCACAGCTCTACTTTGGTTTTTGAGTGGTTAATTGGACTTTTCTGCCTGGGCTGGCATTAGAACCCTGATCTTCAGATATTAGCCTCCTGAGTAATTGGTTGTTTATTCACTTGAGTTGTTTTTCTATTCACTATTTTGTCTACTCACATCTTCATTATTTTCCTCTAATAACTTTGGGATTAGTTTTTTCTTCTTGTTCTGTTCTTATAGGTGCTTGCTTTGAGATTTTTAGTCTTTTTAGTATAAGTATTTTCTGCTTTGAATTTTCTCTTAGTGCTTTCACTACATTTCATAAGTTTTAGATTGTTGTGTTTCTATTCAAGATACTTTCTAATATCCCTTGTAATTTCTTCTTTGATTTTACTTTTACATAGTTGTGAATCTTCCAGTTGTCTCTGCTTCTAAAATTTTATTATACTGTGATTGGAAAAAGTTGTTTTCAATCATATCAGTCATAAATTTGTTTGGTTATATGATTTGCAGAATTTCAATCTTAATTATTTTAAATTTGGGGCCAAGACCAGACTTCAAACTTTTTGTCTGATGCTTTTGCTCATTGGCTGATGCTCTGTCACTTAAACTTTGCCTCCAACCCCTCAATCTTAAATTTTTGATTGTTTGGTGGCTTAATATGTGATTTTTCTTGAAGAAGGTTATGTGTGACCTCGAGTAGACTTGTTTAGTCTGCTAATAGTGAATGAAGTGTTCTGTAATGTTTTATGAGTTCCGTTTGTCTGAGTGTTTTCCAAATCCTGTCAGTTTACTGATCATCTGTTGGGTTGATATATCCATTACTGACAATGAGAGATTGAAATCTTCTGTTACGTAGTTAACTGTTTTCTCTTTTCATTTCTGTCAGTTTGTTGCATATATGTTTCATATATATTAATGTTTATTTTACATAGAATGAATAAATATAAATTTCTTATGATATCCAGTATATAGATCTTAGCTATGGAGACTCAGTTGTTTTACATTTTTGTGAAATTCCAAATCATGGTATTACCTAAAACTTACTTTGCTCATTTCTGTGCCTATTAATGTTAATTTTATTTTCATGATGAGTACTGAAAATGAAGAGCATTAATTGAAGGCTAGAATAAGATTGTAAAACATAGGAGAATGTAAGCCACATTCATCCAAATAGATATATGAGTAGTCCATAGTTGATTATTGTAGCAAGTTTGCAATAGACATTTTATGATGATTAAATGTGACCCCATTCATTTTTTTTTCTCTTACAGTTTGGAGGCAAACTGGTTACCTTTGAGAACGTTAAAGTGCAGTCTCAGCAGGGAGCTGAGCAGCAGCAGCAGCAGCAGCAACATGTATTCATTAGTCAAGTGGTAACAGAAAAGGAGTTTCTCAGCCGATCTGATCAACTGCAGCAGGTTGTGCAGTCTCAAGGATTTATCAATTACTGCCAGAAAAAAATTGATGCTTCTCAGACTGAGTTTGAGAAAAATGTGTGGTCCTTTTTAAAGGTAAACTTAGTATTTGAGACTGTTTTATTTCATTATTTGTAAAATTATCTGTCATTCTAAAATCTCTCTTAAACATTTGTAAAAGTATGATTTTAGGAATTTATGGTGAAATTTAAGAAACTAGAGCTTAGGATAGTATTACATGCTTGTAATCCCTGTAATTGAGAGGCTGAGAATGGAAGATCTTGAGTCAGGCCATTCTTGCTTATATAAATCAGTTCTTGGGCTTGAACTCAGGACCTGGGCACTGTCCCTGAGCTTTTGTGCTCAAGTCTAGTGATCTACCAGTTGAGCCTCAGCTCCACTTTTGTTGTATAATTGGAATTTCATGGACTTCAATTAAAATCTTCTGAAAATTGTAAGAAAATTTCTATTTATTTATTTATTATTTATTTATTTAAGTATGTGCTGGTCTTGGGCTTGAATTCAGTTCCTGGGCACTGCCCCTACGCTTTTTTGCTCAAGGCTAGCACTCTTCCACTTCAGCCACAGTGTTGCTTCTTGCCTTTTGGTGGTTAATTGGAGATAAGAGTCTTAAACTTTCCTGCCTGGGCTGTTTTGAACCTTGGTCCTCAGATCTCAGCCTCCTTAGTAACTAGTATTATAGGTGTGAGCCACTGTCACCAGGCAACATCACTTCTTCGGTCAAAATATTTCTTCCTTTTTTCCTCTGACAACCTGAATTGAAGTATTTTTAAAATAGTAAATACAAAGATATATTTAAGAAGATAATATTCAGTAGGCCTATTTTAAATTAGAACATAAACATTATACTAGAAACAAAATGTTTAGTATCTAATAGTAAAATAGTAGAGGGAAATAGAAGAAGAGGAAAGAGAAGAGGAGAGGCTGGATATATTTCTTATCCTTTCAATAAAGAAGAATTTCAGGAAGGGAAGAAATCCCTTTCAAAGAAGTACATTTTTGACAGCAGATCAAAACAAGAAAAATTTCCTGACTGGTCATTTTACTTCTAATATATAGTTAAATTCTAAAATTATAGGCTTTATATTTTATAATTAAGCATGAATTTTGATAAAGAATTTTAAATTACAGAATGTTTCATACAGTGTGAGTTTTGCACTCATGTAAACTGAATGTGTTATACTTAAAAACTTATACATCGTAAATCAGCTTTTTTCAACCAGGATAATTAGTTACCAGTATACTTAATAGTAGCGAGTTAATGAAGTATAGTGGAAAATACCTAACAAGTAATCTTAGTACTTGAGAGGCTGAGGCAGGAAGAATCATGAGCTCAAGGCTAGTAATAGGCTCCAGGTAAGCCTTAGTTCTATAGCTAGACCCTGTCTTTTCATTTGAAAAAAGAAATGAAAAGGCAAAAAAAAAAAAAAGCTAGTTTTAAAAAATCCACTCTTTAGATTCTTTTCTAACAATCTTGAGGATGATAAAGTAGACTTTCAATATTTGTAATAATTTTGCTTAGGATTTAACCAATTTTTATAAAAATATACTTTAAATGTAAGTCTTTGTTTCAAAAATGCTTTGCTTTTTGGTTAGGTAAACTTTGAGGATGATTCTCGTGGAAAATATCTGGAGCTTTTAGGATACAGAAAAGAAGATCTTGGAAAGAAGGTAAGCTTTTGGGAAAGTTAAGTGTCTGTTCTTTAATAAAATATTTGTTTATCTATTTTAATAAAGTTCTTCACAAATTATCTCAAATCTGAAAGTAAACATTTTAGAAGAATTGATGTTAGTTTGCTAAAATTTGGAATGCAAAACTCTGCTTTGTACCTGGATTTAGAATTTGCCAGAACTAATCAAAATTGTCAGAAACAATTTGGCCTTGACAGATAAGACACTGTGAGTCTCAAATAGTAGAAGTAACATTGAGATTTTAACAGGGTATGTGGCCTTGTGTGGGAAAGAAACTTAGAAATCCCCCTATGTTCTGTATTTCAACTTATCACAATTTTCCATATTAGTTGTGCTTATTTATACTTTTGGCACACATTTTTCGAACTTTGTTGAGTTAATCTAGCTAACAAGTAAGTATGTATTTTACAACAGAAGTGTCAATTATTATTATTTTTTTTGGGTCTGGTCATGGGGCCTGAACTCTGGGCCTGGGTGCTGTCCCTCAGCTCTTCAGTTCAAGGCTAGCGCTCTACCACTTGAGCCACAGCGCCACTCATGTGCTTGCAAGGCAAGTGCTCTACCACTGAGCCGCCTTCCCAGCTCCAGAAGTGTGAATTATTGTACTGAATCTTAGTAAATAGAAAATCCCAAGTGATTTGCTCCATAGTTTAACTTTAAAAAATCCCTTTTAGGATGACATTGTCCAAAAAAGAAATGTACTCATTACCTGACATAAAATGATAACCCTTCTGTACAAGACCTTAATAATAACAAAGCAATTATATTTTTAAAAATCTCTTTTAAAAAGATGAAATCAAGCCAGGCGCCTGTGGCTCACTCCTGTAATCCTAGCTACTCAGGAGGCTGAGAGCTGAGGATCACGTTTCAAAGCCAGCCCACCCAGGAAAGTCGGAAACTCTGATCTCCAATAAACCACTAGAAAACCAGAAGTGGCGCTGTGGCTCAAGCGGAAGAGCACAAGGACAGCGCCCAAATCCCAGAGTTCAAGCCCCATGACTGACAAAAAGAAAAAGATGAAATCAGCCAGGTGCTGGTGGCTTATGCCTTTAACCCTAATTCAGGAGATTGAGATCTGAGTATTTGGATGTGAAGCCAGCCCTGGGCAGGAAAGCTTGTGAGGATATTATCTTCAATTAACTACTAAAAGCCAGAAGTGGAGCTATGGCTCAAGTGGTAGAGCTAGAGCCTTGAGCAAAAAAGCTCAGGGATGGATAGCCCATGCCCTGAGTTCCAGCCCAAGAATCAGCACAAAAGCAACCAGCACAAAGCAAACAAATAGCCTCCCCCCCCCCCAAAAAAAAAAATCCTCCAATCAACCTAATAAGAACTTCTGTGGATTTTTGCCAACGAAAAATAGGGTAAGAGGTGAACATTTATTGTATGTCCTGAAATAGAATTCCAGTTAGTAGGTGAGTTGTTATTTTTATTTCAGATTGCTTTGGCCTTGAACAAAGTGGATGGATCCGATGTGGTAAGGAGGTCTTTAAAAATAGCTACCTTCTGAGAAAAAAGCAAATAGCTATCTTCTGAAAGTTGATTAAGTTGTAAGAAAGAAGTATAAGAACTTTATCTGTTGATGTCTTTTGTGCCTTATGGTGTAAAAATAAATGCCAATCCTAAATACTTTAACAAATTCAAAATTCTCAGTTAAGTTTAGCTGGGAAAGCATTCCTTTATTTTGGCATAGTTTTTTAAATTTTGTAAAGGAAGAAAATTGGAATCAGATGACTGCTTAGATACTTGCAGTAAATGTCTCTCGCAAATGGATGACATTTGGTAGGGAAAAAAAGGGAAGATTTTAGCAGTAATTGTTCGTTGCTTTTCCTGCAATGTTTCTCAAGTAAATTTACTTGGTATTGCTTCTTACGATCAAACTAGCTCTTGATGTTATTGGTTGGGTCTTTCATCTTCCTTGTTACTAATAAACTTTTAATGCTACCTTCTTCAACTTCCTGTGTGATTGTTTTGTGTACCAAAGGCTCTTAAAGACTCTGACCAAGTAGCACAGAGTGATGGGGAGGAGAGCCCTGCTGCCGAAGAGCAGCTCTTGGGAGAGGTACTTATTTTTTTTTTTTCATATTATATTGGACAAGGATGTGATATTTATGTATCTCACATTGAATCATAGAAAATTATCTTGACTACCTTACAAAATGAAGTTGTAGCATATTGTTTTCCTAAAACTATTTACAGTAGGAATCTGTTTACCTAGACTGACAGAAATAATCACCTCTGAACTCTAGTTCTCTTACCTTGCTTGTGGATTGTATAGTTTAAAAGTAACAACTCATTTGAAGTTAAATGAATTTGGTCAGATGGCAGTTAGCATGTTAAAACGAAGAGATCTTATTTAGAAATCTGTTTATTGCATGTCAACTTAATTATTTTTTTAGCATACTAATATTTAGGGACCATTACGTATAGTTTAGGCTTTGAATTAGCCCTGAACTTGGAATGCAAATAAAAAATACTCCTCTGAACTAAACTGATTGTCATGATTTACTGTTCATTCTCCTTAGTTACACTACTTATGCTTGATAATTGTTGTAACTAATTAAGAGTCCTTGAACACAGAATTGTATCATTTTTTCCTTTTTAATTTCTGGAGCACCTTAACCACTAATAACTAATTCTATAATTTACTTTTCTTGTTTCTAATTTTATTTCATTTTGGAAAATTAATCAACAAGTTCTTCTCATCTCATCTTTTTCTTTTTCATTGCTCTTTGTCATAGGGGAATATCTTAAATATGGAATATTTTATATAATCATTTAAGTTATAAAAACAATGCATCAATATATTTAGACTTAAGATTATTATTAAAAAATATTTTTCCCTTGAAATCAGTCTCCTAGCATTTAACAGAGAAACAAGATAGGGATAAAAAAATCTTAATAAAATTTGAACTCATTTGTGGGAATGCCTAGAGAGAATTGTAGATGTATAAATATTGTATATTTGTTTGTTTTTAATTACATTAACTATTTTAAGTAAAAGATTTGATAATATATTATGAATTATAAGTAATAATGCTTGAAAAAATTGTGTTTAAAGGGATAAATCTACACTTTCAACAAGTTTGTACCACTTGACCTTGTGTATATTTTAGAAATCCAATAAAAGCTGTTTGTAGAAAGCTAATTTGAAAAAGTTAAACGAGGAAAGTTTGATTTGTGCATTATGTATGATACTGGGGATTAAAACCAACGACTCTTACAAATGCTTTCAAATGCTTTATTCACTTGGGGAAAGTTGATTTTTTTTCTTTGGTGGGTAGTGGCGCTTGGACTCTGGGCCTGGGTGTTGTCCCTCAGCTCTTCAGCTCAAGGTGAGCACTCTACCACTGAGCCACAGCGCCACTTTCTGGTTTTCTGGTGGTTTACTGAGTATGGCAGGCTTTGAACCGCCATACTCAGATCTCAGCCTCCCGAGTAGCTAGGATTACAGGTATGAGCCACCGACACCCGGTTTATAGTTGATTTTTTTGTAATACAAATATTAACTAGTTGCACATGAAGTTATGCTATACTCTGCAGTAAAATGTTTCAGTTCCACAATGCTTTTAATTTTAAGAATTTACATTAAAATATACAGGTAACACACAAGCACAGAAGATAGTTTGTCTTGTAGGAGAGCAGGATTTTTTTGTGTTTTTTTCTTTCTTTTTTTTGTTGTTTTGCTGGTCCTGGGCCCTCTTCCTGAGCCTCTTTGTGTTCAGGGCTAGTGTTCTACCCCTTGAGCCACAATGCCACTTTCAGTGCTTTCTGAGTAGTTTATTGGAGATAAGAGTCTCACAGACTTTCCTGCCCTGGCTGGCTTTGAACCATGATCCTCAGATCTCAGCCTCCTGATCTAGGATTACAGGTGTGAGCCACTGGCACCCAGCAGTATTTTTCTTTAAAAAGAAACAGTTTAGAATATTAGTATAGACTTTACAAGTTGAACATTCCTAATTGAACTAGAATTTGGGATTTGAATTATTTCAGATTTTAATTTTTTCCTGTAAATATTCAAACTATTGCCCTACAAGTTCTCTCTGTCTATCTGTCTGTCTTTCTGTCTGTCTCTCTCTCTCTCTTTTCCTCCCCCCTCTGTATAACCAGTTTAACCTGTTCTGTCAGATATGACTAATTTGGGAGAACATGAAATATATAATTGGATTTGGGTATATTTAAATATTTATAAATACTATTTTTTCTTTATGGTGCTAGAGATCAAACCCAGGGCCTCACATATGCTGGGCAAGTACCCTACTACTGAGCTGCACTTATCTGCAGCCCCCTATATTGCTTTCGAGAGTTTAGTTGTTGTTGTTTGTTTTTGCTGGAGCTGGAGCTGGAACTCAGAGCCTCAAGTTCTTGCTAGACTTTCTCACTCACAACTGGTGCTCTACCAATTTTCCATGTCTGCACTTCCACTTCCAACTTTTCTGCTGGTTAATTATAGATAAGACTATCTTGTTTTTTTTTCTGCCTCTGGTCGCTTCAAAACCAAGATCCTCAGATAGAAGCCTGCTGAGTAGATAAATTATAGGTGTTAGCCACTGGCTCCTGGCCCTATATTGCTTTTGTGCTGAGAAACATCAAGGATTTTTTTCATGATTTAATTAAAATAAAAAACGCTATAATCAAACTTAGTAGGCTGGAATGTATAAATGTATAGAATTGTTTGTTTTAAAATTTAAATATAATTTAAATCGTGTACATTTTGAATGTTTAAAGCTACTCAGAATAGGGCATCTAAAAAAACAGATTCTTCATTGTTTGTTTGTTTGGGTGCCTGTTCTGGGCCTTAAACTCAGGGCCTGGGTACTGTCCCTGAACTTTTGTGCTCAAGTTAGTAATACTTCTTAGAGCCACAGCTCCATTTCTGGCTTTTTGGTAGTTAATTGGAAGTAAGAGTCTCATGGACTTACCTGCCTCAGCTGGCTTTGAACCATGATCCTCAGAGTAGCCTCTTGAGTAGCTAGGAGTATAGGTGTAAGACACTGATACCTGGCTGATCCTTTACTTTTGGTAGTAACTTTGCTATTCAGAGCTGGAGTATCTTAGAAAACGATATTTCTTCACTTTTTTTTTCTTTTCTTATGCTAGTCATGGGCTTGAACTTGGGGCCTGCACTCTGTCCCCTGAACTTCTTTGGCTCAGGGCCAAGTCCTTTACCACTTAAGCTACAGGTCCACTTTTGGCTTTTTGCTGGTTAATTGGAGATAAGTGTCTCATAGACTTTCCTGGCCAGGCTGGCTTCAAACTGTGATCCTCTGTTCTCAGCCTTTTGAGTAGCTAGGATTACAGGCATGAGTTATTGGTGCCTGGCAGATTCTTTACTTTTGATAATAACTTTTCTGATACCTATAATAAATAGGTACACTTGTATTTGGTTGTGGTTTTCCTTCCTTCCTTCCTTTTTTTTTTGGTCAGTCATGGGGCTGACTGGATGCTGCCCCTGAGCTTTTTTGCTCAAGGCTAGTGCTCTGCCATTTTGAGCCACAGCCCCATTTCCAGTTTTATTGGAGATAAGAGTATCATGGAAACAAAAAAGCCAGAAGTGGTGCTGTGGCTCAAGTGGTAGAGCGCTAGCCTTGAGCTGAAGAGCTGAGGGACAGTGCTCAGGCACAGAGTACAGGCCCTGTGACTGGACCCCCCCCCCCAAAAAAAAAAGAGTATCACAGACTTTCCTGCCCAGCCTGGCTTTGAACTGCAACCCTTATAGCTCAGCTTCTTGAGGAGCTAGGATTATAGGTGTGAGCCACTGGCACCTTGCTTTAGGAAATTGTTAACCACAGGGCTCCCTTCATGTGGGTTGAAGCTCAAATTTTATATTATTTATATGTGTTACAAAACCTCCAGCCAACATAAGACATAAAAACCTGGTCGCCATAGCTGTGGAATTTAGGAAAATATAAATATAAATCCTCCAGCAAGGCTCGCCTTCAGTACAAGTCACAGGGGAAGGGCAATCATCAACTAAACTCACCAAACCTGTACTCAAAAACCTGTAAAACATCAACAGGGCTAACTCACTATTAAGTGCAACTTAGCAAATGAAACCAAATAGAAAAATTAGATCCCCAAAACATTAAATAATAATACCAAGGGAGGTAAACCATCCAATAACAGTTTACTCAGAATTTAAACAAGAGCCAAACCAGAAAGTCAAACTTTTATTTAAAGACAGATTTTTTATTTTTAATTTTGTCAGTTGTGGGGCTTGAACTCAGAGCCTGGGCGCTGTCCCTCAGCTCTTCAGCTCAAGGCTAGCACTCTACCATTGAGCCACAGCGCCACTTCCGGCTTTTTCTGATTATGTGGTGCTGAGGAATCAAGCCCAGGGCCTCATGCATGTGAGGCAAGCGCTCTACCACTGAGCCACCTTCCCAGCTCCTAAAGACAGATTTGAATTAAGTACTCGATTGTTTTTCCATATTGCTATGCCAGGCCTACTCATTCTTTGACTGCAGCTGAGCACCCGTGGCTCACACCTGTAATCCTAGCTACTCAGTAGGCTGAGATCTGAGGATCATGGTTCAAGCCAGCCTGGACAGAAAAGCCTGTAATACTTTTTTTTGGGGGGGGGTCCGGTCGTGGGGCCTGAACTCTGGGCCTGGGCGCTGTCCCTCAGCTCTTCTGCTCAAGGCTAGCACTCTACCACTTGAGCCATAGCGCCACTTCCGGCTTTTTGCTTATGTGGTGCTGAGGAATGGAACCCAGGGCCTCA
>NW_012267265.1:10903055-10972935 GCF_000151885.1 Dipodomys ordii | reverse complement strand
TCAAGCTCCATGCCCACCCCCAAAAAAAAAAGAGTATCATGGAGGGCTGGGAAGGTGGCTCAGTGGTAGAGTACTTGCCTTCCGTGCATGAGGCCCTGGATTCGATTCCTCAGCACCACATAAGCAGAAAAAGCAGGAAGTGGCACTGTGGCTGAAGGTGGTAGAGCACTTGCCTTGAGCTGAAGAGTTCAAAGACAGTGCCCAGGCACAGAGTTCAGGCCCTACAACCGACAAAAAAAAAAAAAGTATCATGGAGCTGGACGCTGATGGCTCACACCTGTAATCCTAGCTACTCAGGAGGCTGAGATCTGAGGATCATGGTTCAAAGCCAGCCCAGGCAGGAAAGTCAGTGAGACTCTTCTCCAATAAACCACCAGAAAACGGAAGTAGGACTGTGGCTCAAGTGGTAGAGCGCTCGCTTTGAGCTGAAGAGCTGAGGGACAGCGCCCAGGCCCAGAGTTCAAGACCCACAACCGGGGTGGGGGGGGGGGAAGAATATCATGGACTTTTCCTGACTAGGCTGGCTTTGAACCATGAACATCAAATCTCAGCCTCCTGAGTAGCTAGGATTTATAAGCTTGAGTCACCAGCTCCTGGCTTGAGTTTAACATTATTTCTGATCACCTAGGATTTTTTTCTGACTGCATAAGGAGAATAAATCAGGAAGTGATAGAGCCTAGTGTAAACTAGGTTAAGAAACCATCTCTAGAGTAAGTTGACATATCATCAATTTATTGTCAGTAGATGAATCATCAGATATAAATTTTGTTTGCCAGTAAATTATTCTGTACTTTACTTTGGCTAAATTGTTGCCTTTTCATCTCCTTAGTGTGTAAAAGAAGAAAAACATGAATCTGAATTTCTACCTTCAGCTAAAGGAACCTTTAATATTTCCATCAGTGGGGGTAAGTCCATGTTGGTTGGATTTCAAATTTTTTTAAACCATTTGAAGACAGTTTTAAGTTAGGAGAGAGAGAGAGAGTGTGTGTGTTTGTGTGTGTGTGTTGTTTTGAGACAAGATCTTGTTTTATAGTCCAGGATGGCCTTCCAAGTAATTATTCTGTCTTAGCCTTCCAAGTGCTGGGATCATAGGCATATATATCCTATAGTACCTGGCTGGAAATTTTTTGTCAAAGATAGAAAGGAAGCCAGGCTTCCATGGCTCACGCCTATAATCCTAGCTTCTTAGGAGGCTGAAATCTGAGGATTGCAGTTCAGAGCCAACCTGGGCAGCCCAGGCAGGAAAAGCCATGAAACTCTTTATCTCCAATAAATCACCAGAAAACTGGAAGTGGTGCTGTGGCTCATAGCACTCTCCTTGAGCTGAGAAGTTGAGGGACAGTGCCGAGGCTCAGATTTCAAGCCCCACAACTGACCAAAAAATTAGTATAGGTAATTGGTATCTTAGGAAGGAGGGAGGTATATTTTGATACCTAAGTGATTTTTCAGTAATCCAGTTTAAGCACCCTACAAATGTCATTATTTTACGTGTATCTTAGTTTATTTTTATAGCTCTCTTTCATAAATACTAATAGTTTATGTTAGAAATTTTATCCACCAGTTTTCAAAAACTAGCACTGTGTTCTCCCTTTCTGTTATGTATAAAAGCAGGTATGTAATTTTCTTGTTGTAATAACTGTCTCTGATAATTTGTGTGTTTTATTTCCTTGTTGCAGATATTGATGGCTTAATTACTCAGGCTTTGCTGACTGGTAATTTTGAGAGTGCTGTTGACCTTTGTTTACATGATAACCGAATGGCTGATGCAATTATATTGGCCATAGCAGGTGGACAAGAACTCTTGGCTCGGACCCAGAAAAAATACTTTGCAAAATCCCAAAGCAAAATCACCAGGGTATGTAATTTTTCAAGATAAACAATAACATTTATCTTTTTGTTTGTTTTATTTTTGACACAGAGTCTCAAAATGTAGCCAGGCTGGCCTCAAAGTTTTTTTGTTTTTGTTTTTGTTTTTTGTCAGTCATGGAGATTGAACTCTGGGCCTGGGTGCTGTCCCTGAGCTCTTCACCTCAAGGCTGGCACTCTACTGCTTGAGCCACAGTGTCACTTCTGGTTTTTCTGCTGGTTAATTGGAGATAAGAGTCTCATGGACACTCCTGACTGGGATGGCTTTGAACCACAATCCTCAGATCTCAGCCTCCTGAGTAGCTAGGATTACAGACATGAGCCACCTGTGCCTGGCTAATGATCCCTTTTTCTAAAATGTATAATTTGTTTTATGTTAAGCTTTTAAGAATTTTTCAAATCATGGAAAGCAATTCTTATGGAAAGTATTTCCATAAAATTGCACCAGTTTTGAATCCCAACAACACTGGTTGTCAGTCTCTACAGCCTCAGTTCAAGCTTCTCTCTTTTACTTTGTTTATCTCTCTTTTGTACTTTAACCATAGAGATTATCTTCAATCTCTTACTCCATACGTATTCCTTTCTCTGTGGAATTTTGTCCCCTATTTTAACTTAATCTAGAATGCCTTTTTCTTCTTGTGAAGTTACTTCCTGCTATACTTCAAACTACATCTTCCTGTTCTTTTAACATGCTTTACATGTTATAAAATATGTCTGTGTTTTTCTAAGGAAAAATAATGCTATTTATTGAGTCATTTGGTTGAATTATATACTTCACTTTGCAACTAATTTATTTGGTATGAAGTACAGTGATTAGTGGTTTTGTTTTGTTGTTGGTTGTGGGGCTTGAACTTTGGGCCTGGGTGTTGTCCCTCAGCTCTTCAGCTCAAGGCTAGCGCTCTACCACTTGAGTCACAGCGCCACCTCCGGTTTTCTAGTGGTTTATTGGAGATAAGAGTCTCACGAGGGGCTGAGAAGGTGGCTCAGTGGTAGAACACTTGCCTTGCATGCCTGGGTTCAATTTCTCAGCACCACATAAGCAAAAAGAAAAATCTGGGAAGTGGCGCTGTAGCTCAAGTGGTAGAGCGCTAGCCTTGAGCTGAAGAGCTGAGGGACAGCGCCCAGGCCCAGCAGAGTTCAGGCCCCACAACTGGACCCAAAAAAAAAAAAAAAAGAGTCTCACGGACTTTCCTGCCTGAGCTGGCTTTGAACCGTGATCCTCAGATCTCAGCCTCCTGATTAGCTAGGATTACAGGCATGAGCCACTAGTACCTGCTTTGATTAGTGGTTTTGAAAAGTAATGCTGGAAATATAATTCAGCAGTAGAACTTTTTATGCATATGATCTTTGTTTAAATCCCTAGAACTGTAAGTTAGTGAGTGAGCCAATTAATGGAATCAGTGTGTAAAGGAATGAATGGAGAAGTTAATTTTCCGTTAAGCATGTGTTAATAAAGTTAATTTTTGCCTGGCGCTGGAAATCCTGGCTACTCAGGAGGCTGAGATCTGAGAGTCATGGTTTGAAGCCATCTTTGGGCAAGAAAGTCTGTGAGACTCAGACCAGCTAATTACAGAAAAAGCTGGAAGTGGCACTGTGGCTCAACTGGCAGAGCACTATCCTTGAGCAAAAAATGGAGCCCAGGGACAGGAACAGTACCCAAACCCCAGAGTTCAAGCCCTAGGACTATCAAAAAAAAAAAAGCATTAATATTATAAAAAGTTAATTTTCCCATCGTTTTCCTTTCCCAAGCTCATCACTGCAGTGGTAATGAAGAACTGGAAAGAAATTGTTGAATCTTGTGATCTTAAAAACTGGAGAGAAGCTTTAGCTGCAGTATTGACTTATGCTAAACCAGATGAATTTTCAGCCCTCTGTGGTAAGAAATAAGCTTTCCATTAACTATATTACATAAATGGTGTAAATAAAAGCAATACAGTCTTTATTAGGGATTATTGTAAACCTCTTGATTGTAAGTAAGAATTACAAAATGTAAGCCAAGTGCCACTGGCTTATACCTGTAATCCAAGCAACTCAGGAGGCTGAGAACTAAGAATCGTGGTTTGAAACCACTCTACACAGGAAAATCCGAGACTCTCATCTCCCAATTAACCACCAAAAGCTAGAAGTAGAGTTATTGTTCAACTGGTAGAGCACCAACCTTGAGTAAAAAGACTAAGGAATAATGCCCAGGGCTTGAGTTCAAACCCCAGGACAAATGCACATGTGCGCGCGCACATACACACACACACACACACACATTATAAAATAGAAATGGGAGATACAGCTCAGCTAAGTAGAGCACTTGCCTATCGAGTAGAGGGCCCTCAGATCAATCCCTAACACCACCACCAAAAAAAAAGTAAAAAGAATTATCAAGTACATTACTTTTTTCCTTTCTCCACTTGTTCATTTGTTATTCATTGTGCCATACTGAGGTTTGAATTCAGGGCCTAGGTGCTGCTGTCCTTTAGCTTTTTCACTCAAGGCTAGCACTCTACCACTTGAGCCATAGCCTCACTTTTTAATACTGTTTGGTGGTTCTGGTTTCAGATACTTGACTCTGCTACTTGCTACTAGTATTACCTAGGAAAAATCATTTTAAAAAATCTCAAAGTAGGGCTGGGAAGGTGGGTCAGTGGTAGACTGCTTGCCTTGCATGCATGAGGCCCTGGGTTTGATTTCTCAGCACCACATATGCAAAAAAAGCTGGAAGTGGCGCTGTGGCTGAAGTGGTAGAGCATTAGTTGAGCTGAAGAGCTGGGGGACAGCACGCAGGCCCAGAGTTCAGGCCCCACAACTGCCACAAAAAACTCATCGTATACATCTCTAAATGACATTTACGTATTTCTCATTTACTAAATGTTAGCCATGATAAAATTTTTTTTTTAAAGCCCTAAACAGGTGGAATGCCAGTGGCTTACACCTGTAATCCTAGCTATTCAGGAGGCTGAGATCTTAGGGTTGTGGTCTGAAGCCAAATGGGACAGGAAAGTCCATGACACTTGTATCTTTAATTAACTACCCAAAAAAAACAGAAGTACAGCTGTACTCAAGTGGTAGAGGGCTAGCATTGAACAAGAGAGCTCAGGGACAGTACCTACACCTGAGTTTAAGTCCCAGGACTGCCACAAAAAATATCTCAACCATTTGCTACTTTGAAAATATTCAAATATGAAAATTAAACAACTGTATTTTTCTAAATAATGTATAGTAGATCTACTACTGATAATCTATTCCCAATGAGACATTAGGAATTATTTTATTAAGTAGTTGTACAAAGAGTTTATAATTCCGTAAGTTAGGTTATGAGTACAATGCTTTTTAATCTTTGTCACCCCTTCCATTGTTCTACCCCATTATTCTTCCTGTCGTTTCCCTCAAGTTATGTGGTTCATTTTTTTATATAGTGTATATTGAATATAGTAACTACATTTGCTCACTCTCTATTCGCCATTAGGAATTTTCTATTTAAATATTCTTCCCATTTATTTTTTATTTTAATATAGTTTATGAAAATCAGTTTTATAGCTGGATATAGAATCTTGAGAAATCACTACTTGTGATTTATAATCCACTTAACAAAGGTGTTTACTGAGCATTTAGAGTAAGTTTGTTTCTCTCTGCCACTCATGAGCTGTGAAATTTAGTGCATTCCTCAAAAATATTACTGAATTGCTCACAACTTCATATATACCTTAACTTTTTTTTTTTTCCTTCTTGATTTATAGATCTTTTGGGAGCTAGGCTCGAAAGTGAAGGAGATAGCCTCCTGCAGGCCCAGGCATGTCTCTGCTATATTTGTGCAGGCAATGTAGAAAAACTCGTTGCCTGTTGGACTAAAGCACAAGATGGTAGCAATCCTCTGTCCCTTCAGGTTAGTGTCTGAAAAAAAAAATACTTGCTTTGTAGTGTTTTCTTTCACACTGTTTAAGATCAAGTTATATTCTAGAAATTCAATTATTCTAGAAATGTATTGCTTTCACCCTACTTGCTTTTTGGAGTTTTTTTGCTGAATAATTATGCATTTATTTCTGATTTTAAAGAAGCAGTATTTGAGATGATAGAATAGAAAAATGGGACTGCAACTCTTGGCAAGATAAGTTGTGATGTGGGAGTAGTACGTGGCAGGAATACTGAACCATAGGATTTAGCTCTTTTCCTTATGCTGCTCATGCCTTCAGTGGCTTCACCAAGTGCTTGTGGCTAAGGAATAGGAGGCATCGCAAGAATTAATGGAGAATTTTCATGAGGAAGGAAGAATGAAAGTAAGAAGTCAATGGAGGGCTGGGAAAGTGGCTCAGTGGTAGAGCGCTTGCCTTGTACCACATAAGCAGAAAGAAAAAAGCCGGAAGTGGTGCTGTGGCTCAAGTGGTAGAGTGCTAGCCTTGAGCTGAAGAGCTGAGGGACAGCGCCCAGGCCCAGAGTTCAGGCCCCACGACCGGACTTAAAAAAAATAAAAAAATAAAAAAGAAGTCAATGGAGTCCCCTGTAGCACCAATACACAAACAAGAGAGGTAAAACTGGGACTATTCTTAGGCATCTGAATTAGCTATATTTTTAGATTTTTTTTCTAATGCATATAATTAGCAGTTTTACATTTTGTTAATAATTATATTCTCTGTAGGAAGAGATTTTTTATCAGTAGAGTCATTGCTTTCAATATCATTTCACTGGAACTAAAAATAAGGTAGAAAATCAAAGTGTTTCTTTTAATAGCTTCTGAAAGAAAAACACTTGTTTCACTCTTGGTACACCCTGCATACAGAGTTTACCTTGGATACCAGACCACTGGGCCATTGGGATACATTCAGCACTTATACTATAATACTATATAGCATATATTCCCTTTAAAGGCCATGTACTTTTGTTCCTGGGTCACTTCATAGTAATGGTATTGTTATAGGAAAGATAATATGATGTTTATACTCATAATTCTCTACTTGCAACTACACAGTTTCTACCTAAAGGCAGAAACTATTTCCCAAGCACTTTCACTTTGGATTAATAGCCTATTTTATATCAATAGACAAGTATCTAGCAATTTGAGGATGTTTAGGAGAAGACAGTAACTTATATCCTATCCATAAGTAAAAGACTTCCCTCCTCCTCACTTCTTTTTCCATTTCATAAAATGGTGGTCAACTACTATGTACTTTTCAAATAAGGTTGATAATAGGAATTGCACTTGTACTGGGTTTTGGAAATGTTAGAACCTTTCTCTTTCCCTACTGCTTCTCACACACATGGTCTTAGTATTTCTGTTTTTTTCTTGTTTTCCCTTATTTTTCTCATTTAGGATCTGATTGAGAAAGTTGTCATCCTCCGAAAAGCTGTACAACTCACCCAAGCCATGGACACAAATACTGTAGGAGTTCTTTTAGCTGAGAAGATGAGTCAGTATGCTAATTTGTTGGCAGCCCAGGGTAGTATTGCTGCAGCCTTGGCTTTTCTACCTGACAATACCAACCAGGTATTAGAATAATGTTTGTTTTCTTCTTTTTAATGAATGAATGAAATGAGTCTAATTAGATACCACTTGGTATTAGTTATGCACATGCTAGAACCTGAAATCTATGAAATAGATAGGATCATTTTTGATGTACCCTAGCTCTGCCAGAGAGATAAGATGCTATTGTAATATAATACATGCACTTAACATATACATATATGTGTGTATACAGACACACTCACATATCCAGAGCTATTTGTTTTTATATATTCTTAATTGTAGGATCCAGCTCATATCTTAATATTATATTTTAATAGGAATATTGGGAAGAATGGAAAGTTTTTTTATAATGATTTTATCATAAGCAGTTTTATAAAAACTTTTTTTGTCAGTTGTGGGGCTTGAACTCAGGGCCTGGGCACTGTTCCTGAGCTTTTCTGCTCAAAGCTAGTACTCTGCCATTTTGAACCACAGCTTCACTCCCAGTTTTCCGATGGTTAATTGGAGATAAGAGTCTCATAGAGTTTCCTGCCCAGGCTGGCTTCAAACAGTGATCCTTAGATCTCAGCCTCCTGAATTGCTCAGTAGTTAGTGCCCAGCTTATAAAACTTTTGACTTGGCGCTGGGAAGATGGCTCAGTGGTAGAACACTTACCTTGCATGCCTGAGGCCCTGGGTTCGATTCCTCAGTACCACATAAGCAAAAAAAAAAGCCGGAAGTGGTGCTGTGGCTCAAGTGGTAGAGCTCTAGCTAGCCTTGAGCTGAAGAGCTGAGGGACAGCGCCCAGGCCCAGAGTTCAGGCCCCACGACCGGACCCAAAAAACAACAACAACAACAAAAACTTTTGACTTTTTCATTTTTATATTGAAATGTATTAATAAGACCTTTTATCATAGACTTACTTAATTTTAGTCCTTTAGATCAACTAGTCTTTTTTTTTTTTTTTTGGTCAGTTGTGGGGCTTGAACTCTGGGCTTGGGCGCTGTCCCTGCGCTCTTCAGCTCAAGACAAACGCTCTACCGCTTGGGCCACAGCACCACTTCTGGTTTTCTAGTGGTTTTTATTGGAGATAAGAGTCTCATGACTTTCCTGCCCCGGCTGGCTTTGCACCCCTATCCTCAGATATCAGCCTTCTGAGTAGCTAGGATTACAGATGTGAGCCATCATGCTCGGCCAACTAGTCTTAAGATCAAGCTTATTAGCTGGTAATTCTAGCTACTTAGGAGGCTAAGATCTGAGGATCTTTGGTTCAAAGCCATCCTGGGCA
Organism: Dipodomys ordii; assembly: GCF_000151885.1. Classification (NCBI taxonomy): domain Eukaryota; kingdom Metazoa; phylum Chordata; class Mammalia; order Rodentia; family Heteromyidae; genus Dipodomys; species Dipodomys ordii. Next base: position 10,964,353 of record NW_012267265.1, on the reverse strand, counting down.
GGAAAGTCTGTGAGACTCTTATCTCTAATTAACCACTAAAAAGCCAGAAGTGGAGCTGTGATAGAGAGCTAGCCTTGAGCACAAAAGCTGAGGTACAGTTGAGATAGAGAAAGACATAGAAGGAGGAAGAGAGGGAGAGAGAGAAAGAATTAAACTGTTTCTAGTACTGTTTATATTTTTTCTTTTAAGATTGTCAGATTTACAGGCAAGTCCCACCATACTTGGCCTTATATACATTTTCCATTTGTTGTTGTTGATGATGTTGTTCTTGGGGCTTGAACTCAGGGCTTGGGTGCTGTCCCTGAGCTCTTTTGCTAGTACTCCACCATTTTGAACCACAGCTCCACTTCCAGTTTTCTGGTGATTACTTGGAGATAAGAGTCTCACAGACTTTCCTGCCTGGTTTGGCTTTGAACTGCGATCCTCCAATCTCTGCCTCCAGAGTAGCCAAGATTACAGGCATGAGCCACCAGCATCTGGCGCTTATATACTTTTTCTATGCATTATTTTTCATGCATTTAGTAACATCCTTTATGCAAAAATGCATACTTTGGTGTTAGTGCTTTCTGTTTAGAAAGTAGACTTGGCAGTTTTTGAAGCGTAAGTCCTAAAACTTTGCAATATCTTTGATATACATAATTGCCCCCTACAAAAGTATATCATAAGAGTTTAAATGACCTCATAGAGCCTTTAACAAATTTATATGATTGCATAATTTTTAAGACATAAAAATCAGCTACTTATGAAACATTTTAACACATTGCTTTTTAAAATTTTGTTAACACCTAAAACATATTTATAGCCAGCATATATATGGTCAACTTTTGTAAATTTATATACTCGTAGATCTGTATGAGCTAGAGGTCCAGATTTGGCATCTTTGTATTTTAAGTTATTCTAAAATCTTTTAAAAATTCATTTTTAAATCATTGTTTGCTTCCATTACCATCTTAGCAAGGAGATTTTCTTTGGGGACCTTATTTAGTTGTTGTTTTAGAAGTAATCCTGTGATTTGTGAGGTTAAATAAAGAAAATAAAACCAAAAGAGTGGTTGTAATAAGTGACATGAAACTTGCCATGGAATGAGCATGGTATAAATCTTTGCCTCAGTTAAACTACACTATTATATGATGGTCCTTTGGCACCAGTCTTAAGAAACTACAGTGTTGAATCCTTAAATATCAGAGCCTGTAGGACAATACTTTGGGTAACATGTTGAGAAAAAAAGGGTCTCTTGAATGATTAAATTACTTTAAATCAACGTGCTATCATTGTTGTGTGAAATCAATGTTTTTTTCTTTTTTTCCCATTGCTTCTTATAGCCAAATATTGTGCAGCTTCGTGACAGACTGTGTAGAGCACAAGGACAGCCTGTGCCAGGACAGGAATCACCCAGAATTCCTTATGAGAGGCAGCAGCAGCCATCCAAGGGTAGGCCTGGTGCAATTGCTGGCCACCCACAAATGCCAAGAGTTCAACCTCAACAATATTATCCCCATGTGAGTAACACGATTCAAATAAAGTAGGAATACCTATACATTCCTATTTAAATTTGTAGTTTGTTGGGCGAAAGATCTGTGATATGGTAAAAATAGACAACATAGTTTTAATAATTTTACTTTCTAGATGCTTGAAAGTAGGGTTTATGACCTGCTATTTGAAGTTATCCCTGATCAAACAGATTATATTTTGATACAAGTCAGTTTTAAACTCTATAGAAAGATTTGTTCTCAGCTATTTCTCATCAAACATCGCTTACACATGCATCTTTACTTGAGACTTCCATTTTTGATTAATCTAAAAAGTCATAAGTAAGGTAGTAAGAATAATCTTTGTAAGGATTTGAGAAGATCTTACAATGTATAGTGTTTTTTTTAAATTGTCAAGGTGATGTACAGAGGGGTTTCAGTTACATAAATAAGATAATGAGTATATTTCTTGTCAACCTTATTACCTCTTCCCTCAATTTTCTCCTACTTTCTCTGCCCCCAACTCTCCCCTAAGTTGTACAGATCGTTTCCAACATATTGTCTTGTGTGTATTTTGCTGTTGCATTGGTTCCCCCCTTGTCCTTTATCTCACCATTCTGTTGTTCCCCTTCCCTTCCCTAATTCAAATAAATGTATATACGATACTAGGGTACCAAAATCAAATACAAGACAACAGAGGAGGAAGAACATACAAAAGAAACAGAAAAAATCACATAGTATATTAAAAACAACAACAACAAAGAAAAACCTCTGTGTCCATGTCTGTATATTTTTAAAAACTACTTTATAAAGTAATTTTTATAAAATATTCTTATCTCCATTGTTAGTACAACTTTACAGTATTCTGTTTCTACACAATAAGACTATCCAGAATACAACCCTTTTTTTAGACAACTTGGATGTTAGAGAAAAGCAAATTAGTGAAGGTAGTCAGGAGAATGTGCAAAGGATTAATAGTTTTATTTAAATTACTAAGTGTTTAATGGCATAAAATGTGGTTTTACAGTTTTTTATTGTCTCATTTAGAAACTTGCGTATTTCTAGGTCAACAGATGACCTTCATATTTCTAAATGAAAAGTTATTTTTCTGCCTTAATAAATGGCCTTGATTAATAGCAATATCAACACAAGAGAAAATTGGTGATAGGATTGATAGAATCTTTTACATTTCCTTATAACTAAACTAGAGAAAACTGAAAAGATAATTCTGCTCTTTTTTTTCTGTGGTATTTTACATGGGAACTTAATCACAATAAGTTACCTTAAATATACCTACTATCTAGGACACTCCATTTTAATTTTTTCCATTTATTTGACAATTACTTTTTGAGACTCTGCCAGTTCCTGGCATTGTTCTAGTTATTGTGATGATCCTACCAAAACAAATACACAAATTCCCCATCGTCTTGGGGATTGTATTTGATTTAGAAAGTCAACAATGAAAGTGACATAGACCATATGTTGTCTGAGAAAAATAAGAGGCAGAGATGTTAAGCAACTTGTCAGTTGTAATTTCTGTTTTTCATGGCAGAGAGTTGTATGAACCTTGACAAGTCCCTCACCTCTCTGGGTGTTGGTTTTCCTTTCTGGCATTAGATTGGGTAATACTTACTATTGGACTTTAATAGTCTCTGTGTGATTTTTGTTTAACCCTTGTGAGATTTTTTTGTGTGACTATAATGAAATCCAGCAAAGAGAATTTAAGAGCAATATATTTGAACATTCTTAGTAGCCTGAAAGATATTAACATTTCAGAGATTATTATTTCACTTAATTACTTCTCTTTCTAGAATGTCTTCTTTTATCTTTTCCAAGTTGGGATTAGAACTTTCAAGCCCTCTATGTGAAGGTATAGCTGTCTGTCAGGGTACTAAAGTAAGGCACACTATAGTAGGAGGAGAGAATATTTCTCATGTCTTTGGGTTTATCTTTCTGGGAATTAGTAAAGACATTGAAAGACTTTGCTTTACAAATTGTAAATTTTAAGGAAAAAGTGGAATCATGTTTTTCTTGATGAAAGATTATGATAAACTGAGTGAATTAGGACACAGCTTAGAGTTTTAAAGCAGTGTTTACAGACAGATAAAAGGACAAAGAGGCTAGATTTGTATTTCTACTCTCACCTCAACTAGCACAGCTTTCCTTTTATTTTACACACACACAAACTGAATTTCTACAAAGATTTTTATCACAAAAAAGATTTTGATGGCTTAAAAATAAGATTCCAGCTAGACGCCAGTTACTCTTACCTATAATCCTAGCTACTCAGGACATTGAGATCTGAGGATCACAGTTCAAAGCTAGCTCAAGTAGGCAAGTCCATGAGACACTTATCTCTAGTAAACCAGCAAAAAAGCCAGATAGCTCAAGTGGTAGAGTACTAGTTTTGGGCAAAAAAGCTCCACGACAATGCCCAGGCCGTGTGTTCAAGCCCAAGGATGGGCACCAAAAAAAAAAAAAAGGTTCCAAGGTAATCAATATGGGGTGACATATGAAGCACCAACCTGAGAATCAGAGCTGTGGAATCAGTCCTGGCTCTATCACCAATGAGTTGTGTGACAAACCCCTCACACACTCTGTGCCTTGAATTTTGTGAGTGAGACTTGGACTGGGTAATCTTTAATAGTCAATGTAAATATTTTGTGTGATTTTTTTCTTTAAAGCCTCATTTGAGACTTTTTTTTTACTGCAATAAGATCCAGAAAAGTGAGCATAGAAGCAATATGTTTGCAGATCTAGCAGCTGAAAATGCTTCCAACATCATTATTTTACTCATTATTCTCTCCAGAATCTTAAAGGATCTCACTTTTCCCACTTGCTCTTGATGCTTGAATGGCATTGTTATGCTTTGATTCATATTTTCATACTGATTTCTTTTTCTGTTTGCCTCCCCATATTTCATTGCAACATTTTTTTTTCTTTTGAAATCCCAGCTTCTCTTGAATGCAGTTGCCTACCTAATATATGTTATCTTGCTGCTTTTACTCTTTGCTTTGCATCTGGCTATTAATACCTTTTAAGTTTTTTTCTTCTTCTTTTAACGTTTTTACTTTTTATTTTCTGTGATTGGTATTTCTTTGTTCAATTCAGGTTAGAATTGCCCCTACTGTTACTACCTGGAGTAACAAAACTCCTACTGCCCTTCCCAGCCATCCACCTGCAGCCTCTCCCTCTGACACACAGGTATATCCTTCATTATTCCTCTTTGAGCAAGATTATGCTCACCTAAATCTATGTAGTTATATATTCTCTAACCCCCTTCTTCACACCCTTCCCTTTTCTGCATTAGTCTGCCAGCTTATTGCATTTTATTGCTTTTGGGATGCAAGAGGCATTTTTAGGGCAATTGATTAATTTTTTTATCCTTTCTCTCCTTGCACAATTCTAAATTGACTTGAGCTACAAAAATATCAACCAAGATTCTAACCATGATTTAAATGTTATTTTCCTGAAGATATTTTCCTGTTTATTTTTCCTTTTCTTTTCTCTTTTTTATTTAGCATTTCAGAAATTGAAGAAAAACATTTTTGACATCTATACTTATATTTCCAGAGTGTGGAGTAGTAGATAGAAATTAGTAGAGATGAAAAGTTCTGGTGACTTTATAAGTATTGTTGAAAATTTTATGAGGCTGTTAGCATCTTGTCATTTATTGTGATTATTTTGGGTGCATTATGGGTGGGGCTGGGAATGTGGCTTAGTGGTAGAATGCTTGCCTAGCATGCATGAAGCCCTGGGTTTGATTCCTCAGTACACAAAAAGCTGGAAGTGGCACTGTGGCTCAAGTGGTGGAGTGCTAGCCTTGAGCAGAAGCATCAAGGACAGTACCCAGGACCTGGCACAAAAAAAAAAAGAAAAGAAAAGAAAAAATTCATATAGACTGTTCATAAAATGTGGTGCTCTCAGGAAGATCCTATGTACAAGAAACAATGTTTCTTACACAACAAAATTGTATAAGTAGACATGAAGCCAGTGTCCATGGCTCATGCCTGTAATCCTAGCTATTTAGGAGGCTATGATCTGAGGTTCTTGGTTCAAAGCCAGCCTGGTCAGGAAAGTCTGTGAAACTCTTAACTCCAATTAACTAATAAAAAAATAAGTTGTACATGATGCTGTGGCTCAAAGTGGTAGAGCACTAGCTTTGAGTACACAAAGCTTCGGCCCTGTGTTCAAGCCACAGACCAGCCCTCACACAAGCAATAGATATTTAATTGCATTTCAGACATTATAAGGCTATCCTGTATGGTTCTTGGTCCCAAATATAATCTTTTTCTTTTTTCTTCTTCTTTTTTTTTTAAACTACATTCTAATTTATTAGGGAGAAAATCCTCCACCTCCAGGTTTTATAATGCATGGGAATGTTAATCCAAATGCTGCCACTCAGCTTTCTACATCTTCGGGTCATATGCACACCCAGGTACCACCTTATCCTCAGACACAGCGTAAGTAGTTTGTTTGACTTTGAGGTCTTTTCACAGAAGCATGCCTTACCTCCTGTAATGACCATTAACTTAGCTACAGTCTAATGAGTTTTAACAAAATTAGTACTCTAAGCAAGACTTCCCAGTCCCTGTTCTTGAGAAACATAGTTTCCCTAAGAGGCATCTTAAATAATCATAGTTCAGAACAGTTAGCACTTGTTCCTGAGCCATTATGTAACTTTTTAAAGAATATTCAAGTCCTGTGATTTTGATGTAGAATTTTAGAACTTATTTAGTACATATTCTTTTCCTTTGAAGCAAGATAATACAAATCAATTTTGGAAAATGGTCTCAAAAGGACATTTATTGTTGTTCTTACTTTTTATTTATTTACTATTTTTGTAGCTTTTGATTTTTTTATTGTGTTGGGGTGGTTTTTTAAGTAGTCTTCAGGTCACAGCAAAATTGAGAAGGAAGTACAGAGAATACTCACATATGGATAAACTTTCATATATATATATATATAATAGTGGTTTATTTGCTGTACTCATTCCTGCCTCTATATTACTCCAGTACCCATAGTTTACATTAATGTGCACTCTTGGTTTTGTACATTCTGTGGGCTTTGATTAATGTATAATAATATTTATTTGGTTGTTTTAAAAAATAATTGTATTTGAAACCAAGTAAAAATCAGGCGTTGATGACTCACATTTGTAATTCTAGCTACTTGAGAAGCAGAGATTTGGACAGTTGGGGTTTGCAGCCAGGCCCAAGCGTACCCATGGGACTCCCTTCAACCAATAGCCAGGCTTAGAAATACATGCCCATCATCCCAGCTCCATGGGAGGCTGAGACCGGGAGACTTGAAGTTCCATATCAGCTAGGCAGAAAAGTTCCTGAGACTCCCATCTTATTGGAAAGAAGCATATGCCTGTCATCCCAGCTTCCATGAAAAGCCTAAAAATAAGTGGATCATGATCTAAGCCCCTGCCTAGACAGAAAGCAAAAGCTTATATTTAAAATAACTTGTTTAGGGGCTGGGAAGGTGGCTCAGTGGTAGAGTGCTTGCCTTGCATGCATGAGGCCCTGGGTTCGATTCCTCAGCACCACATAAGCAAAAAGAAAAAAGCCAGAAGTGGTGCTGTGGCTCAAATGGTAGAGCACTAGCCTTGAGCTGAAGAGCTGAAGGACAGCGCCAAGCCCCAGAGTTCAGGCTCCATGACCAGACCCAAAAAATAAATAAATAAAATATCTTGTTTAAAAAAGGCTGTAATTATAGCTCAGCAGTAAGGACCTAGATTCAAACCCTTGTACTGCCATAAATAAATAAATAAATGTAAAAAATCGCTATGGTTTCAGAATTAAGAACAAAGGACCTAAATCAGTAAAAGTCTCAAAGGGGAAAATTGTTAAGATTAAACAACTATTTATAAACAAGATGCCATAAAAAAGGAAAACCAATCCTAATCAGTATAGTCAGGACTAAAGTGGTTGTTCTTACAAAATTGATGCAGGCTTTCACCCAAGTGCTCAGTGTGAAAGCATTTTCTTCAAATAGCAGATCTATTAATTTGCTCTGTAGAGATTCACCCTGTCCCTAAGTCATGCAGAATGTAATGGTGTTACTCCCTAATTTGAACTTAGGATAAAAGCAGGGGTAGGAGTGCAGAACTACCACCAAATTTTGTGTTAACTTTTTCTGATAAAGGGGGTGCTCTGGATGTGTAAGGCCTGCATAGTTCCATCTGGTGGTTTGTAGGTATTACTGCTGTCTTCATAAGAATAGGAAAAGTCTCAAAAAAGGAGTCTTCTAGCCCTTGGGTCTAATGATACAAAACTTTTCATAACCAGTAATAATCTGGGGGTGGCAGTTTTCAAATACTGGATCTAATAATTTTAAGCATATTTAGGGCATCTGAACCTGAAAAAGCTTGAGTTTTTGTTTTTTGTTTTTGTTTTGTCGGTTGTGGGGCTTGAACTCTGGGCTTGAGTGCTGTCCCTCAGCTCTTCAGCTCAAGGTGAGCACTCTACCACTTGAGCCACAGTGCCACTTCCGGTTTTCTGGTGATTTATTGGAGATAAGAGTCTCATGGACTTTCCTGCCCAGGCAAGCTTTGAACTGTGATCCTCAGATCTCAGCCTCCTGAGTATCTAGGATTACAGGCGTGAGCCACCAGCACCCAGCTTATGAGTGGTTTTAAAAGGTGGTTTTTGTAGTACTTAGAATCAAACCCAGAGGTCTTGGACATGCTAGGTAAGTTAACTACCACAGAGCTATTTTTGGTTGTAACTTACTGTTAGAAGAATAAGGGTTAAGATGATTTCCATAGAATGAGGTGATTTTTTAGCTTTCTTGCTGAATTTGTAACTAATTAAAATTTCTGTTTCTTCTCCTTGGTATAGCTTACCACCCAGCCCAGCAGTATTCCTTCGGATCAGGGGGGTCATCAATGTATCGACCTCAGCAGCCTGTTGCTCCTCCTGCTTCAAACGCTTACCCTAACACCTCTTACATATCTTCTGCTTCTTCCTATTCTGGGCAGTCTCCGCTATATACAGCACAGCATCAGACCTCCTCACCTACCTCCAGTTCTTCTGCTGCTTTTCCTCCTCCCCCTTCCTCTGGAGCATCCTTCCAGCATGGCGGGCCAGGAGCTCCACCATCAACCTCAGCTTATACATTGCCTCCTGGAACAACAGGTACACTGCCTGCTGCCAGTGAGCTGCCTGCGTCCCAAAGAACAGGTCTGCGCTTGGAAGGGATTTGGTTTGGCTCCCTGTTGTTTCATAAACAGATGGGTGGGTGGAGGGGCATTATTCTAACTGTGAACTGACTAGTATAAGGTGTTGACACACGCACACACACATATATATAGTTATAAAACAAATTTTACAAGTTTTATTCATAAATGAAGAAAGCTTTGAGTTTGAAAAGAATAAGGTATATAATCTAACACTGAACTCAAAATAAGTGGTACGAAGTTAGAAAGCAAGATAAATAGAGTTGAAATCAGATTTATTCGATATTCATTCCATTATTTGAACAAGATATACTCTGTGTTCTTCAAAAGATTTAAATTTTAAAAATTCTTTTCAGTATAAATTTATTCATGAGAATTAAACAGTAAATTAAACAGGTTCTTAAAGTTTTGCAAATTTTACAGTTAGGTTTATTTGTAAGGTTGTAGATCCATCTTGATATACTTGACCAAGAAAAAAAGTAAAATAGCACAGCTCTGATGCGGAAGCCATGTAAGGCCATATGAAGCGCAGTATTTAGTAGTGTGATAATTCTCCATTAAAACAACACTGTCAGGCATTTTGGGAATTTCTAGACCTTTTTTTCCTACTCATATACTTGTACTTGAGCCACACTTCCAGCTTTTTTGCTGGTTAATTGGAGATAAAAGTATTACAAATTTTCCTTCCCCAACAGGCTTCAAACCTGTGAACCTTAGATATCAGCCTCTTGTGTAACTAGAATTACAGGCATGAGCAACTGGCACCTGGCTGTATTACTGCTTTTGAATACAGTATCCATTGTGAATTTTTGAGTGAAATTGGTAGAATGGGTTCAAGTAAATCCTCATGGAACATATAGGAAAGAATTATATTAAGCTAATCTTGGAAATGATAGAACAGGTATTACGTATTTTCTTATTTAGATCCCACATTCTTAAGAACTAAAAATCTCTTAAAAATTGCAGATGAGGAAACTGAGTTTTTAGGAATCAGATTATGTTCTCAGGATAGCACAGTGACAGTCTCCTAGTTGAGATAAAAACTTGAGTCTCTAAGTTCCTAAAGCCTGTGTTCATTCTGTTATACCAAGTAGTCTAGTTCTGATATAAGTAATAGAAACCTTTTAATATTAGGATTTGAGAAACCATCTAGCAACACAACTTCTAGGCATTTATACTTTATACTCTAAATATTTGCATGAACATTTTTTTTCTTTTTAAGCCAAAGTGCATTTGTCTATATTAGTCTTTGCTTAGGTACTAAATAACCAAGTGTTTCTAACCTGGCTAAGAGTGACTAATAGGAAGAAGCAGTCAAACATTTTTGATATTTAGCATGTACTGCATATTCCCTTACTGCTTTATTACCTTTTGCACACTAACAGCATCTTATGTTTAATTAACAGTTATAATTTTGCCATATTAATATAAGTTGTATAAAGAATTATGACAAAATTTTGACTTCTAATAGGTCCTGGATGATTATTTGTTCAGGACTTAGAAATTCCACTTGCCCAATGGTTAATTTATGATAGACATTATAAATTTTCAAGTTCTCTGATTATGAACTACAGAGCTCAGAAAAAATGAATGTTGCAGTCAGCAAATCATTTGTTCAGTACATTCTTAATAAGTACCTGTTTAGTCTCCATTCAATACTATCCCAGACACAAGTAAGCAGAAAAGAACATGGGAGTAGCAAATGCCTGTTATGTGTTGGAACATAAAATTTCCGTTTGGACCAAATTTTTGAGAGCTTTTTATTCCACAGCAAGAAGTTTATACTTTGTATGAGAAAAGTTTCTAGTGAGATATTTTGCACTGCTGAGTGATACAGTCAAAGTGATACTTGAGGAAGATTAATCTGAAGATAGCCTTACAAGATAAATTGTGGGCATCATGGAAGAATTAGAGCAGGGCACTCAGACTCTTTCCCAGTTTGGGAATGAATTCGTTAATAGTCTAGGTTAGGAGAGTTCAGCTGTCATGGCAGAACAAGAGAGTAGACGCTTTCCCTGTCTCACTGTCATGGATAAATAAGGTTGTGCTTTGTGGGCTGGGAAGGTGGCTCAGTGGTAGACTGTTTATCTCGAATGCATGAGGCCCTGGTTTGATTCCTCAGCACCACATAAGCAGATAAAAAAGCCAGAAGTGGCACTGTGGTTCTAGTGGTAGAGCACTAGCCTTGAGCTGTTGCCTTGAGCTGAAGAGCGGAGGGACAGCACCCAAGCCCAGAGTTCAGACCCCACAACCGACCAAAAAATAAAAAAAAGAGAGATTATGCTTTGTCACTTCTTTGTTTTTTCCTTGGTTTAATATGCTTGTTTCTAAGAGAGAACTTTTGAATATGAAGGCTTTAGAATTTTACTCAAAGATTTTTTCTGATAAAGTGGTCTTCACGCCACCATGAAATTATCTCTGAGTAAAGATTATTGACTTGGTTAAGCACTAGAAAATTTAAGTTGCATGTATAATCTGGTACTTCACCTAGACAAGTCTTTTTTTTGCGGGGGGGTCCGGTTGTGGGGCTTGAACTCTGGGCCTTGGCGCTGTCCCTCAGCTCTTCAGCTCAAGGCTAGCACTCTACCACTTGAGCCACAGCGCCACTTCCGGCTTTTTTCTTTTTGCTTATGTGGTGCTGAGGAATTTAACCCAGGGCCTCAGGCATGCAAGGCAAGCGCTCTACCACTGAGCCACTTTCCCAGCCCCCACCTAGACAAGTCTTGAAAAATGAGATTTTATTTTCAATGAATATTCCTTAATGAAATTATGTATCTGATTATTACCTTCTGAATAAAGGAAAGGTACATTTTTCTTACTTCTTGGGGGGTAACTTTACTTTTACCTCTGAGAGTGACTTCAAGGATTCATGTCTTTGTAAATTTTAATTTTTAATCTTGTGACTTTTGTGTGTTCCCTGAAAAGTATTTTAGCCAGTGCATAGATCTTGCCATTATACCCCTGCAAGACTACCTAAGAAGATTGCCAGTGGGAAGGGGAATTTGATAGGGACAATATGTAGTTCCATCCACTTTCTTCCTCAAAGAAGAAGATTGAGCCCTACACTAAGGTGGATGTTGTTCTCTATTCAGTGACATTCAGTTTTCAGATTAACTTTGTTTTTATTTATTTTTCATCATAGTAATTATTTTTTAACAAAATAGTATAAAGAAAAACAACGTGGCCTATAATTCTATCATGTAAATAGAACTACAATTATATTTGTTTTTTTCATATGTACATTAACATACATATATGTATGTATACTTGCGTTACAGTTTTGATTGTAAAATTAACCTGTTGAAGTGTACATTATTTATGTATGGCATTAAGTACATCTGCATTGCTGTGCAGCCACCACCACTGGTTCATTCCCAGAACTTTTTTATCATCCCAAACTGAACACTATACCCATTATGCAGCTCCCCATTCTCACTAGCCTACAGTAACCATTGTTCTACTTTATTCCTCTGTATATTTAACTGTCATATACATATACATATATACAGCATATAAGCAGAGTCAGCAAATTTGTCCTTTTGTGTCTGACTCACATCACTTAATGTCTTCAGTGTTCATCCATGTTCTTTATATAGCTTGTTTGACCTAAGGTCAGTATTAAAATAGAGATCAATTTAATTATGTTTGTAAAATAATCTTTTAATAATTAAAGCTTTGGAAGCAAAAAGATTGAAAAGCAATTATAACTGAGACAAAACTATATTCATATAAGTTTGAACAGTGTTTATAACTAAAATAAAAGTTAAATATGTTAAATAGTTTGAAGTTGGAGGAGTCAGGTGGGCATATATTGGAGAGGTGCCTCATTATTGTACAAATGCCTTTCTATTTTAACACACCTCTTCCCTAACCACAGCATCAAATTACTCATTCTGGTTAGCAAACAGATTGTGTTCCTGTCAGTCTTGGTTTTGATTTGATTCATCTTACTCCTAACTTGCACTTGTTTTCATTATGATTTTTGTAATACTTCCAAGGGATCATATGAAAATTACTTCCTGGACTACTTTGTGCTTCTAATAGTTTGTGAATACCTAGTCTTTTGTGAATACCTAGTCTTTAATACTTAGAACTACATCAGTGGCATGTTAGAGAAAAAATAGTCTGTATCTTCTGTACCTGCCTGTCAGGAGACAAGGAAAGGCATGTTGGTAAGATTTCTTCCTGAACAAAAAGGCTAAGCCTAAACCCAAGGTAGTTCCAATACTGACAGTTCTGTGCTGTACCACTCAGCCCAGAAGCTAGGGTTTGGAGCTTCAGAGTACGTCAGAGTTGTAAATCAGGTTAATCCTGTTAATAATCAAATGACGTGATTCCTTGGGCACTGATTAACTATAATAGGATGAAGTCATATCTTGACTAGGGAGTTACAATTGTAAGGTTATCACTTGCTTAAAGTAAAACAAAATCATTGGTAGTTGTTGATCATATTGCTTACTTACTCCTTCAGTTAAACCAGAGATGAAGTTGTGTTTAGGAGTCATGTTATATGAAAACTGTCTGTTAGCAAACATTAGAATCTCATTCCACACAAGATTTCAGGCTATGAGATTACCTTTACCACTTTTTACTCTCTTGAGTAAAGAGAAACAAGTACATCTCAAACTCATCTGAATTCACTATTTTTAATTGGTTCCTCCCTATCCAAGTGTAGGTACTTGAATTCACATAGTCTGCAAATTTATATATTGTTATAGGAGGGACCATATATGATACAAAATTTTTCTGGGCCTGGTCTTACTTAAATAGTCATGACCTAACCCCAGAAATTATAGCTTCTTTAGAATGCAGATCACTGGGGTCTTTGGAATCCAACAGTGAAGAGTGGTATTAATTTGTCTTTTCCAGATATAGTGCTTATCAGATGTACTGATATACCCTCAGAACTTGGAAGGCCAGAGGCAGGAAAGGCAGGAGGATCATAAGTTCAAGGCTAGCCTAAGTTATATAACAAGACCTTGTCTTTATAAAAAGAAAAAAAAAAAGCAGCACTGAAGACTATAGGAAAGTGTAGAAACCTCCCATTTCTCTTTGAACCCCTCCTACTTGAAGAGAGGGTGAGACCAGCAGTATTGCTGGGGCAGCAGGCTGGAAAGAGAGCCTCAGGTCTATCACTTGACCTAATGAATTTGAATCTTCAAATTCAGTGAAACAGATTTTAATTTGACTCTTCAATGGATTTGGATGCACAACCTTCAATAATAACAACATGAACACATTTAGTATATTAAGCTTCAAGTAACTAATATATTGAGTACTATCACCTCAGTGATGTTAGGTGTTGCTGCCATATTATTCAGTGTACATATGTGAAAATGGAACTAGGAAATGAGGAAGTAGGTGGGATGGGATGGATGGAGGTGTAGGAACAGTGATGGAATGACTGATCGATGCATTCTACACATAAATGGACATGTTAAATTGGAACCCCTTTGTACAACTATTTGAAGAGAGAGAAAAAAATTAGTTAATTGGTGCACACCTATAATCTCCTAGCACCCTGGAGACTGAGGCAAGAGTCTTGTTTGGGACCTGCCTAGACTACATAGTGAGATTCTTTCTTAACAAAAAAAAAAGAAAGAAAAAAGGCACAGCTTACATGAACTCAAAGATGAATTACTTTACTCAAAGGTGAATTACTTTAATTGGTTAGAAGACATTTTATATAACTAGTTTAAATTTTTAAGTTTTGGCTGGGGATGGTAGCTCAAGCCTATAATCCTAGCTACTCAGGAGGATGAGATCTGAGGATCCCAGTTCAAAGCTCGCTTGGGCAGGAAAGTGTGTGAATCTTCAGTTAATTACCAAAAAGCTGGAAATGATGCTATGGCTCAAAGTGGAAGAATGATAGTCTTGAACACAAAAGTTCAGGGACAGTACCCAGACCCTGAGTTTAAGCCCCAGGACTGGCACACACAAAAAAAACACAAAACAAAAAATTAGTTTTGTTCTTTTATAAAGTTAGTTTATGGGGGGGAAAAAAAGCTACGAAAGACCAAGGGGTTGGGGGTTTAGCCCAGCAGAAGGGTGCCCACCCAGCGCGCGCAAGGCCTTGGGTTCGGTCCTCAGTCCTGGGAAAGAAAAAATAAAGTTACATAAAGTTAGTTTATTTATGGGGGTTGATGGAGAGAGGAAAAAACAATTACAAAATGAAAGGTAAAGTTAGAATGTCTTCAGTAATATTATTTTAAGTGACTTTTACATTTTGTCTACAGAAAATCAGTCTATCCAAGACCAGACATTTATGTTGGAAGGTGAATTGGTTCTAAAATATATATTTGGGATCTTTGAATCATTGAGTATAATTAATAAATGGAGACTAACAATGCATGTGAGCTTCAGAGATGATGGTGTCTTCAGTCTGATCAATATTTTTATTACTTTGCTTCTTAATTGAATCAAATTTTAGAACTGATTATGTTTCCATAATGACACAATAGATTAAATCATGAAAGTTGCCTCTTTTATACAACTATACAGACAGTAGCCATAATAAGATTGTCCTAGATTTAGGTAAGATTAGAAGGTGATAGAGATTTGAATGATTAATCTGTGTAAACAGAAGTTTAAGAATTCATTAAGCACATAAAGCGATGCTTTAATAATTGTTTGTGATCAAGTGTTTTGAGCTTTACTTAGCATTCCATGTCTTAGAAAACTTGAAAGAATTGATTCTGCTTTAAAAATCAAAATAAATAACTCCTTGATAATTAAGGATAATATATTTTTCTACGTTTCTGTAACATTGTATATGAACCACAATGTCTTTAGTTTGCCAGTTGCTATATAATATGGTGCATGTTAACCAAGTAAAAGTAAAAACATTGAAAGAATATTTGATTTATCAGAAAGGGTGATTTTTTTTTGTCATCTTCTACATGTGAAAAAAATTCTTTTTCTGTTTTTTAATTGTTAAAAATGATATACAGAAGGTTACACTTACATAATTCAGGTAATGAGTACATTATTTTTGTGTGTGAAAATACTGTACAGAGGTTGCAATTACATGGGCCAAGTACATTTCTTTTGGACAGTGTCACCCCTAAACATTTTATCTTTTTAAAACAGAAACTTATAAAATGAAAGGTTTTATAACTATCTAGTTCCTTATAAAAACACCAAAATTTATACTTGGTGAAATAAAAATTATTATGATTTTAAAATTCGTATGTATAGCATGGTTTTTTAAAAATATAGTATTAAAATTATTTAATGAGTACAACTGATGTCTGTTTTTGCTTTGAGATAACAGAAGACATTTTGTTTTTTGGTGATTTTGAAATGAAATCTACAGTTGATAGTTCTACTTGCCTTGGTTTTTTGTTTTTTAATTTTTTTCTATGTGTGTATGTGTGTCTTTTTAGCCTTTTTTTCCCCCAGAGCTGAGGATTCAACTCAGGGCCTTGCACTTGGTGGGCAAGTGCTCTTCCATTGAGCCAAATCCCCAACCCAACCCCAGGCTAGAATTTTTTAATGGCATTAAAAAAAATCTTAGTACAAATATGTAATGCCTTTTTCTATGTTTTGGGTAGTTTATAAGGCAACAATGATAAAAAAAAATGACTGATGCTATATGGTTGGACTCTGTTTTAATAGTGTCTCTACCATTTTTAGTATTCATCAATGATTTGCTTATGGTTGATTTGATCTTGGCAAGTAGGAGTGTGCCACCATTTTTCTTTTATATGTTGAACTGTATCAGCAAGTAGGAGAATGCCACCATTTTTCTTTTGTATGTAGAACTATATCAGAAGACTTTTTTTTCTAATACAGCAAGTTATTTATTTTCTTCGATGCTGGAGACAAACATCTTTATTAAAGATATACTGCGAGAATTTTGGCAAATATTTCAAAACAGATTTGTAAATTGGATACTGGTGGTTGAGATCTGAGGATTGAGGTTCAAAGCCTGGGCAGGAAAGTCTGAGACTCTTATTTCCAATTAATCACTAAAATAGCCAGAAGTGGAGCTGTGTCTCAAATGGTAGATTTTTTTGCCTTGAGCAAAAAATCTCAGCAACAGTGCCCAGACACTGAGTTCAGGCCTCAGGACTGGCGCACGCATGCATGCACATGCACACACCCATGCACATGCACACACCCACACATGAAAAGAGGTTTATAAACATAATGCTTCCTTTTTCAACTGGCAATGCTTTGAAAAGACAGCACAAATTCAATCAACATTAATTCATAATCTTTTTTTGTTTGTTTTGCCTGCTCTGGGGCTTGAAGTCAGGGCTTAGGTTCTGTCCCTGAGTTTGTTTTTTGTTGTTGTTGTTGTTTTGTTTTTCTCAAGACTAATGTACTACCACTTGAGCCATAGTTTCACCTCCATCTATTTTTGTAATTTACTAGAGATAAGAGTCTCACATACTTTTCTGTCTGAATTGGCTTCAAGCCCAGAGCCTCAGATCTCAACCTCCTGAGTAGCTAGGATTACAGGCATGAGCCATCAGCTCCTAACTTCAAAATCCTTTTTAAGACAGAATGGTAAAATGATCTTTGAAGATTCTTCAGTGTAGACTTGATGATCCTTAAATTTAGCATGACTCTTTTACTTTAAATAGATACAATGTGAAGGTACCTTGCGTATTAAGTCCTTGTGACTTCTGAAATATGAGTTTGAGAATCTGGAGCTACATAGTGAGTCCTATAACCTGATTGGTAAAACAAACTTGTGTGACAGTTAGCCCAAGGTTAAAGTAGACTTTCAACAAAGTAGTTGATGGGTTCAATTTCATTTCCTTACAGGATTCTAAAGGAGAATATTCTCTATTATCTGCTCTAGGTCCTCAGAATGGTTGGAATGATCCTCCAGCTTTGAACAGAGTATCCAAGAAGAAAAAGGTATTAAAAAAAAAAGATGTTCATCTTATGACCTGAAAATGTTATGTTAATTGGTAGCCAATTGGAGCAACTAGCTTACTAGTTGATATTTTTATAGTATATTTCAACCTGTTTATTCTCCTATATAACAATAAGAAAGTAGCAGGTAGTATGTCAAAACCTTGCTGAGGATATCTATAAATTTATAAAGTCCTTTAAGAAAGCAAGGTATAAATTTCTAGTAGGCCTCTTTCAAACAGTAGGAAACAAAATAATGAAGCTTTGCAAGTGATTTTTTTTATTTAGCAGTTACCTTGCTCATGACTTTTAAGTGATTATGTTTTGAACGTTTTACATGGAATAATGGATGAATAACCTTCTAGTTGAGCATTGTTTATATGTCAATAATTGTGAAGAGCCAATTGGACACAAAGTAAGAACTTTATATTTTTAAGATTATTCCTAATAATGCTTTTCCCCAAATATAGTAATGGAGGCAAGAAGGTAAAATTGAGAGACATTAACTGAGCAAGGAAAGACAAGATATGGTCAGGAATAATGACAAATTTAGTCTACTGCTTTTAGTATGATAGAATTAACAAGAAATATCTGCTTAGTAATCTAAAAAATAGTATTAGGTCCTGATGGCATTGAATGCATGCTCATACATGTACAGTGCATGTGATTCATATATTGCTAAATACAGTTTTGTAGACTTGACATCCTCTTTCCAAAGTGCTTGGTTTTGGCTCTCCTTTCTTGACAGTAAATATGAAAGGACAAGGGAGACAGAGAGATCCAGGTATAAGTTCCCCACCTATTTTAGTCAGAGTAGTTCTTTTGTATTTTACTTTAGAGTTCTGCATAAAATTTCATTTTATGAAATTGTTCTACTTTTTAATGTGAAATATACTCTTAATGCCCTTAATTATAAGCTGACGGAATGTTGTTATCCATGTTATTCTTATTCATGGTTTTTTTTTATTTTCCTCTTTTAAAAGATGCCTGAAAACTTCATGCCTCCTGTTCCTATCACATCACCAATCATGAACCCTTTGAGTGACCCTCAGTCACAGATGATACAGCAGCAACCTTCAGCCCCAGTACTGCTGTCAAACCAACCTTCCTTCCCACAGCCACATCTTGCAGGTGGCCAGACTTTCCCTGGCATACAGCAGCCGCTTACTCAGACAGGCATGCCACCAGCTTTCTCAAAACCCAATATTGAAGGTGCCCCAGGAGCTCCTATTGGAAATACCATTCAGGTAACAGTAAATCTGTGAAAGTGGAATGGGAAAATGGCTCTGTTTCAGTACTCTTTAATGTGTTAACTTATAAATACCGATAATGCCTAAATTTGGTTTAAGTTTACACTGCCTAGTGTCTTTTTTTTTAGATTAATCATATATGTCTATCATTTTGCAGTTAAATGACCTTAAACTGTAGAGAGAGTTAAATATTTGAAAGTATATGTTGACAATTACAGTATTTTACTTAATCTAGTCAGTAGCCACAATTTAGAGTGATCTCACTTGTGGAGTTGGTAAGCAAAAACTATTTTCAAGTTTTTCCTCTTTAAAATATTATGGTATAATGAATTACATCATTTTATATGTATGTGTGAAACCCAATAACCTTATGGTTAAATGGAGATGCACATTTTTCTCATTTTTGACACTGAAACAGATACTTGGCAAAATCCTAGTTGTTGAAAATGTAAAACATTTCCAAATGAAACTTAGATCAAAGGTATTTTGATATTCAGAAAGAGCTTAAATCAATGTCTAACATAAGACAATGAAACAAACTTCTGCCCAAATAAAAAAACTAGTTCTGTTTTTCACTTTGATTTACTGAAGTGAGGTTTATAAAAATTATATATCACAAGAATATGCTTTGCTGTTAAGAGATAATTTGCCTAAGAAATTTCTTTTTTGGGGGGGGGGTCCAGTTGTGGGGCCTGGGCTCTGTCCCTCAGCTCTTCAGCTCAAGGCTAGTGCTCTACCACTTAAGCCACAACTCCACTTCTGGCTTTTTTTCTTTTTGCTTATGTGGTGCTGAGGAATCAAACCCAGGGCCTCAGGCATGCAAGGCAAGCGCTCTACCACTGAGCCACCTTTCCAGCCCTGCATAAGAAATTTCTAAACACTGTAGGTTGCATCATATATTTTGATGAAGGTAGGAAGATTTACATGTCTTTCCACAAAAGAATCAGTTGTAAAGAGTGCTTTTTTGTGGTGGTTTACATGTTTCTGTTATTTGGGGAAGCTCCCCAACCAATTAGATTTAGACCTGTCTTCTCATACTGTTTGCATCTGAACCAGAACCTTAGTTATCTTCCAAAGGAATTGGTGCTTAGTGTTTAGCCAGGCCAGTGTTCAGCTACCTGCCTTCTTCCATGTCTGGGATATATCTTGGTGTTAGCAAGGTAAAACCTAATTCTTCCATGCAAACCTAGACTTTTCTGTTTCAGAAAATATCACTATAGTATTTTCTGTTGAATCCAGTAGAAAAAACACCAGCAAAGCAAAAACTCCTGGAATCCTCTTTATACTCTCTTGTCTTTAACCTCTATTTCAAATCTATTCCCCAAATCTTGCTGTTATTGTTCTAAAGTGTTTTGTCAGTCTCTTCTGACCATGCTGATTATTTCTGCTTTGGTTTGTCTCCAATTTGGTCTTATATCCTGTTTGCTTGAAACATTACATCTTCCCATTATCATCATCATGAAGACCAAAATATTTAACATTGTAACAAAGGCCTCAGCTTCTGTTTCTCCTTGCTTTCTCTGTTTCAGCTACACTGACCCTATTTTAATCTCTTTGTATCTTGATCCTTCCTTCATACATGTTATTCTTTCTATCTTGGGATACTTTTTCTTTCTTACTTAATTAGCTCTTAATTGGAAAGATAAGTACCTTTCTGAAACAATTCTCTGAAGGGAGCCTTTCTTGCCCTTTAGTCAAGTTCCAGTTGTGATCTTTTAGTTCCCTCAACCATTAACTTCACTACAGTTATGTTATATATGTTTATAATATTTTAAAGGTTTTTCTGTTCCATTGGCCTGTAAAACACCTTAAGGACTAAGCTCATTTCTATATTGGCTATCCAATAGGTTGCTAGAGCCCAGTACATAGTTGCCTGACATTTTCTAAATGAGTGAAAAAATGAGCTAACAAGTAACAATTCAGAAAATTTAAATGTTCCTTTTTGTTCTCCCATTTAAGTACTGGACAGTATCCTGCTCTGTCTAAACTTGTGTCTTTATTTTGCAGTTTTGGTAAGTGTTGATGATAGTGTTCCATTTAGTACCCTCAAAGAAGAAAATTGGGAATAGTGGATTAACGAAAAGAGCATCAAGCAGAGGATGGGACCAGCTATGTTTTCCAAGCCTTGTTTTATTTCCTTCTGTCACAGACTTCCTTCCTATATCAGTCTGTAGAATGAATACTTGTACTTTCAGCTTTGCTCATCCTAGGTGATTTTTCCTGTGAACTTTTTTGATTTTGAATATACCTATCTATAATGTATTGGTTTCTTTTTATTGCATAGTTTCAGGACATTGTACAAAATACCTCCGGGCCATTTCTGATCCTTTTTATAATGCAATTCTTCCAGCATGTACAGTCTTTGCCAACAGAAAAAATTACCAAGAAACCAATTCCAGATGAGCACCTCATTCTCAAGACCACATTTGAAGATCTTATCCAGCGCTGCCTTTCTTCAGCCACAGATCCTGTATGTATTCTTTTCTCATATTTTGCTTAAGCAATCCTTCTATAATTATTGCTTAAAATCATGTAAATTTCTTACAAATAATAAAACTAGCACTTACATAGTTTAATTACATATAGGAATATTTTTTATATAGACATATCAATACAATAGTAGTAAATTGGTAGTATTTATTTTACAGATGAAAAAATTAAAGTAGAGAACAATTATGTAGCACTTAAGATCAGAGCCAGTATTTCAATTCATGTAGTCCGACTCTGTATTTCATACCCCCAGTCACCAAGTTATACCACCTTTTATTACCAAACTGTTCTTACCAAACTGTTCTTTTTAATTTAATTTTATTGTCAAGGGGCTGTACAGAGGGGTTAAAGTTACATACATAAGGTAGTGAGTGTGTTTCTTGTCAAACATTGTTACCCCTTACCTTGTTTTGCTCCTATTTTCCCTCCCACCCATGTCCCCTCTCTTAAGTTATAAAGTTTATTTCCACCATATTGTCTTGTAAGTATTGCTGTTGAATTGGTTTTCCCTTTGTCTTTTTTCTCACCATTTTGTTGTTACCTTCCCTCCTTAATTCAGATAAATATATATACAATACACAAGGTACCATAATGAAATTCAGTGGCAACAAGGGATAAACCATGGGGGAGGGGGGGGAAACACAAGAATAAAGAAATAACTTCACATAGTATATTAAAAAAAATAACAACAAAGAAAACCCTCTTGTTTCCATATCTTAGAGTTCATTTTGCTTCACATCATCTTATATGATCATATGTACACAGCTATTGAGCTATTATGATCCTCTTCTAGGACTATCCTAGACATATACTAATTATTACAAATGAGAGAAATCATGGAACATACATTTATTTCGGTCTGGATTACTTAATATGATTTTTTTCCAAGTCTTCCATTTCCTTACAAACTTCCCCCCACACCCCTATAAATAGAATGTTAATAGTGAGTGGTATCCAAGAAATTCCAATTTGAGGGTTATTTCTGAGCTTACATGGAAACATCTGAAAATAGATTGTCAAAAAAAAAATAGATTGTCATCTTTGACTTTGCAAGGACCTTAAAAATAAATATTGGAGTCAATACACTGTTCGTTAAACAATACCTTTTCTGGATGAGACTTTGTCCCCAGCATAGCACATAACAGACAGTGAATAAAATGGTGTCACATCTAAGGCTACTGAATATTGTAGATAATTAAGTTGATCACTTTGTACTTTTAAACTGTTAATTTTAGTTTTAGAATAGTTTATTTCACTATACTCACAGTTCTACAGTTAAGATTAGGGAAGAGGGCTGGGCACTGGTGGCTCACGCCTATAATCCTAGCTACTCAGGTGGCTGAGATCTGAGGATCACGGTTCAAAGCCAGCCCGGGCAGGAGAGACCATGAGACTCCTATCTCCAATAAACCACCAGAAAACCAGAAGTGGCGCCGTAGCTCAAGTGGTAGAGCGCTCGCCTTGAGCTGAAGAGCTGAGGGACAGCGCCCAAGCCCAGAGTTCAAGCACCGACAAAAAAAAAAAAAAGATTAGGGAAGAGGATAAAAAACAATTGATTTCTTAGTTTGCTTTTGAGAATGTCT
Organism: Dipodomys ordii; assembly: GCF_000151885.1. NCBI lineage: Eukaryota > Metazoa > Chordata > Mammalia > Rodentia > Heteromyidae > Dipodomys > Dipodomys ordii. The sequence continues at coordinate 10,941,507 of NW_012267265.1, read as the reverse complement.
GCATATTAGCAATGACAAAAGTTCTACAGAGCTAGTCTGTTTTAAGTAAAGTCCTGTTTTTTGCCAATAAACATTAAAGGTATTTATTTAAGTGATTGGCCACTTGTCTACTTGAAGAAAGTAGCTTTTGGAATTTGTTTCAATAGACATTTAGTATTAATATGTTTAGCCTTCTGCTAGTTTCATGGAAACTATTTCTGTAGTGCTGGTTGGAGCTCAGTGGACAATTCGCTGTAGTGAGAGTGGCAGGAAACCACAAGGTTAACAGAATCCTTAATGCCTGGCATTCCTGGGGTGATGGAAGCAGCAAGCTAGGAGCTAGAGAGTAAATGAAGTAGATAGCCAAGTATTCATTCCCTTTTCCACAGACATAGTCATTCAAAAGTGGAAGAGTCCTAATAAGAACATGGCAGAGCTCCATGGCCCAGCTTTATCAGATTTTGTTGAGTTTAACCCCTCTGAATTATCAAATTATTGTCTTCCTGGGCAGAAAAGAATCATGACAGACAAGCTTCCTTTAATTAAAATATATAGCTTTCCTAGCTACCAAATCCTGTGGTTTAGGCTTCTGTAGTAGGTAGGATTAACTCTGAACTGGGACTAGGATTCCCTTCCAAAGGTCTATTTCAATCAGTAGTTTGAAATATTTTTTAAAAATGTGTATATTTTTATTTTCACTTTAGTTGTTACAACCTAGCATGTAATATAATCCTTAATAGGCATTTCTTCCTCGAATACACCAGGAGCACTTAAGCATCAGAGACTTTTACTTGATGTTGCTCCTGCCTAGAACTCATTCCCCACATACCTGCATTACTCAAATGTCTAGTAGTGATCAGGCCTTTCTTTATCCCCAACAATTCTAGCCTGATTTTCCATTAACTATTTTCATAGCACTCACCACCATCCTACACTGTTAGTATGTTTCCTTACTCATTAGAATATGTGCTCTAAGATGCTTTGACTCTGTCCCTGGCACAGCACACAATAGGTATTAAAGAAGGAAAGAAGACCAAAGAAGGAAAGAAAACTATTTAAGAACAGATTTTCTTCACAATTTTTTTTGGCATTGGGTGTTGATCCTTGAGCCTTGCATGCACCAAACAAGTACTCTGCTACTGAGCTAGACTGCTAAAGATTATTTCATTTTTCCTTCTTGCTGCTTTAAAGGATGCTTTAAAGACATGGGAAAGGTTAAGGGTGACGGCTCAAGTGGTGGAGTGCCTGTCTACAATAAGCATGAGAGCCTAAGTCAAAATCCTAGCACCACCCTCCAAAAAGTGAAGAGTTATGAGAAGAGGCGAGATTAAACATACTGAACAAATGCTTCTAAATGTTTAAGTAGTATTTATGTATTTAGTTACTTACTTATTTTTTTCTTTTGTCAGTTGTGGGGTTTGAATTCTGGGCCTGGGCGTTATCCCTCAGCTCTCTTAGTGCCACTGCTAGTTTTCTGAGTGGTTTATTGGAGATAAGAATCTCAGGGACTTTCCTGCACGGGCTGACTTTGAACTGTGATCCTCAGATCTCAGCCTCCTGAGTAGCAAGGATTACAGGCATGAGCCACTGATGCCTGGCCTGAACTCTGGGCCTGAGCGCTGTCCCTCAGCTCTTCAGCTCAAGGCTCTACCACTTGAGCCACAGCGCCACTTCCGGCTTTTTTCTTTTTGCTTATGTGGTGCTGAGGAATTGAACCCAGGGCCTCAGGCATGCAAGGCAAGCGCTCTACCACTGAGCCACCTTCCCAGCCCTGGCCTAATTTTTAAAAGTTAAAACAAGATTCCATAAGTCACCTAGATATTTGCCTTCTACCACCCAGTCTGTGGTAACTGAACTTGGACCTTCGTTCCTCTGGACCCAGTGCTGCTCTAGAAGGCCTATGTACATAGCACAATTGTACATATACACCCTCTACTTTGCATACTGAAAGGAAGTCTTGCCTCTACCTTCCCAATATCACTACTTTAAAGATCACTGATAGCCATTTTAATTATTTGTTTAAGTTTTCTTGGTCATAGTTGTTTCTGCTTCTTTGATAAAATGAAGCCATTTAATATCTTGAGTATAAGTTCTAGTAAAATGAGATAGGGCATGCTTTTTGGATTAAAGTTAATATTCACATATGACATTTGTGTTTCCTTTCTTTCAGCAAACCAAGAGGAAGCTTGATGATGCCAGTAAACGTTTGGAATTTCTATACGATAAACTTAGGGAACAGACAGTAAGTTTGGGAGGATAAAAGGATTCCCAAAATTATTATTATTATTAATTGCTAGCACTGTCGTTCAATATTATTGAGAGGGTAAGATTTTGATACGTTTACAGAATGAGCATTTTGCTTCTAATTATCTAAATCCTGAGGGGCGTTAGGAGAGGGAGGAAAAAATGTAACCCTTCTTATATCAAAGATTAAAGTAACTGATATTCTGCTGTTGATTTTATATGGCCCATGACCCCGGAAATCAGACACTAAGTAGGCACTTGATTCTCACAGGATAAGACTAAGATCATTTTCTCCTGGAACATCTATATCATAAAGTCAAAGCCAAATGTTCTCTCCAGATGAGTAGGTAGTGTTCTGTAACTGTGAAGATAGCTTATCTATAGCAAGGTGTCAGTGCAGTCACTGTTCTCTCTGTCTAGAATTGTTCTATTAATAATAGCAGTATAATGGGAGAGACAGAAAAAAAAAAGAAAAAGAACTAGCACTGTTTGTATTTGTACACACACACACACACGTGCGTGTGCACGCGCAATTTCTTTGATGAGAACCAAGCCAAAGAAAGTGATGTAAAATATGACAGAGCTGAGGATGGCATTCACTCCCAGCTACTCAGGAGGTTGAGGCAGATGGATCAAAGACAGCTTGGGTATCATTACTGAACATGACAAAAATTATACAAATTAGTTAAGAGGGCTAAGAGGGCTGGGGTTATGGCTCAGTGGTAGAATGGTTGCCTCACATGCACAAAGCCCTGGGTTTGATCCTCAACTCTGCAAAAAATAGAAAAGGGGCAGGGCCTGCCGCAATAGGGATTTATAAAAAAATAATAAAGGAAATCAGTTCAGCGTTGGTAAATTAATTAACTGTGGTTAAGCCTGTTTCTGTACTCATGGAAGTGGGCAAAAAATTTATGATCTATCTCTATTGCAGAGAAGGTTTTCACTAAATTGGTTCCTGATGTTGTGTCATGATTTAATAATTTTTAATCTCATTTATTTATATAAGAAAATTTGCTAAAAGCTGTAGGTTCTGTCTAAAATAGATGAGGTTATTTGGAAGGAGATATTAACATTTCAGCTTGCTTGCTTTTTTTTTTTTAAGAAAATGCCTAATTTGTTATCCATTTATAAATAACTTCTTTACATACATGACTTTGTCACAGTTCTGTTTTATAACGTAACCATTACTTGATCCAAAAAACTATTTCTAGAAATGCTAAATGGTTCAAAAATCTCTTAAATGTTTATTTCATGCTCCACTTTAAATATCTGGGCTTAATATTTAAAAGATGTCATGAGAGATATTCCTTTAGTTTAACTCATTTGGTTCCACCTTTATTTCAGCTTTCACCAACAATCATCAACGGTTTACACAACATTGCAAGGAGCATTGAAACGCGAAACTACTCAGAAGGATTGACCATCCACACCCACATCGTTAGCACCAGCAACTTCAGTGAGACCTCTGCTTTCATGCCAGTTCTCAAAGTTGTTCTGACCCAGGCTAATAAGCTGGGTGTCTGAAAGGATAGCTCCATTCTCAACTGATATTGCCATTTTTCCAAAGAAACATGTTTAGGGAAAACAAAAATGTAAGACATGGACCAATCTTCATTAGCATGTTTCCATAGCGGCCAGTCAGGGGGCATTAACATAATTTCTGCAGATATACTCACCTTAGACCTGCTCAAAACCCTGGTGCTTTCTTTTATTTTAATCTTTTGTTGACCAAGATTTTCCTACTTTGCAAATAGTGCATTTCCTGAATTACACAAGGTGTAGTTTCCTGATGGATTCTGAGAGAATGTGGTTTTAAAAACCTCAGTGTACTTTTTTAGAAAAGCTGCATCTGGTTATGCATAAAGCAGAGCTAAAACTAAATTTCTTTCATGTCCTCCCTACTTTCTTCATGTCAATCAGAATTAAAGTATGTAATCCTCTCTTACAGTGTTAGAGTCTTTAAAAGAAAAAGGTTGAGCCAGGTGCCAGTGGTTCAGGCCTGTAATACTAGCTATTCAGGAGGCTGAGATCTGAGGATTGTGGTTTGAAGCCAGCAGGGCAGGAACATCTATGAGACTGTTACCTTCAATAAATTATCAAAAAGCCAGAAGTGGAGCTGTGGCTCAAGTGGCCTCAAGCATAAAAAGCCAGGGACAATACCAGGTCCTGAATCCAAGCCCCGGGACAGCACCCCCCCCCCCAAAAAAAAAGGCTGCTGGGCTATAGCTCTGTGCCACTTGGCTACTTGGTATATGTGAGGTCCTGTGTTCCATCGCCAGCCCTTCAGAGGATTAAAAAAAATGACAGTTTTTCCTTTTAATCCCTTCGTTGAATTTCAGCAATTCTTTTAATCCCTATTTCATGTGTTTTAGTCTCCCCTGGTCCTGAGCAAATAACTACATCTGGAAACTGCAACAGATCTTAGCAAATATTAATAAAAGTATGTATCTACCTTTAACTATCTGTAGGAAGAGACTGAGCATTTTCATTTCTCTAGGACATAAAGAGTTTTTCTCCATCAGTGTTTTCAATATTCTGTTTTGAGTTCAGGGCTGAATTGGTTTCCACTTTGTATTAGAAATTTGCTCAGGTTTTTTTTTTTTTTCTGTAAAATAATTGATAGCTGGGTGCTGGTGGCACACTCCTATAATCTTAGCTACTCAGGAGGCTAAGATCTGAGGATCATGGTTCAAAGCCAGCCTGGGGAAGGAGAAGGAGATGCTTACCGCCATTAAACTACCCAAAAAAAACAGAAGTAGAGTTGTGGTTTGAGTGGTAGAATGCCAGCCATGAGCAGAAGCAGCTCAAGGACAGTACCCAGGTCCTGAACTCAAACCTCAGGACTGGCAAAATAAAACAAAAACCCTTGATAGTTTTAAAGCATTAAGTTCAGAAGGGAAACTTTAAACTTCCCAAATGAATCAAAACCACACATTTTCCAGCCAGCTTTTCTGTGAAGTGATTTTATTATAATCTCTCTTAAAAACCAAGTGTAAACAATAATGGTCTCCATGGAGTCAGTAGGAGAATTAGTTGCTAGTAGTTTTCATTGTTTGTGCAGTATTAGTGAACGGGGTTAGAAAACAAAAAAAATGAACAGTGGAACTACTTGGTAAGTAGCTGTGCTGTTTGAACTAATTTCAGCAAGCTTTCTCACAGCCTGAGTGAACTAGTTTTCACCTGTCAATTTCCTTTGCTGGGATCCCCCACTGGAGAAAACATCTAAAAACAATGAACCAGCCCAAATTTTATAGCTCACAAGAGTTTTGTAACAACAACAAATTGTATCTTATTGCTCCCACATGTATGTGTGTTGACTTGCTCTTGCTCGGCAGCCTTGGCAGTACACACTTCCACCAGTAGTTGGTGCCAGCTTGTGGTACATACCACCATTACCACTTAATAGGGAAGCCAGCTTGACTGATTGGACTAGATCCTCAACTGTAGTGGCAGCTCCTGATGCCATCTAGTTGAATTTTTTCCTCTCATTGCCCATATAAGTAGGATTTGTTTTATGTCTGCATGTTTACCCTAATGTGCCAACGGCATCATAGCCTTATTTTTCTAAGAAAAACAAAAAATATTCCCTAAAGATGAGAAACACGATTAGGTAGCAATGATGCTGGGCCAACATTTTGAGCGATTAAGTGCAAAAACCACTCTGACATCCAAGCAATGGTTATCTCTATTTTCAATAAAGTTGTGATGATTTTTTTTTCCCCACTCTGAAACCATTTCTCAATATGACTTAACAACCTTGGAGAAGTGTCATGTAACCAAGTGCAAGTATGATGAACCAAGGTTACTACCTATTTTTGTCTCCAAGTATAAGGATACACATTATGAAAAGAATAGTTTGCTTTCCTTTTTAAAAAAATCAAGATAAGCTGGGTGCTGGTGGCTCGCGCCTGTAATCCTAGCTACTCAGGAAGCTGAGGTCTGAGGATCATCATTCAAAGCTAACCCAGGCAGGAAAGTCTCTGAGACTCTTATCTCCTATAAATGACTCAGAAAACCAGAAGTGGCGCTGTGGCTCAAGTGATAGAGTGCTAGCCTTGAGCTGAAGAGCTGAGGGACAGCGCCCAAGCCCAGAGTTCAAGTTCACACACTCATACACACAAAAGATAAAAAATTTTTAAGTTTTTTAAATTTTATTTTATTGTAAAGATGCTGTGCAGAGGGGTTACAGGTACATGAGTAAGGTAATGAGTACATTTCTTGTCAAACATTGTTACCTCCTTTGTTTTTCTCTTACTGTTTCCTTCCCCACCTCCCTCACTCCCGCCCCCAGAAGTTTGTTTCCAACATAGTGTCTTTTGAGTATCATTGTTGCAATGTGTCATCCCAAATTAGAAAAATGTATATACAAGATACAGGGTACCAAAATCAAATACATTGACAACAGGGGATATACCATAGGTGGAAGGGTTATTGTTAAAGCTGTTTAACAATTAGTTTTTGTTTTTGAAAACAATAGGGAAAGTTGATTTCAACCTGATCTGGTAAGTAATTTCAATTTTAATATTTTTAGCTCAGGATGATGTTAAATATATTCCTGTCTACAATTCAGGAACTTCTGTTTAAGGCTGTCTTCCATAAAGGTCCTGGGGATAAATTAGGTGCAGTTGTCCACTTCTGTAATCCCAGAGCTCAGAAAACCGACATAGGGTCAAGAACAAGCTCAAGGCCAGCCAGGGCAACATAGCAAGCCCGATCTTAAAGGGGGATAAAAAGGTTTTAAGAATCTTACAAGTGATTGCTGTTTTGTTCTTTTCTATTCTTGTCATTACTTCATATATAGGGATCAGTCATTTTTTTTTTCTTTTTGTCGGTCATGGGGCTTGAACTCTGGGCCTGGGCGCTGTCCCTCAGCTCTTCAGCTCAAGGCAAGCGCTCTACCTGGGATCAGTCATTTTTTGATCCTAGATCTACTCAATTTTGTTCTTACATTTTGTGCATTTTATTTTATATGGTACTGATTTTTTAACTCAGTCTTATGCTTATTCATCAAGTATTACCACTCTCTTGGTTCAGATGGTCTTGCTTTATGCTCTGGCCAGCCTGGAAGGGCAATCCTAGCTATGCTTCCTGCCCCCCTGGGATTACAGGCATGTGCTACCATATGTAGCTTATTTGTTGATGTAGACCTTGAAATTTTTCCTGAGCTGGCCTTGAGCCTCTATCCTTACCAATCTCTGCCCCCTGAATATTTGGGATTATAAACATGAGCCACCATGCTGCAGAGCCTTAATTTAAAAAAAAAAAAAAAACCCGCAATTCTGAAGGGCAAGGGTGAGAGGGAAGGTAACTGGTGGGATGGGTGTTGGCTATGAAAGGTATCAGAATGTCTGGCATCTTACTGCTTATACTTCATCTCCCTTCATTGGACCCTATGGGTTGGGTGGGATAGATGTGCCCTTAGGCCCTGCCTTGAGGGTCTTATATGTCATAGAGTGTACATAGGTAACAGAGGTAATTACTCATCTGAATAATATGGGGGCAGGAAAAGATTAGAACAACTGCTCTATATCTTACTGTTGAGAACCAAGAGGCCTACATATTCTTTTATATTCAGAAATCCCCGAGCATGCTGAAAGTCAAGAAAACGTTACCTGCAAGGTAGAAGATGTCAATGACTGGTTAACACTTCTGATATCCAGTTGTCTTCTGACCACATTTATGCTCATCAAGACTGCAAAGCTATCTATTAACTCCTCTGCCAGAATGGAGGCTGCACTTGAACTCTTACGCACTTTTAGCAGTGTGTTTGTACAATTTCTGAACATCATGCCCCTGCCTGCTTTGTTCCACAGCTATCATAGCATCTCCGAACCCAGCCTTCCAGTCTGGAACCATTCACATTGTTTTGGGGTTTTGTTGTTGTCGTTTTTGGTCAGTCCTTGAAATCTGGGCCACTTAAGGCATTTTCTGTGGTTAATTGGAGATAAGAGTCTCACAGATTTTCCTGCCTGGTCTGGCTTCAAACCTTGATCTTCAGACCTCAGCCTCCTGGGTAGCTAGGGTTACAAGTGTGAGCCACTGGCACCAGGCACATCTTTTTTGTTGTTGTAGTTGTTTATGTTATGTTGGTTGTAGGGCTTGAAATCTGGGCTTGGGTGCTGTTCCTGCACTCTTCAGTTCAAGGTGAGCACTCTACTGCTGGAGCGATAGCTCCACTTATGGTTTTCTAGTGGTTTATTGGAGGTAAGAATCTCACAGACTTTCCTTCCTGGCCTGGCTTTGAGCAGCCAGATCTCAGCCTCCTGAGGAGCTAGGATAACAGGTGTGAGCCACTGGTGCCCAGCTGTTGCTTTTAAGTGTCTTTAAGTAGTACAGAGGAGTTGCCATTTAACAAAGAAGTTTATGAATACACTGGATCTTTTTCCATGTCACCACTTTCCTTCTTTTATTTATTTATTTTCATTTTGCTAATGTGGTGCTGAGGAATCGAACTCAGGGCCTCAGGCATGCAAAGCAAGCGCTCTACCACTGAGCCACCTTCCCAGCCCCACCACTTTCCTTCTTAACTACATTCTCTCCTCCCCTCCTTCTCCTCATTCATCTACCCCTTCTCCCCTTGTCCTCATCTTACCCCTTTCAACATTCATAATGTTAAATTACTCAGTAAATAAGGACAAAGGACTGATTGTACAGCCTTAGCTGTTTGGTCTTAAAGATAAATGTACAGGGCTGGGAATGTGGTTTATTGATAGATTGCTTACCTAGCAGGCATGCAGCCCTGGGTTCTAAATTCCTCAGTATCACATAAACAGAAAAGGCTGGGAGTAATGCTGTGGCTTGAGTGGTAGAGCACTAGCCTTGAGTAAAAGAAACTCAGGGACAATGCCCAGGTCCTGAGTTCAAACCCCAGGTCTGGCACAAAAAAAAAAAAAAAAGATGTTTTATTACAAAGAAATGGCAATGGAATTCTCTTTATTTCTCCACTCCCCTCCCCCACACACATACTGTTTAATCTACAGTTCTGTGGTATCTGCTAGGTGCTGACAGGCAGGAGAGCCTGTGTCGGCCAAGTGGCATTACCATGCATATATATTGCCACTCTGCTTGCCAGCTCTTTGCCATTGTCTTCCTCATGGAACATATAGGGTATAGGATGGTTGAACTGGATCTCAAAAACAACACCTAAGTCAAAGAAATCCAGGGGTTAACCAGGATGGGGGTGTTTTCCATTCTGGAATAATGTTCTAGAGATCTGCCATTTAGCAAACAATAGTAATACAGTTATATATGAAATACCTACAGTGACTTTGTATAAACATCATTACTTAAAAATGGGAAATCTTTATTTTAATGGAGGCTCAAACTTGAATTTTGTATCAGGTTAGCATTCCATGTGCTAGAATCTAGTGTACATCAGTGCTTTATTTGATGCCTTATCAACTTCCAGATTCTGTGACTTTTCTAAAATCACCTTTTATGTTTCAGGAGGCTTATATTGTACAGATGGGAAGTAGTTGGCTTCCAGAATTATATGAAATAGCTGGGTGTAATGGTCTTAGCTACTGGGGAGATGAGGATCCAGGGATCACAGTTTGATGCCAGCCCTGGCAAATGGATGTTCTTCAGACTCCATCTCAACCAATGTCAGGAGCCTATTCTAGTTACAAGGGGAACTCAATGGTTGGGCACAGTGGCATACAACTGACTTCCCAGTGACACAGGAAATACAAGTATGCAGACTGCAGCCTAAGCCTGGACATAAACCTCGAAAATAATCAAAAAGGGGCAGGAACCTAGCAAGTGCAAGGCTCTGAGTTCAAGCCGGGGGGGGGGGGGGGTTGGATTTTTTTTGTGTAAAGTAGAGGAAACCTTCCCATTTTGGAAAAAAAAAAAATACAAGATCATGCTGGATTTTTAGTTCTCTTGTTTGCTTTTGTTTTTGTTTGGAGATTGGTTCTTGCTGTGCAGTCCCAACTGGCCTGAATTCACTGTGTAACCCAGACTAACCCTGAGCTTCTGAGCCTCCTGCCTGAGTCTTCTGTGCTGGGATTAAACACATGCACCACTACATTCAGCTGGAGTTTTAATTCTTAAAATCAAAGTTAATGAAACATCTCAAACATATATTTCTGCAATCATTTCTCATACTTTTAAGGACTTTTAGATTTCCTGACTAGATAGTGGCATCCTAGTGTTATTAGCTGGCCTTTTTTCAGTAAATATAAAGTGCTTTTTATGGTTCGGTAAAGATTTCATGTCCAAATGGATACATTTTTAGGTAGGCAGTGAAAATTTATCTGTAGGGAGCCTTAGGAGCAGAATGGATTCGTATTTGATTGGAAGATAGCCAGGTGCCAGTGGCTTATACCTGTAATTCTAGCTACTCAGCTGAGATCCCAAGAAGGGAGGTTCAAACCTAGTTCAAGCAGAAAAGTCCAGAAGATTCCATTTTCTATTAACCAGCAGAATGCCAGACTCAGGAGCATGACTTTAGTAAAGTGCCAGCTGTGAGCAAGAAAGTCAAGTGAGTGTGAGATCCTGAGCTTAAGCCCTAGAACTGGCAAAGGAAAACTGAAAATAGATTGGAAGAGGAAAATCCTAGACCTTTTCTTCTGTATTGTCAAAGCTCATAGAACTCATAAATGTTATAGACCACTATAGACAATTTACCCCATGAAAGTTAGAATGTGTTTGTGACTTTAAGCATCACTACCCCACAATACTGCGAAATTGGGGAAATTATATAATCACTTAATCACAAAGAATTTGAAGTAAATAAAATAAAGGTCTATTCATTGAACAAGAAAAAAAAAGTGGGCAGAATATATAATTTAAGAGAGGCTGTATCGGGACCCTTAAAGATAATGACCAGTAAGTATGGCCTCTTAATTTGTCCATAAAGGAACTACGCAGTCTGGGATGGCTAGAATGTGAGGGTAGAAATGGAATATTAAAACATTTTTGGTAAGGTAGCAACCATTAAAGTACTCTAAGAAGGCTTTGAAAGTCTCTGAAAATCAGGTGAACTCTACCACAAATCAATCCTGACAGGCATCAGTCTGTCACAATGAAGGTATGGCTTTGGACCTGGGCACCTGTATATTTCCATCTCTTGCTGAACGTTATCTAATGATAGCCTGAGGAGTTAAATTAATTCCAATTACTGAACACAGTTGGCTAGCTAGCAGTGAGATCTGGATTCAAACCCAAATATCAGTCTAGATTGCTTATCCATTGGCTACAAAATGTTTTAACGCCTAAAGTAGGAGTAGTAGCTACTGTAACAAAATCTCAGTTTGGGTTTCAGGTTTTCTTCCCTTTCCCACCCCCATTAGCTTGTAGACTGGTATTTCCCACAAGAGGACTGTGGGTGCTGTACTAGGCAACACTTCTCAAGTGTTGTATGTTGGCTTTTCAGTCAGGTTCTCTTGGTGGGGAAGAGCCCTTTGGAGTCCAAAGCGTGAATGTCCACTGCTTATGATCAGGGAAGGAAGAGAGTCTCACAATATCCAGACACAAAGGCATCTGTGGTTGGTTTTGATTGGGTCTCATATCCACTACCTAGCCACAATCTGTCCCCAAAGAGGTAGGGTCCCAGAAGTGGATGACCCAGAACTGGCTAGGGCCATAATTTGCTGGCCATAGTATGGCACTGTGATTTTAATCCCCCACTCTGCAACCAGGTGGAGGCAAGTTAGAAAAGAAGGGGAAAGAGAGTAGATCCAACAACAAAATACCTCCTCTAATCACACCAAGGAGGAGGAATTATGGGACCAGGGTTCTGGACTAGAAGGATGCCTCTTAGCCCAGCTGTGAGTTGTGTCCTCAGGAGGGACAGTATGAAAGAGCTGGGTTCCAGTGTCTGCCTTAGTTAAATCCTGTCAGTGTCCTACTTCCCCATCTGTAAAATGAGGTGAGAGGATGAGTCTAGATCCCTGAATTCACCTCTGGTCCTGGAAGGCTGTGATTTACCTACAAGTCTTCAGAGGAATCTTAAATAAATGCCCATAAGCACTAAAGCGTTGAAAAGAGTTGACAGAAACAGTCTGCTTATATATACCTCTTGTTGAGTTCGTTTGATTTCCATCAGGAGAAAAATCAATGGAGTACTTAACCTTGGTTAGAAAGGAATGGGCAGGTACTGAAGACAGAGCTTGTCGTTTGAGGACTTGAAGCAAATGTCTTCTCTGGGCTTTGAGGTCCTTAAGTAGTAAGCCCATATTTATGACCGTGAGTCTTTCTGCACCCCTGTGTCTATCTTTTGGGCTCCAGGAGGGTTGGCCAAGGACAGAGACTCACTGTGCACCTTTTTCCTGCTGCAAATCTGGGTCACCCTTTTGACATTCCTGAGTTCTGTTTACATGTTCTCCCTCCCTGCTGTAGAACAATGGGGGGCCTTTGCCTTTTAAAAGCGGCCTTAGATAATTGACACAGCAGGAAGAGAAAGAGGTCATGGAAGCTGTGTAATGCTGAGAAAAATCCAGAACCTCTAAATCTTTCAGTCCTTGGGAATTATAGGCACTGTCCTGAACAAAGGATGGGATGTATGTTGAGGCATAGAGGGATGAAGGGCTGGAAAATTGATAGGTGAAAACTTGTCACTGTTGGCTTCTGTTGCAATAATAGGGGTTGTTCATTTATTTCAGAGAGCTGGGGTTGGGGAGCAAGTAGAGAAACGGGAGGGAGAGGTCAGTCAGTTCATTAGTGGACTTTATTTTTGTTTGGGTTTTTTGGTTGCCGTTTAAAACTGAACTTCCTCTGCTAGGATTTTTCTGTTATCAGACCTTAGTTGTGCAAAAGGGTTCCATTGTAACTTTTCCACACTTAAAATGTACCAGCTGTCACACCCCCATCTCTGTCCACTTCTCCACTTCCCAAAGCATTTTCAATCCCCTTAATTTTAACCAGCTATTGGTGAACATGGACATGGTATAAGTATTAACAAATGTTGACATGCCATGACTGCGTCTTAGAAAGGACGGTAAGGCCAGGCCTAGTGCTTCCCATGCTTCCAGTTACTCAGGAGGCAGAGGTAGGAGAATCACAGTCTGGGTCAGCTCAGGCAAGTTAGCATGAGAACCTGTCTGAAAAACGAACCTGACAAGCACAAGGCCCTGAGTTCAACCCCTAGTACCACAAAATAATGACAAGCAATGGATGATTAGTCATTCTTCTGTAGTATTTGAGTTGTGGGACATGCTTCCTTCAGCGATAACTTGACAGCTAGCCGGCCTTCCTGGACTGAGTTTTCTGGGCTGAAAGCCCTATACTGTTTGTAGATTGAGCTCAGAGAAACAGAAACAGTAACAGCAGTTAATGGAGAGAAATAACTAGAAAAGTCTCAGTTGGCTTTGTTAAAGGTCTCAATAAATGTATATTGAATGAATGTTAAGCAGTTGTAACAACATTAGCTGTGTGTGGTGATGTTGATCTGCAGTCTCAACTCGTTAGGAAACTCATGAGGGATGAGGTAGAATACATTAGAGAAAATGAAGCCTGGTGGACAGCAGACAGGAATTCAGAATCAGGATATTTAGAAACATAGAAGCATTATCTTCCTTGCTTCCAAATAGACTTTCTGAACATCAAGGACAAACATCTGTTTTGTTTTTTTTTATCAGAAGCATTCTTTTCTAAATGGGATGCCTAAAATATTTAAAGTACAGGTAATTATTAGAGATACCCAGCCTAAGTAATAAAAGTAACACCAAGAGTGATTAAGAACATAGATAATATTTAAGTTAAAGTCAGACCCTGCCTTTATCATATATATCCCTGATGTCAAAGAACTCAGTGTCTCTCCCTTTGGGACCAACCACTCTCCTGCCTGTCAGCTCTCCTGCTTACTAAAAAAACAAAAAACAGAAAATCCCACAAAAACAAAACACTAAAACCAGAACAACAACAACAAAAAAACCTGCCAAGTTTTCTTATCATTATGCCTATTGAAGTCAAGGACCCTAAGTGGAAACTCCCTAGGTCTAGAGGGAAACTTCACATACCCTCTATTGGAGCCAGTGACAGTTTGAGTATTTGAACCCAAGAGTTCAGCCTTAGGCAACATATCAAATGCCTCTCAATTCTTAACATGTTTTTTTATTGTAAAAATACTGTACAGAGGGGTTACAGTTACATGAGTAAGGTAATGAGTACATTTTTTTAATCAAGCATTGTTGCTGCCTCCTTTGTTTTTCCCCTACCATCCCTTCCTTTCCCACCTCCCCAGTTACTCCCCTTTCCCCACCCCCAACCCCCCGCCCAAGTTCTAAAGTTCTTTTTCAACATAGTGTCTTATTCATCTTATTGTTACTGGGTCAACTTGAATCCCTATTTAAACATTTTGATTTTTTCCCTTCCCCTCCCCAAGTTAGAAAAATGTATATACAAGATGCAGGGCACTGGAATCAAATACAATGAAAACGGGTTATACCATGGGGGAAGAACGTACCAAAGGGGAAAAAAATCACATAGTACATTATAAATATGTTAAAAACAATAGCAAAAAAGAAAAAGCCATTTGTGTCCCTATCTTGGTGTTCATTTCGCTTAACATCATCTTATATGGTCATATGTACATAGCTTTGACTGCTGCTGCTTATCCTAAACTTATACTATAGTATACTATACTATACTAGTTATTGCAAATAAGGGAAACCATGGGACCTATGTTTCTTTGGGCCTGCTTTACTTAATATAATTTTTTGAAGTCTTTCCGTTTCCTAACAAATGGAACAATGTCATTCTTTCTCATGGAGGCATAGGATTCCATTGTGTATATCTTTATTTTTTTTTAAAGAAGCCCAACTAGAAGATTATTTGGAAAGATGCAAAGGGACAGTCTATCTCTTATGACATAACATTGCTGATAGAAGTTGAGTCTGGTGTAGGTTGGTTTCAGTGTTTCTATAGGTTTTGCATTAGGTAGAACTTCCATATCTAGAGCTTGAATGAAAAGGCAGTCTTATAATTCAGCCATTTTCAGAGCCCAGATACCTGATTGTAACATTTTATTTGAGTCGAGAGGAAATGTGGGAATGCTGGTAAGCAGTAAGACTAGGGTCTTTGGTCAAAGGAAACCCCTTCACTCTCCTCATCCAGGCAATAGATGCCTTCATTCTGTAGATGCCTCGGAGCACCAGAAGTTGCTTCCTCAGCTGCTCTGTAATATTTCCCAATCCACAGGAGGAGGGTGGCTAGCCCTCCTGTACCTGGAAGAAGCAAAGGCTTAATTTTCTACTAAGCTACAGGGTTACTGCAATTCAAAACCAGTCTCAGAAGGGGTGGCTCAAGTGGTAAAGGGCTAGCTCTGAGCAGAAGAAGCTCATGGAGAATGCCAGGCCCTGATTTCAAGCCCCAGAACCAGCTTTCTCCCTCCCTTCCCCCTCGCCACTCTCTTACACACACACACACACACACACACACACACAGCCCTTGCAATCTTGGAGATTCAGTTCCCAACCTATGCTCCCCTGAATCTTTCTAATGTAAAGCCTATATTTTGAAAGTTTGTTTCTACCTTTTATTTTTATTATTTTAAGAAGTTGAACAAGAAATTTCAATTCAGTATATTAACTCATGAGTACTATGCATTTTGATCAATGTTCCCTCTTCTATCATTCTCTCCCATATCTTCCAATTTTCCTACTTCATAAAATGTGGTCCCTAGAAAACAGTTTGTCTCACATGTTTCTGTTAGACCACACTGCTTTAATATATTCACCTAGTAAACTTAACCAAGGAAGAAGATTTGTACTCTAAAAACTACAAAATGTTGTGGAAAGAAATTAAAAGACCAAATAAGTGGAAAGATATATTCATGGATTGGAAAGAACTACAGATTCATTGTCATCTCTATCAGAACTCTTAACATCCATTCTTGGTAGACCTAGAAAAAGTCATACTAAATCTCAATGAAAATCATAATATATAAAACAACCATTTAAAAATGGTTAATATGATAACTATTATATGTATTTTACCACAACTAAATACATATTCTAAAAGTTCTTACCCAAACATTACTCTCCCTCTTCCCAGACTCTAGTGAATTAAGGATTTTTAAAAAAAGATTTAAAAAAAAATCTTGGATGTATTACTATTATGGCTCTTGGGTAATCATTCATTTAACAGGATAAGGGTTGGGGGAAGGCTGGAATGGGATGAATACTCATCCACTTCTGGGGGCCTTACCAGAGGCTGAAAAGAAAATACTAGGGTTTGTGGCAAGAAAGAAACGCAGTTTTCCAAATAGCACGAGGGACAGCGAAAGTATATCTTGTAGGCTTTTCACCTTCAGGCTGGACTTGGAGAGGTCGTTCATATCCATCCATCTTTCTTAAGCAGTTCAGAAAATCTAAAAGGTCCCTTTCCTTTCCAGCATACAAAAATCTCCCTTTCTCCATCACAAGGACTGGAATAATTGTTCTTAGCTAGTCTAACATGCCAAGAAAGAGAGAGATACTCTTTTAAGATAGATTTGAGCTGGAGGCAGGATTCAACTGGTAGAGTGCTTGCCTAGCAAGTATGAAGCCCTGATTTCACATCCCAACACCATCATTTTTAAAAGATTTGAGATAGAACAGCTAATTTACTAGATAAGGTACTTGTGTTAGTCAATTTCTTGTGACTATGATCTTTAAAAAAGTATGAAAAAGAGGAAAGATGTACTCTGCAGAGGTTTTGGCATTTCCTGGGCTGGCTCCACTGCCTTGGGGCTGTGATACCACAAAGCATCCAGGCAGCAGAAACCTGTGGCAGAGACTACTCATCTCTCCGGAGCCAGGAAGCAGAGAGACAGAAAGAGGAGTAGGTCAGGGACAAGGTGTATCCTTCAGAGCCGTGGCCCCAGTGACCTTTTTCTTCCCGCTAGGCCCCATTCAGCTATGAACCCCTCAGTAGCTTTATTCCATTGATGAATCCCATGTCCGCATGCTCCCATCCTCTACCACAAATCATCTACGTATCACCCAACAGGTATGGACAAAGCAGCTACTGTGTGCACCTGCAGCTGCACAGTTGGAATTGGCAACTGCCACCAGCCCAAGGAACCTTCTCCATTAATGGACCGGATTTAAGATTCTGATTGTGAAAGAGGGACAAATACCGCAATGGTACTCACTGGACACTATGTCGAAAATGAACTATACAACTTGTGGGTGGGGATGGGTGGGAAACACTGGGAGAGAGAAAGGATGACTGTCCAAAAAGAAAGAATGTACTCTCTACCTGAGTTAGGTAACTGTAACCCCTCTGCACATCGCCTTTATAACAACAATTGAAAAAAGAAAGAAAAAAGTTCTAATTGTGGATGATCATAGGACTGATCATAGGACTCTGATCTTGATGGGGGCGGGGTGGGGTGGGGGGAAACAAAGGTGAAAGCAAAGAAGGAATTGTCTGGAAACGATTTCTTGAGTCTGTAGAAACATAAGCAACATACACATACACACATGCACAATTTTGATCCTGAAGAAGCATAAGTAACACACACACACACACACACACACACACACACACACACACACACACACACACACACACACACACACACACACACACACGGCCGCTCTGCAGCCTTCCTGTACCGGTAGTCCTGCCCCTCCCTCCCCACGACCTCCTCTTAGCGCTGCCAACACCTGCCCAGTGGGCACCGGGCTCAACCCCCAGGGAGCCGCCTTTGTCTTCCCTGGCCCCGCCGGCGATGGTGATTGGTTGTAGCTATGCAGTGCAGGTCTTTTCTTCCTGATTCCCCCAGGCTCCCCCCCGGAGTCGCTCACTCTGCTCTTTCCACGACCCCTCCCGCTCTGCCCCTCGCTCGCGCCTCCCCCTCTCCCTCCCCTGTCCCCTCCCCTCTCCTCCCCCCTTCCTCGCGGCCGCTGGGTGACTCGCCCAGCAACAGATGCCAGCCGTCAAGCCTGGCATCCCGAGGCCCCGCTGAGGCTGGGAGCGGGAGCGGGGGACCGGCTGGGAGGCGCGCACGCAGCACCCGCGAAGCCAGGCGCCCGTCCCCGAGCTCCGCGCAGGGCTGCCCGCGCGCCCCTCTGCGCAGCCATGCCAGCCCCGGCCACCGACGCGGGGCAGGTTCCCTTCTGCGAGGCCAAGGAGGAGACCCGTGCCGGGCTCGAGGGCTCGGCGGGCGGCGCTGACCCCCCGGGGCGGCGGGGCGCGCGCGGAAGGCGGCTGCACATCGTCTGGAGGAACGTGGTCCTGATGAGCCTGCTCCACTTGGGGGCCGCCTACTCCCTGGTGCTCATCCCCAAAGCCAAGCCGCTCACTCTGCTCTGGGGTAAGTGGCGCCCCCCCCCATGCGCCCCGAGCCCCTTTGGGACCAGCAGGTATTTCCAACTTCTGCCCCAGATGGAGAGTGGAGCGACCTGGAGTCCTGCCACCGGCACCCGCCAGGCACGGGGCTAAAAGGGGCTGGGAGGAAAGAGGCCAGGCGGGGTGGTTGGGTCGCCTGTGTGGGTCCCCAGCGTTCTCCTGTCTCTCACCTTTCAGCTTGATGGAGGGACCTTGAATCCCCAGTTCAAGAAGGGCAATGGCGGGCGGTGGGGCGAAGAGAAACCCGACCCAGGACTGGATCTTGCTTTTTGCACACCATATGGGGGGGGGGGAGGCAGGGGGAGCCAGCTCCCTTCCAGCCTCTATAGGCCCCATTGTCCCTGCCCCGCGCCATGATCACCTAGGTCCAGTTGCAGTTTTTCCACCCTGGAAGTTTCTTGGCGAAACCCTGAGCCTCCCGGGCTGGCGCCCTGGGCCCCCCCGCACAAGCTCGGATTGTGGCTGTGAGGGTCCTGTCCAGCCAGGCCCTTTCCCGATTTGTTCGGCGCCCACGAGTGCACGCGTGCCTTTGGGATCACACTACTTTCTTGTAGTACCTCATCCTCAAGGAAGAGAGTTCAGGAGCTGACCCCTCCTCTTCCGGACTCCAGAGACTCAGTGGCACCCCTGCCAGGCTCACCGTAGCCTCGGTCCCCGTCTGAAGCACTTAGCTGCCCTGCTGACCCCACCCCCATGACCGAGGGGCCTCTACTCTGTACCCCAGGGGCCGCCATAGAGAGGCGCAGTGGTGCTGGGAGAACCAGTCTCTGAGATTTCCGAAGGAAGGAGGGCAAGAGAAATTCAACCTACTTTCACTTCCAAGGGAGGGGAGGGGGGAAGAGGACGGAGGAAACAGGAAAACTTCTCCCTACAAAGCTTATTCTGCATGTATCCAGCGGTGCCAGCACATGAGCAGATGCAGCCATGTAGAGAATAGCACTGCAGGTCAAGCCATCCTTGGAAGCGTCTGCAAGCTTCTGTCTTGGAGGCAAACCCACGTTGAAAGTGGGTACTTCTCGGGTGGGGGGGGGAGTGGCTCAGGAGGCAACTCCTGCTGAGGGAAGTGAGCAAAGCAGGGGTCTTTGGGGATCTCTAAAGTGTAAGTCACTCCACCCCACTTTCTGCAAAACTCTGGGTAATCAATTCTGGGCCTCATCTCTTCCCTTTTCAGTGCACCTTTTCAGTTCTTGTTATCTGGTTTAATAGTCTGCACATCAATGTGGGTGAGGTTCAGCCGTTTCTCAATGGACACATTTCCACACTGCCCACCAAAGTAGAATCTCTAGGCAGCTGCTGGCTGCTACCCTCAGATTGCAGAGGCAGGCTGAGCACTGAACTTCAGAGCCCACTGGCCTCTACGGGATAGGGCTAGTCTTTAATAGCTGCACTATTAGAGATCACTCAGAGATCAGTGAGCACTTATATTTTCTTACATGCCTGGAGCTCCACTGTGCCCACAGCTCTACTGCCTATGGCCACTGAGCTCTGAGACACTGGCATGCATCCAGGAGCCACAGGAGTAGGCCTGACTTCTCAGGTTTGCCAAGCCACCTCTGCCCTTTCCAGATTGTTCTCAGTGGTAAAGATGGAATTTTTGTTCTGAAAGACCTTGGCCAGAAACTCCTTTAACTGATCCAGAGAAGCTAACACACTTTAGGAATCAGATTTCTTTTTGTGGGTGATGTTGCTGAATTCCTTGTACTTTGCTTGAACAGAAATCTTAAGAACTCTGAATTCTGAATTTTGATTCTCTCTATCCCTTCATTGAGCTTTTGAAGGAGCCTTCTAGTCTGGCTGTTGACTCCAGAAATGCTTTGCTGGTTTCATCCTATATAGCATCACAGTCCTCCAAAATGCTCCGCGGTGATGTGATGATGTTTTTGCTTGCAAAAAGACAACTTCAGCAACAGAGCTGGCCCACGGAGCGGTAGTTTGATGTCTTGGATGGACTGGCTCTCCTCTTCCTATTTTCTTTCTCAAGAAAAAGAAATGCTGGGTGCAGCCTCACACCTGTGACACTAGCTTCTGGGGAGGCTGAGAGTGGAAGGAAGGAGATTCAAAGCTAGCCCAGGCAGAAAAGTAGAGACTTCCTGCTCAACCAATGTGAGCATGATGTCATGCTCCCATCAACCAGCTATATGGTTTGGGCTAGCCCAGACAAAAACGGAGACCCTATTTGAAAACTTATAAAAGTGAGAAGGGCTGGGGACATGACTCAAACAGCAGAGTGCCTGCCTATTTAGGATAAGGTACTGAGTTCAGAACTGAGTTCCATACTGCTCAGAAAAAGAAAGAAAAAGAGCAGACAATGATATATGTGTTATAGTTTCAAGATCTAAAATTATGGCTTAAAAACATTCCAAAGCTGGGCGCTCATACCTGTAATCCCAGCTACTCAGGAGGCTGAGATCTGAGGATCACAGTTCATAGCCAGCCGGGGCAAGAAGGCCATGAAACTCTGATCTCCAATAAATCACCAGAAAACCCGAAGTGGTGCTGTGGCTCCAGTGGTAGAGTGCTTGCCTTGAGCTGAAGAGCTGAGGGCCAGCGCCTAGGCCCAGAGCTCAAGCCCCATCACTGACAAAAAAACAAACCAAAAAACCATTCCAAACAATGTTATTTTTTGTGGAATGGGGGGGGGGGAGGAAGGGGGGATGTAAAGGACAATCAGATTCCAGCTAAGACCAGTTGTGAGAATGGCCAGGCTTTGTCAGGCACCTAGAGTGAAAGTGATATGTCAGTGAAAATATTGGTACCTTGACCCCCAACTTTCGCTCCACAATAACCAGGACTTTTCTATCATCTTCCTCACTGGTTCTATTGAGCTTCAGGACTGAATTGCTGTACCAATGGGCTGCTCAACCACTCAGAGACCTGAATTGTCACAGAAGTAGCCTTAGCCCATCGATTGTTTGCCATTCTCCACCCCAAATAAGTTTGCCCTGGGAACAAGAGGTATCCAGGCAAAGTACTTCTCAGAGGGTGCTTTCCTTAAGTGTGTAAAATTCAAGGAGTGAAGTTTCATCATCAGAGATGTCATCTATGACAAATCTACCAAGTAATTTAGTTCACCTTCCCCTACTGCCCGCCCCCTCCCTCCTGCCCCTCATCTGCCCCTGATTCTCTTTGGGGTTAGAGCCACTTTTTTTCCCCCTTTTGACTCTCCCAGTTCTCTGAGTGGCTGCTTTTGATGCTGCAGGGATAAAATTTATGAGTTCCAGGACAGAAAGTAATTCTAGCAGGAGAATAAATCAGCTGCAGGCTTGAGCTCACAAAAGCAACAGCTTAGAATATTCCTGGCCACCAGAACAGTTAGACAATGCACTGTATGTCAAGAGCAACAGTTAGAGGTCAAAATCACTGGGCTGTGTTTTTGACCATCTCCAGATGAACTGTCTGTTGATAGACAGACAACACTCTGGCTATTGACTCCAGAAATGCTTTGCTGGTTTCATCCTATATAGTATCACAGTCCTCCAAAGGTACTCTGCCATGACATGATGATGTTTTTGCTTGCAAAAAGACAACTTCAGCAACAGATCTGGCCCACTGAGCAGTAGTTTGTTCTCTTAGATGGACTGGCTGTCCTTTCCTATCCTGTCCTAGAGCAACTGGAACCTTCTTGAAGGTGAAAGGAGGCGTATCTCTGGACAATCTTGAATGGACTGCAGCCAATGGCAAGAAAGCCAAGCAGGGGTGGGGATAGAAACAGTGGACTGGGAGGGGGCAGCCAGGAGAAGCTGGAGTTTAGAAGCCTCTTTCAAAAGCTCAGAATTATCCATAGATGAGCTATCCTGTCAGGCACCGGGCAACCTGTATCCACTACTTGGATGGTCATTGCATTTTTTTTTTTTTTGTCGGTCATGGGGCTTGAACTCTGGGCTTGGGTGCTATCCCTCAGCTCTTCAGCCCAAGGCTTGAGCCACAGCACCACTTCTGGTTTTTCTGGTGGTTTATTGGAGATAAGAGTCTCATGGACTTTCCTGCCTGGGTTGGCTTTGAACTGTGATCCTCAGATCTCAGCCTCCTGAGTAGCTAGGATTACAGGTGTGAGCCACCAGCGCCCTGCTGGTCCTAGCATTTTTCTGGGTTATTCTTCCTTCTTATCAAGTCCCTGGGTTGTTGGGAAGCCCCTAGAGAGCATGGTAGTCAGCTTCTGTCTGGCCTCCAGGTTTTGCAGGATGAGCAAAGCTCATAAGATCCGGGTGGTGACTCCTGAATTCTTGCTTGCCAGCTGTGTGGCCAGGGACTAATGAATATCCCTGACTTGTAAATGGCCAAATTAGTAAGTAGTACTTGCTCATGAACTTGTGAGAATTCAATTATATAATCACTTAACATAGTGCCTGGCTTTTGGTATGTGTCAAGAGATCATTAGCTGCCATCAATATTATTGGACCTCATACTGGATCTTGATTTATTTTGCGTTTTTTTATTTGCATCTTTTCTTTCTATTGTGAAAATACTGAACAGAAGGGTTACAATTACATGGGCAAGATAATGAGTACATTTCTTGTCAAGCATTATAGCCTCCTCCTTTGTTTACCCTTCCCATCCCTTCCCATCCTCTCCTCACTCCCCCCCTACAGAATCCACCTCCCCCTCCCTATCTGCATCTTTTCTTATTTGCTTCTTTTGTTTCCCTTTGATATTTCTCCCTTCCTTCTTTCTTTCCTCCTTCCTTCCTTTTTCTTTCTTGCTCTCTATCTCTTTATATACACATGTATGTGTGTGTGTGTGTGTGTGTGTGTATGTGTGCAAAATCTTCTTGTTTTGTTTTTCTTGGTCATGGGGGTTGAACTCTGGGTCTGGGTGCTGTCCCTCAGCTCTTCAGCTCAAGTTTATTGCTCTACCACTTGAGCCACAGCGCCACTTCCTTTTTCTGAGTGGTTTATTGGAGATAAGAGTCTCAGGCACTTTTGTGCCCAGAGTGGCTTTGAATTGTAAGCATCAGATCTCAGCACCCTGAGTAGCTAGGATTACAGGTGTAAACTCCTGGTGCTGGCTAAAATCTTCTTTTGAGACAAAGTCTCACTATCTAGCAAAGGTTGGCCTCATACTCAAAATCCTCCTGCTTTCTCCTGAGTATTGGGATTATAAGTGTGTACCGCCACTCTTGGCTGCTTTTTTGCTTTAGTACAAAGACAAAATACTTCCCTGCTGCACAACACATTGGCATAGAACCTGACATCATTGACTCCCACATTTTGGCTTTGGAAATAAATACCCAAATTTCTCAAAGAGAAATGGATACAAATCCCTTCTGTACTTCCTTCCCCATTCAGCCCTTCTCTTCATTCTATTTGGTTCCCATTTTCCTTTATATGATCACTGTTTTATAGCTGAGAATCTTTTGGTTCAGCTGACAGCTAAGCTGGTCTGCAGCATATTCTTTGGGTGATTTTTTTTTTAGCATAGCCAATTATGATTGCTGTAGAAACAGAACTCAATTCTTTCTTTGACTCTTTCAGCGTCTCAGGTTCGAATGGTGTTTTCTTTCTCCCTTTGAGTCATCATTTTAAAACAACATTTAATGCTTCATTAAGCCAATAAAAATCTGAAAGAAGGGGATGTCTTTTCTTTTTAAACCCTGCAATTTCCAGCCACTGTTGTTGCAAGTCCTGCATTTTTAATAAGTGGGCAAGACTAAGGGCTGCAGCAGGCAGGACTGCAGGAAAACCCAAGAGAATAGAGGGATGCATTGTGCTGGCTGAGTAGTTCCATGAACATAAATAACAACATGGGTAGACACTATTTGCCAAGTTTGTTTTTTCTTTCTAAAACTGCTCAAGGTGCCTGCAGACTGCAGTGTGCTCATGAACTGAGAAACTGAGCTGCAGAGGGGAAATCAAGGTTGGAATCCCAGCACTGCCAAGTCCGTCTTCTCTCTCTAATTTGTAAATCTCAGTTTCCTTGTCTGTAAAATGGAGACTGTCATACTCTGCTAGGAGGAGGGCAGCCCTAGGATAAGGGGACTTGGAGGACATGTGGCTCAAATGTGAGGCGCAGCTTTTTTCTTTTTCAGGTAGGGGAATTGAACTCAGGGTCTTGCAGGTGCTAGGTAAGTACTCTATGAATTGAGCCACTCTAAAAGCCCTATATGCTTCAGTGGATTCTTTTCATATAGGGTCTCACGCTTTTCCCTGGGCTGGCCTCAGATAGTGATCCTCTTACCTCTGCAGGCAGGTGCCAAGATACTCAATTGAAGCACGGCTTTTAAGTTCAAATATTTGATCTTGACTATGCTGTGTTTTAATTCTTATGTAATTTTATGTATTGTACCAAATTATAATAATCACTTAGAAAAGCCAGTGATAGAATTATAAAAGGGTAAACATAGTGATGGTGGGCTTTTTTTTTTTTTAAAGATTTACGAAAGAATGTACATTTGGTTGGTATTTTGTTCACTGAGTATTTATTTTGCTCCTTTGTAGTCCATGCCAGGATGTCTACTTAGCCCAGTGTCCCATGTTTCTTTGGGAGTGCCATTATTTTGGGATAGAGTATGGATATTTCAGTTGGGCCTAATAGCTTCACCTATATCCTGGTTACACAGGAAACAGATTAGGAAGATTATGGTTCCAAGCTAGCCCAGACATAAAAGTGCTGTATGTGCCATCTCAACAAGCTGGGCATGAGAGTGTGGACCTGTCATCTTGCCTACATAGGAAGCATAAATAGGAGGATTGCAATCCACGCTGGAAAAAGTAAGATTCTATCTCAAAAATAAAGAGCATAAGAATGGCTGGAGCCATGACCCAGATGGTACAGTCCCTGCCTAGCAAGTGTGAAGCTTTGAGTTCCAGCCCTGGAACTACCCCAAGAGAGAAAAGAGTATGGGTTTTGAAGGAAGAGGATCTGGTTTTGAAGCCCCACCCTCTAGAGTAGCCCTGGACCAATCACTCCTTGCCTCATACCCCAGCATCTACAGCTGCACATGAGGACCCTAATGTTCCACCACCATCAGCTGCTGCTGGGATGAAATGAAACAGCACAGCTGAGCTTGGCCTGGAAGCCAGCACCAAGCAAGCAGTACCCTGTGCTCATAAGCATACTCCCGCTGCTTTCCTCAGTCTCTGCATAGCTCCTCCTTTGGAGGGAGGGATAGCCTCCTGGGTACAGAAATCCCCCTGGCTGCCAGGAGGAAGTCCCAGTCAGGTGTATGTTCAGTTTGTCTCTGGTTTTATTTCCTTTGGCAGTGAATTGATGGCCTCAATGGGGGCATGTATCTTGCTCGTGATGTGTGTAAGTGCTGGGGGGAGGGCCTTGCAGTGCTGCACACATTCACCCCCAAGTTCATTCATGCTTTCCATGAACGGAACAGGGAAGGGCAATGGCGGGGCCCAGCAGGATCATGCCTGCAGCTTTTATGGTGTTTTTTTAGGAGCCCAAGCTCATATCCTGCTCAACTGACTTAGAACCTCTCAAATCATGCCTTGGTTTATTTGTTGACTCTGTCGATGTTTTCTGGTCCACAGCCGGGCTGAGAACTATTCTTTAATTTCCTTACTTGACAAGTTTTGCCTCTTACCCATTACTCTGCCCGGCACTGGCACCACCTCTGACTGTGGCACTGAGGAAGCTCTGTTCAGAGCCCCCCCCCCCCCCCACACAGCACTAGCATAGTGGGTGGAGTTGGGAGTCTCCGGAGGAGGTGGGATCAGTATCACCCATCAGGAAGCTAGTGCTGGGGCTTCTAAAAGTGTGTGTGTGTGTGTGTGTGTGTGTGTGAGAGAGAGAGAGAGAGAGAGAGAGAGAGAGAGAGAGAGAGAGTTTTGAGCTCAAGACAGAGTGTTTTGAGCTCAAGGCCTTGTGTTTAGTAGCAGATACTCTACCACTTGAGCTAAACTCTCATTTTTGCTTTAGTTGTATTTCACATAATATATTGCTTTTCTGCTAGGGCTAACTTGGGCCTTGATCCTTCTGTTTATACTTTCCACAGGATGATAGGCACATGCCACTGAACCCAGCTTTTCTTTCCTTCTTTCTCTCTTTTTTTCCTTCCTTCCTTCCTCCCTCCCTCCCTCCTTTTCCTCTCTCTTTCTCCCTCCTTTCCCTCTCTCCCTCCTTCTTCCCCCTCCCTCCCTCTCTTCTTCCTTCCTTCCTTCCATCTTTCCTTCCTTCCTGTCTTTCTCTCTATTAGTCAAGATGAGATCTTGCAAATGTTTTGCCTGGGCTGGCCTTGAAACATGATCTCCTTGATATCAGCCTCCTGAGAAGCTAGGCTAAGCCATTGTGTTGGCAATATCTGCATTTTTAACAATGTCTCCAGATGACTCATTTGCACATTAAAATTAAAAAAGCCTCAAGTCTAAGCAGTCAAGTGGACAGCTTAGAGAAGCTGAACTTGAGTAGCATTTTGCAACGTTTCATTTTTTATTTTATTTTTGTGCTTATATTGGGGCTTGAACTCAAGGCCTGAGTGCTGTCCCTTAGCTTTTTTGCTCAAAGCTGGTGCTCTACCACTTGAGCCATAGCTCTACTTGCAGTGTTTTGCTAGTTAATTGAAAAGACAAATCTCACAGACTTTTCTTCCAGGGCTGGACTTGAACCGTGATCCTTAGATATCAGCTCTTATGTTGTTGAGATTACAGACATAAGCTGATGGTGCCTGGCTGGAACTTTTTCTTTAATGTCCTCTCTTTTGCTGCCCCTTCTACCCTTTTGACTCCTTGAAGCCTATTTAGAACATTCCAGGATCCAACTTTTCTTGCCAGCAAATGAGGGTTGCTAATGTCCTTCGACCAGCAGCAGCAATGTTTAATTCATGCACTAGAAAGTTAATTTTATTTTCATGAATACAGTCAGGGAGACCCTGTGCATGGCCTTTGGGAATTCAACTTGTCTATTTAATAGATGAACTCCTAGTAGTGAAGAAGAATCTGTAGGGAGAACTTCCATGAACTTGAGAGAAAAAAAATATACACACTATACATACATACATATATCCATATATATTATTTCTCTCTCCATATATATATATATATATATATATATATATATATATATATATATAGTGTGTGTGTGTGTGTGTGTGTGTGTGTGTGTATGGATGTGGTGTTGGAGATTGAACCCACAGCTTCATATATAGTCCTGAGAAGCAAATTCTTGTGAGTAGCATGCTTTTGGCCATAGATATCATGGAACTGCTTCAAATGCATTCAGTGATAAGGATGATTTCTCCATTTACTAAGAATTCCTGGGGTGAGGGTGGAGATGACACGCAGGGGGAGCATATTTGCTGTCCCCACTGGAGGCTCCACCCTAGGCATATATGGAGCAGGAGGAAGCCTGAGGTAGGTCACTTGGATGACCAGCAGGGTCATCAAAGTGCCTTTGTCCTATGGAAGAAGAGAAAACTTACCCCTTCGCAAAGTCTTAGTTTATCAGAGTGAAATTTTTTCTTGATGGCTCAGAGCTGATGAGCATGAAGACTCACTTGCAGGACTAGGTTGTATGCACTATATAAAACCTATCATTGGCAAAGAAAAGAAAAGTGATGACCATGGCTGGGTCAGCCTATTAGGACTGACATTATCTGAGTCCATTCATGGTGCTAATACCATAAATGGAGTGGCGCGCGCGCGCGTGTGTGTGTGTGTGTGTGTGTGTGCGCGTGCGCGCGCGCACGCATACTGTGTTAAGGCTTGAGCTCAAGGCCTCCTGCTCTTGCTTAGCTTTTTTACTCAAGGCTGGCATTCTTCCTTTTGAGTCATACCTCTGGATTTTTACTGGTCAATTAGAGAATCTGTTATATTTCTCATCCAGTCTGGCTTTAGATGCAACCCTCAGATTTCAGACTCCTGAGTAGACTAGGATTAAAGGTGTGAGCTATTAATCCCTGACTGGAGTACCTTTAAAGAATAGAAATGTGGGGTTGGGAATGTGGCTTGGTGGCACAGTGCTTGCCTACCATGCATGAAGCCCTGGGTTCGATTCCTTAGTACCACACACACAGAAAAAGCCGAAAGTGGCTCTGTGGCTCAAGTAGTAGAGTGCTAGCTTTGAGCAAAAGAAGCTCAGGGACAGTGCACAGGCCCCAGAACTGGCAAAAGAGCGAGCGAGCGAGCGAGCGAGCGAGAGAGAGAGAGAGGTGTTTCTCACAGTTCTGAGGCTGGGAAGACTGATGTCTGGTGTTGTCCCACTTCCTGATTCTTTGATGGCACCTCTGCATTTTGCGGAGGAGTTTCTGGGAAGTGTTTCATAAGCTTACTAATCCCAATCCAGGAGGGCATCGTCTGTATGACTCAGTCCCCGTCCCAGGCCATGCCTGCTACTACCAGACACTTGGAGTGAGAATTTCAACAGGAGAACTTAGAAGGACACTAACACTGAAAGGCAGGATGAGGAACCAAGGAAAGCTCAGGCTCTTCCAAAGGAAGTAGAGGCGATAGCTTCCCACACAGATGACTTCTTTGCTCCACAACCTTCTTTTTCTCCACAGTGTAGTGTCCGCTCCATTCCCTGAGAAGCTCTGGTTGTGGTGGTTTACATTTTGGGGAGTGCTTCCCCTCTGCTCTCCATCCCTAGCTTGTTTTGAGTTTTGCATTTAGCACAGTGAGTCATCCATATCTGCTTTTTCCATGCATCTTGAAACTTCAACCAGGGCACCTCTTCCCCCACCCCCACCCCAGAACTGAGCACAGGGACCTGCTGTGATGCTGGGGAACAAGTTCATTGTTGGGTGAATGAATCAAGGAAGAAATGAAGGAGACTAAGTCACCAGAGGGCCTTTTAGTCTATGAGAAGTTTGGATTTTGCACATTTCCTTGAAAACATGTTGCCCCATTCTGTTGGAGAGCTATGTGGCTTGACTGTGGATGAAGAGAGTGGGAGGATGGAAGTGGCGCTGTGGCTCAAGTGGTAGAGTGCTCGCCTTGAGCTGAAGAGCTGAGGGACAGCGCCCAGGCCCAGAGTTCAAGCCCCACAACCGACAAAAAAAAAAAAAAAAGAGTGGGAGGACAACAGAGTGGTGGGGAAGGGAGAGGGGGAGAGGGAGGAAAAGGGAGAGGACAATGGGAGGGAGGGAGGGAGGGAGGTGGAGGAGGAGGAGGAGGAGGAGGAGGAGAAGTGCTCATGAGTGTAACTTGAAACCCATCCAGCAGTAACTCTATGAAGTTGCTACACAGAGTCACCACTGCAGTCTGAACCAGAAGGCTTTGAACTAACTCATATGGAAAATTGACTTACTAAATCCATTTGATGGAAAAAACTGACCCAAACTATTTAGCTCATTTAGTCTATGTCTATTTGGTATTTGATGACAGTAGATATGACACGGTACAAATGGTTACCTTTCTACAATGGAGTCATCAGACTTTGAAGCTCTACTTACTTCCGGGTTTTGGAGAAAGGACTGCTATACATCATCACATTTTGCATTACAGGAACTAGACTGGTAGGGAGGATCTAGTTGCTGAAGTCACAATGCTGGTAAAGGGCAATCAGAAAATCTGTCTGATTCCTGAGCCCAGCCAGGTACCCTTGGGTGACATTGACTGCAAGGCTCTGACTTTCTACGTGGCAGTGATGTGGGCACTAGATGTGTGGTTGGTTCTGGGAGAGGATGGATTAAGAATTGGGCAGTGTGGTTCACTCATGATCCTGATATCTTAGCTCTGATGCTTCTCTTGTTGAAAGTACAGTAACAGCTGGGCACCAGGGGCTCATGCCTGTAATCCTAGCAACTCAGAAGGCTGAGATCTGAGGATCATGATGGAGGCCAGCCAAGGCAGGAATAGAAGACAAGACTCTTACCTCCAATTAACCACAAAAGGCTAGAGTGGAGCTGTGGCTCAAGTGGTAGAACACTAGCCTTGCACAAAAAAAAACTCAGGGACAGTGGCCAAGTCCTGAGTTCAAGTCCCAGGACTGGCAGAAAAAAAAGTATCAGCACTCTGTGTGTGTGTGTGTGTGTGTGTGTGTGTGTGTGTACTACAGACAGATAAACTCTCCCCTTGGCTCATCCTCTTGGGGATGGAGTCCTAGCTACCCTCTTACTGATTGAGACTATTATTCATCAGGGAAATGAAGATTTTTTTTTTTGTCAGTAGTGGGGCCTGAACTCTGGGCCTGGGCACTGTCCCTCAGCTCTTCAGCTCAAGGCTAGCGCTCTACCACTTGAGCCACAGCGCCACTTCCTGCTTTTTCTGCTTATGTGGTGCTGAGAGGAATCGAACCCAGGGCCTCATGCATACAAGGCAAGGGCTCTACCACTGAGCCACCTTCCCAGCCCGGAAATGAAAATTTTTGTACCTCCTTACCCACGAGATCTGCCATTACCTTGACAAAAAGCTGGCCTCTGGGTCATATTTTTACTTCTCCTTTTCACAATTTTCCATTCTTCTTGCATCTTATTCCCATTACTGGCTACTGCTCTAATCCTTAAGGTCTCTGAGACCTGTGGGAAAGATGTACTCATACATAATTCTGGAGTTTTAGGGTCAAAACCAGGATCAGTGGAGGGCAGAAAGGGATTAAGTAGCTAAGAGAAGGGTTTCTAAGGACAGAGGTATTCAAAGGCCCTCCTACCCCCCCCCACTTCAGTGGTCTGAAGCCTTTGGGGCAGGGGTTCTGGGCCATGGTTCTACTTCAGCAGTTTCATAAGCTTCCTGAAATAGTCGGCAAGGTTTTGTGGCTGTCGGCAATTTTCTTCCATCAGCTTCTGAGCGGTCGCTAATTTTAAAAAGATTGAGTACTGCTGGTCTAGAGGAGGCTGCATTAAACATGCCAGCATTTCCTGAGAGTATAAATAGGGAATGAATGAGTACTTACAGTGTATTTCCATCCATTATCCCCTTAGAAACCTGGGGTCAATGTAATCACTTTCATGCTTGATTTAATAGACAGGGCTATTAAGTCTTCATATAACAAAGGGGAACTGCACTCAGTAGATTTTTATGGAATCAAGACAGGGATTCCTTGGAATGATGGAGTAACACAAGGACAGCAAGAAGCTGTTTCTTTTGCCTTCCTTTCTTTTTAACTATTTATTTTTGTCCACCCAAGGCTTGAACTCTGTACCTGGGCACTGTCCCTGAGCTTTTGTGCAAGGCTAGCACTTTACCAGTTGAGTCACAACTATACTTTAGAGGGTGTGTGTGTGTGTGTGTGTGTGTGGTTAATTGGAGATTAATCTCATAGGCTTTCTTGCCCAGACTGGCTTTGAAACACAGTCCTCAGATCTCAGCCTCCTGAGTAACTGGGATTGTAGGTGTCTGGCTGATTCTTATACCTTTGCCTCACTCACATTGACATGGACTCACCGATGTATGAGTTTTCTGTTGTTGCTTTTTGTGTTATCACTGAGTTAAGGATTGATAGTAAAACAGACATGTTATACTTCCATAGATTAGAGGCTTAGTATAGATCTCACCCAATGCAGGCCTTTGTTTCTTCCGGGAAACCCTCATGATCAATCTGTTTCCTTGTCCTATTCAGCTTGCAGATGCAGCCTGCTGCCCTTGGCTGTGGCTCCTTCTTCCATCTTTGCAGATATAATGACAGGTAGAATCCTTCTCACAGAAAATCAATCCAACCTCTTCTACTATTTCCTTTCCCTCTCCAAGGACCCTTATGGTTACATCGAGATACCTAGATAGTTGAAGATAGTCTCCCTCGTGGAAGATCAACTGAAAAACAACCCAATTCCCTTTTGACCTGTAATGTGCCATATTTACCAACACTGAGGACTAAGATGTGGCTGTCTTTGGGATGCCATTATTCTGCCCAGCACACCAGCATAATGAAGAAAATCAATGCATTAGTGCCTCTTGTTTTTATAGATACTTGTTTACATAGAAAGAGTTCTGTCTCTCTCCAAGTCGACCTTGTGATGGGAATCTAAAAGGGTCATTGAGTTCTCTCAGCTCATCCCCCTTTTCTGCGAGACAGTCTGTTTCCCTCACTGATCAGCTCAGTAGGGTCTACTGGTTAAGAATGGCATCTTCCTAGGGACCTTCCAAAAGATGTCCTTGTTTGAACACCCACCTTTGATCTTGGTGACCTACATTAGCAAAAGTTGACTGGAGGCAGTATGGGTTTTGGAAGCTGTCAGATAAAAATTTACCCAGGATGGGGGTGAGGAGAGATTCCTGGCCTGTCTAGTGTGCACAATTCCATTCTCCCTTGGGCCCTTACCACTGTGGGGGAGCCGTCTGGAACAGTTGAGCAGTTTGAGAGGACAGGATGGCAAAACAGAACATGTGATCATGACAATTGCAGCAAAAAAAAAAAGGTATAGATTTTTCCAGGAGACCCTTGTGGTCAGTCTGTTTCCTTGTCCTATGCAGCTTGCAGACACAGCCTGCTGCCCTTGTCTATGGCTCCTTCCTCCAAAGCAGGCGGGGGAGGAAGGGGGAGAGCCACTGGTCATTTAAATTGTGAGTCACCTCAAATGACAGCAAGATCTTGAGTTTGGGGTTTTGTAACTTTATATATTTCCCTTGGAAAATATCACCTTTCATAGAGCAGAGATTGAGGGCTAGCTTGGTGTTGAGACTTCATTGGCTAATTGCATAGAGTTGGAGCTCTGGGAAAACATGGTTTTGGATGCTGGAAAAACAATCATTGCTATACTTCTGTGCAAGTAATAGCCTTACAGGAAGCTCTGAGATTGGAAGCCTGTAGGAGTAAACTTCCCTAGCAATGGGACCAGTTACCTAATTTCCAACTATTAAGGATTTGAATTACTTGCAGAGTAATTCAATGGTAGAACATGTGCTTAAGCATGCTTGATGTAATGAGTTCAATTCTCAGCACTGAAAAAAAAGGCAAGGTATGATGAAAAAATATATTTAACCAAGCATGGGGCATGCTGGGTGACCACACTGGTCACACACCATGAAATAATGCACCCCATGTATCATTCCAACTCTGATATCAGAAAGGACACCCAAGGTCTCTTTCCCAGGAGACTGACAAAACCATAGTCTAGCACTGATGACTCCCTTTCTTATCACAAAGCTTGTCTGCATGACCCTGAGCATTTGTTGCGATTGAAAAGTACTTTGCTCAGTTCTTGGGGGGAGCCAACATTCCAGGGGTAGGAAAGGAGAGGGGCAGAGGAGGTGAAACTCGAGTCTCTCTCAGAGCCTTCCCTTCCTGGCTGGTGGTGTGACCTTGGACAATCTGTCTCAGTTCTTCTGTACAATGGAGATCATATTTCTGACTCCAGAGTGACATCATGAGGCTTTATTGGTGAAGGTCCTCAGACAGAGAGGCAAGACTGCTTGGTGTGTGGAGATGAAAGGGAGTGTCTTTTGGTTTTCCCTCCATCCATCCCTCCATCCCTCCCTCCCTCCATCCATCCATCCTCCGCCCATCTATGTTTTGCCTGGAGCATGCAGTTATGAAGTCAGCATTGGAGTGTGGGACAGAGGCGAAGGCTCAACCTAGTTCAATATGGTTTCCCAGATGTTCTTGCTTCTTCTTTCTGTCATCTTTGAACACACACATGCCCATGCTGGTCCCTGTACAGATGTTTTCCCAAGCAGAGACTCATGCCTCTGCAGTGCTGCTCTATTCAGGATCCATCCCTCCACACAGCCACTAGTTGAGTTTGAACATAGGAGGATGACTGTGGTCTAATGAATCTGGGAACATCCTTAAACATATCCCACTCCCCACCCCCCCCCCATGCTTGACACCTCCTTCCCAGCAGTCTGTTTTCTGGCAAGAGGCAGAAGCATGGCTGTGAGTTTCTCTCTTCTGCCCACTCCACTCTGGCTGAGCCTGAGGTGCTAATTAGCAGAGAAGTGGCAGGCAGGGAGAGGGAGGGAGGCGCCAAGGGACTTTACTCCATGGCACCTGCCAGAGGAAACAGTGGCTGCTGTGAAGCATGCCTCTTGATAAGCCCGAGGGCAGCCAGGCAGGGCCCGGGCAGCTCCGGTGAGTGGGCTTCACCTCTGTCTCTTCCTACAAAGCTCGCTGAGGATAGAATTGCAAATTTCCCCGGTCTCAAAGCTGAAGGACTTAACTGGAGTTAAAGCAGGTTCCTTTCTTTGGAATCCTGGAGGAAAGAGTAGGTGGACGTGGGTAGGCTGGGAGAGAAACAGAACACACAAAGATGTGGGGATCTAGTCACCCACTTTTCTCAGGCAAAAAATTCCTCTCATCCATTGGAAGAAACAAAGGGCAGGGGGGGAGAGAGAGAGAGAGAGACAGAGACAGAGACAGAGAGACAGAGAGAGACAGAGAGACAGAGACAGACAGACAGAAACAGAGACAGAGAGACAGAGAGAGACAGACACACACACACAGATACACACACACACACACACACACACAGAAGTGAGATGAATTTTCTGTCTGGGAGAACTGGTTTGTGGGTACTGGTGTACCAAAATAGTGCCTGAGCCCTAAGGCTGTTTTCTTTCTTTTTGAATTTAACTCTACAGCTTATCAATTAAGTGGTACTTGTGCACTGTAGACAGCCTAGAAAAAATAAGCAAAAGAAAAAAGATATCTTCCCATTTTATAGATCCTTCATATTTATTGCTATTTTGGACTATAGCTTTCCAGGCTGGGGTCAAGTGCTCATGCATTTGCCCAAGAGACTGGACTGTAACTGGCTGAGGGTGCTGGAGAAGCTTACCCGGTACCCAAAGGATATCCATCACAGTCCATGCTAGAGATGCAGGAACAAAAAGCAGCCGCTGCCAGCTGTTCTTTCTCTTGCATTACCAATGTGGGTTAGACTACTATCTTCTATCTGGTCACTTGAGCCAACACTAACCTCCTCAACCTCTTCTTATTTATTTAGCTACTGCTTTCTGCCCATTTAACCACAAAGTACCTTTGATCACAGGCCTGGATAGTCGATTTTTTTTTTGATTGGTGCTGGTGCTTGAACTCTGTATGGGAGCTGTCTCTGAGCTCCTTTTGCTCAAGGATAGCACTCTACCACTTGAGCCACAGCATCACTTCTGGCTTTTTCTATGATTAATTGGAGATAAGAATCTTGTAGACTTTCTTGCCCAGGCTGGCTTTGAATCACCATCCTCAGATCTCAGCCGCCTGAGTAGCTAAGATTACAGGCATGAGCCACTGGCACCTAGCTTTCTATGACCACCTGTGTGTGTATGTGTGTGTGTGTGTGTGCTTGTGTGTGCATGTGCATGCACACAGGTCTGGGGGCTTGAACTCAGGGCCCAGACACTGTCCCTGAGATTTTGTGCTCAAGACTAGCACCCTATCACAGTGAGCCACAGCTTTACTCTGGCTTTTTGGTGTTTAATTAAAGAGTCTCATGGATGGGCTGGGAAGGTGGCTCAATGGTAGAGCGCTTGCCTTGCATGCATGAGGCCCTGGGTTTGATTCCTCAGCACCACATAAGCAAAAAGAAAAAAGCTGGAAGTGGCGCTGTGGCTCAAGTGGTAGAGCATTAGCCTTGAGCTGAGGGACAGCGCCCAAGCCCAGAGTTCAGGCCCCACGACTGGACCCAAAAAAAGAATAAATAAGAAAAAAATTTAAAAAAGTAAAAAAAAAAAAGAGTCTCATGGATTTTTCTGGCTGGGCTGGCTTTGAGCTGTGATCCTCATATCTCAGCCTTCTGTGTAGCTGGGCTACAGGTATGAGCCACTTTTGGTAAAGGTTAGTCTCCCTGACTGGACTGGAAGCTCCCTGAGGGCAGACATAGCTCACAGGACCCCAGGCAATTTTGCAATTGATGTGTGAGGAACACAAAGTCCTCTGGTACAGTCTGTGTTTTCCTTATTCATTATCTTAGCCTTCAGTAAAAAGAAAAAAAATCTGAAGCCTTTTTTCCCTGAAGGATTTGGAGCCAAGCTGATTTCTAATCACCCTGTCAAGATGAGCTGAGATTGAGGAGACTCAGTCTAGAGGCCAATGAAGAGGCTTGAGTCTGTGGGTATAGGTTTGAATCCTGGTCCCACTCTTGACTCCCCAAACCATGTGACCTTGGGCAAAACACCTCACTTTTCTCAGCTATTAGTTCCTTATGTGCAAAAACTAGGATGATCACATCTTGTGGGGTTGTTGGAGAACTCAAAGGGGATAACATACACAGAGCAATACAGTCAGTAGGTTTGTAGTGATGTGAATCTCTTTCTTTCCTTCTTGAAACACCTGCCCAGAAGCAGATCTGGTGAGAAGAATTCGACTGGTCTGAGTTGAGAAGTTTAGATGGGAAAGAGAGAGAAGAGAGAAAGAAGCCAGAGCATGCTCATCACCAGCTGTCACTGTGGGCTGTGGGAACTCTGCCTCTCCAGGGACATCGGGGAGATAGATCAGATTGATATAGGCCTCAGAGGATGAAGAATTATGGGTGTTAATGTACCAAACTGTTCATCCATCATTGGCTGAAGGATGCTGTCAAGGGCAGAACCACCCCAGCACTTCTGCTCTGCCGTAGGGACAGTGAGAGCCGAGGGGTCATGCACAGAGCCCTAGCAGTACCTGCCACACTGCCTTTTACTGCAAGAACAGTCTTCATGTCCATATCTGGCCCCATCCTTGCTTATATTTAGCAAATCTTTCACTAGAAGAAGATAACTAGGGAGGAGATACAAGTGGACTGCTTTCTGTTCTTGCTATAGCTGGAGGAGCTCTCTAAAAACCTAGTAGCTTTCTTTCTTTCTCCTTTCTCTCCCTTCCTTCCTTCTTTCCTTCCTTCCTCTGTCTCTCTTTCTCCTTCTCTCTTTCTCATTTAACAGTTTATCTCCTTAAAGACCTTTTATCAAAATGTAATCACATTCTGAGGTATGGAGGTTAGAACTTTCATATATGAATTTGAATAGATACATTTGAAACCATAACAGCCAGGGATATTATTTGTCATAGCACCCCCCAGGACCATGTCTCCCAGTTTCCTTGGTGCAAGTGCAGCTGCCTGGGAGCAGGCAGGACTCTTCCCAGCCTTTTGAGGTCCATGAGCCAGGGACCAAGCCAAGAGAGGTGGGACTGAGAAGTTTGGGAGTTGTAGTTCACCTCTCAGAGCTGGGGGCAAAAGGACAGGGGGAAGCAAACCTGTCCACCCAGAATCCTGTGAGAAATTGGACACCTCAGGGATAGACTTTGTGTTAATTGAATTCTTACTATAATTTTTTCCTTTTGAATTAATAATGAGGTTGGTATAATTTGTGGAGGGGAAGGGGAGAAAACAAATCATCTAAATAGGGACACAGGTGGACCCATTGCAACAATAAGATGTACAAGTCGTTATGTGGAAAAATGAACTTCACAACTTTGATGTGGGGGAGGATTGGATGAGGGGCAGGGGGAGGAGGGGAAGGGATGGGAAGGGGAAACAAAGGAGGAGGCCAATGCTTGATAAGAAATGTACTCATTATCTTGCCCATGTAATTGTAACCCCTCTGTACAGTATTTTCACAGTAAAAAAGTAATGAAATGAACAAAAACTTGAAGTAAACAACAGTTTCCTCTGCCAGCCAGAAGAACTGACTGCAAAAAGCTGGCAAGGCCACCAACATCCCTACCCACAAACACTTGTCATTGCCATGGTAACAGCCTTTGCGAAGTTTAGCCCCCAGGTTGTCAGGTTTCTGGGTGAGGGTTGATATTTGGGAAAGGAAAGGAAGGAACTGTAGCAAGATGCTGCTGGAGAGAAAGCATGGGGGCCTGCAAGCTGCAAGCTGCAAGTTCTGGAAAAGAATGAGGGTGAGTCCTTGGAGCAACTTGGAGCAAATTACTGAAAGCACTGCCATCTCCATGGCAACCACTGACAGCTCTGTCAGTTGCCATCAAGCCTTCTTCCCTCCATGTGGACAGAATCTTGGTGTTAATACTGAAGACCTCAGGATAGAACAAATGAGTAATCTGAGAAGAGAGAGGACAAGAATGTTAGCTCTTAGAGCCTTGGGAAGATTTTCCCAAGTGGCAGAGTCCTTCCTTCCTTCCTTCCTTCCTTCCTTCCTTCCTTCCTTCCTTCCTTCCTTCCTTCCTTCCTTCCTTCCTTCCTTCCTCCCTC
>NW_012267265.1:10894674-10902900 GCF_000151885.1 Dipodomys ordii | reverse complement strand
TTCTTGTTTCCTTCCTCCCTCCCACCCATCCTTGCTTCCTTGCTTGCTTCCTTCCTTCCTTGCCTGTTAGGATTGCAGGCATGTAATGGTGGCAGGGTTCTTAGGTTTGAAAGGCTGTGATACCTCTTTTCCTGCCTCTATGCTTTAATGACCAGAGGACATTTGCCAACCTCTAATTCATTCATTTGATAACAGCATTTTATTCTGTCCAAATTACCTCCAAGGCTGGTGAGAGGTGCAAGCCCATCCCCGT
Organism: Dipodomys ordii; assembly: GCF_000151885.1. Classification (NCBI taxonomy): domain Eukaryota; kingdom Metazoa; phylum Chordata; class Mammalia; order Rodentia; family Heteromyidae; genus Dipodomys; species Dipodomys ordii. The sequence goes on along the minus strand of NW_012267265.1, from coordinate 10,902,647 downwards.
GATGTGTGCCCTTAGTAGTGAGTCATTTGCTTACATTTCCGAGGACAGATCTGCAGCAAATGGAAGTGAGTATTCAGAACCTTCCAAATGACAATTACTCCTGCTCACCCACACTTCTGAGGTGTGTGTGTGTGTGTGTGCGCGCACATGTGCACTCCAAGCACTATGTTAGGTGTTGAAGTTAGGAAAGTAAGGAAATCAGGCACAGACCCTGCCTTCGGGGGCCTTCTAGTCTAGGCGATGGATGCACAAGGTTGTGACAAGAATGAATGGCGAGATGACAAGAAATGACAAAACTGAATGACAAGGGATGATCTAGACAATGAGCGCCACAGGAATTCAAGAACAGCTTCTTGTTTCCAGACCTAGGATGAGCATAAGGCCCTGATGAGGTGAGTTGACCTTGACTGAAGGGCAGGGTTTCAGTAACAGGAGGATCTTGAGAATGAACAAGGAAAGTTGCAGGAGAACTGATACAGCAGTGAGGATGGGCTGTGGCTCAGGGGCAAAGAGCAGGCCATGGGGAGAAGAGGGTTCTGGGCCCACTTGGAAAATTGGCCAAGGAGGCTCCAGGCTCAAGGTGTCATGACTCTGAAGGCCACACTGTGGGCAGTTCCGACTTTACCCTACAGATGTCTGTCAAAGGGCTTAGAGTAAGAGAGGTGTTTGTGTCCCTGCTTGGAAAATGATGCTGCAGGATATTCAATCTGATAGCCAAGTGTAGGATATACCAAGAGGAAGCACGGTAGGTAGGGAGAGTGAATAGGAAATTACTTTGGGGAATAGGTTAAAGGTTGGGGAATGGAGGGGAAGGAATGGATGGATACGTGGAAGGAATAGAGAGACCCCAGAGATACTGAGCAAGGAGAGTCTTGACTGGCTGTCCCAGAGGAGACAAAGAGAGTACAGGAGGAAGGTATGGGTGTACCATAGGAGGGAAGGTGCCAGGCCTTTCAAAGAAGTGATGCTTGCTAGTTATCAAGCTGGTAATCAAAAAAGATAACAAAAAAGCCTGGCATAGTGGTGCACACCTGTAATCTCAGCATTCTGGAAATAGAAGATGGAGGATCCAGAGTTGGTAGTCAGCCTTGGCTACGTAGCAAGACTTTGTCTCAGAAACAAACAAATAAATGATAAGAAAGTTTTTGCCTGTAAATAACTCAAAAAGCTCCTGATCTAGAAGAGAGAAAGATTATAGATGCTGCAATGGATGTATTTAGAGTTCAAGGATGGCTCAAAGGAAGGACTGGTCACTTCTAGAAAGGGATAGGAAGAGGAGCTGCCAGCAAAAGATTTATAAGAGATGACATTTTGCTGGGCACTGATGACTCTTGCCTGTAATCCTAGCTACTCAGGAGGCTGAGATCTGAGGATCACGGTTTGAAGCCACCTTAGGCAGAAAAGTTCATGAGACTCTTACCCCTCCCTGATGCTATGGAAATCAGTACTTCTGCTAAAAGCTCTGAAGGGCCCTCCACGGCCTCCTAGGAGCAGGCAGCACATACGTATGTCCATCTCCTTTTCTGTAGCATCTTATTACGGGAAACATAGTCCTTGTAGAAATGGCCCGAGAGGCAAGTGCTCTACCACTGAGCTGTACCCTCAACCCTGGATAAATGTGGCTGGACAGGTGTCAGACTTGAAGAAATCAGTTTGTTGGGGATGTTTGGTAGTTCACAAGGTTCTATAGCATTTTCATTTGCAGAGAGTTTCACTCAATGTCTTGGCATGAAGAATGGAGAATCATTTGACTATTATGGCCAGCAGCTACCCTGTTGGGGCTCAGGAGCCCAGGAGTCATGGATATAGAGCTTGGTGGAATAGCTTCTCTGTGTGAAGAACCTATTGATAACCTTTTGTTGCCATGAGTTTCTCCAAAGCTTAGCTCTGGGAGATTGACCTGTTCCTGTAGAGATTTAGCCACAGGGCCTCAGGCTTTGTGTTCCTCTTTGCATTCCTTGGGGGTGAGTAATGGGTTCTAGATTCTGTCATTTCCAGATCTTCCAGAGTGCCTCCCTTTGCTTCACCCACCAGCCTAGTCTCTTGGGAATGGGGTTCAGTCACTTCACCAGGAATTCAATTATTTCCTTTTGTTATATTTTTTCTAAATCTTAGAAGCAGGTAAGTGAACATATCTTCCAACATGCCAATGGTTTAGCCATGAATGTCTCTGCACTGTAGAAGCAACTGTTTCCTGTTGATATTTTTTTATTTGTCAATACTTTCTTCCTTTAAAGTTTATAAATATGCTTATGTTAACCCAAATGAAATCAAAACAAAACAACAACCAAAACACCAGAGAGATATCATCCAGAACATGATACTAGTTCTTTGGGGATAGCATTGCAATGGGAATGCATATCATATTAAGCTCTGGGCTTATTCAAAGTCTGAGGAAAAGGAAGTGTTAAACATGGAGGTTACAGCCACTACCTCATCCACAACAATTAGTAACTGGAGTGTCCTTGTTTTGAGGTTGAACAGTTTCTGGGCAGATGTCCTTGGAAAGAACTTTATGTACAAGGTCATGAACTTTATGTACAAGGTACTGGTAACTTCTGTGGTCTGGAAGTTTTTGGTAATAAGTACTGTCAGATGGTCTTGCAAAAAAAATAAGAACTCTTTCTTCATAAATGCTAGGCTTTATTGACTTCTTTTATTTTTTGTCTAGGGTTGACCTGAGCGACTCCATTTTGAATCTGATAACTTCCATATTTTCTTTCACCTTAGTATGTGCCAGGGACAAAGCTAGAGACTCGCTAAAATTGTGACATTCTTTTGACTCTGATGACAAAGTACATCATATAGGTAGTGTCAGTACTGGAGCCTGGGCATGCACCCAGCACACTGGCTCCTGTATCCCTGCTCCACATAACAGATGTAGGTTTGAATACCAACTGTCAGAGCTATGGGATCTTGGGCCATTGAATTCCTCCATGAGTTTTGTTTTCCTCCCCTGTAAAACAAGACTAGTAAGACATCTGATGGTGGATGATTCAGTTCAATAACACACCCTGTGTACCTCACCCTATTCAAGATGTTAGGAATGTAACTTGCGGTGGGTCCCGCCTCAAGGTCTAGGGAGTTTCAATGTGACTGGCAAAGAGTGGTGGGGAGATGCACAGGATCCAAAATAGGAGTTTACTCAGGATAGGGGTTTGGGGATCCAGCGGAAGGAACGGATGATTAAATTGGGACCTAAATTCCTCCCACTGCGCAATCACACAAACAAAGGCCTGGGACTTTGAAACTGAAGCGCAGCGTAACTAGAATATAAGGGAGGAGTGGGGGAGGAGGCACAGATGGGGAGAAGGTGTGGGAGGGCAGGTTGGAGAGGGTCACATAAATATGTGACCTCTAAGAAGATGGGGTGCCCCCTGGGGAGGTTGAGGCACCATGGATTTTGAGACTGGGAGCTGTGGAGATTATGTAGAGGGTGGGGAGGGGAGGGGAGTTTAGACTCCGAGGGAATATGGTGTTAGAGAGGTGAGAGGTGGTGAGAGCCATGAGTGGAAAGGACTTTGTGTTGGACATGTCCTCGGGATGACATGCTGTGGGCTTGAGGAATGGGAAGCCTTGGCTAACACCACGGGCTTAGGGGGCAGTAGCTATGGTTCTAAATGGATTGTGTATTTCAACTAACTTATTCCCCATGCAGAAGTTGGGGCACAAAGGGGCTGCATGTCTTGGCCCAAAGGCATGGGGTTAGCAAGGGACCACCGGACGTTGGCAGCAGTCTGACTCCATTCCTCTATCCTCTTCATTACCATGCCACACATGCCCTCACTGGTCCTGAAGGCAGAGACAGGTGTCTAGATCTCTTGCTTCCAGCCCCACCGCTGCAGATCTGCCTGTGTGACTAAATGGCCAGTGATGACACTCACCGGAGAGTCCAGAAGGGAACAGAGGAAAATACGTCCTTACGATAAAAGTGTAATGTGACCTGCCCGTCAGTCATGGAGGAGACCAGCCCAGGCTTATGCCATTCTTCCTGCAACCTCTTGTTACTCAGTCACAGAGACCCCACACCCACCTTACATCTGGACAGATCAATTAGAAAAAAGTTAGTAGTGCAGGCTCTAAGATTTGTCATCATCCGAAGTGATGATGTCCAGTCCGCTGACTGGATGACAGATTAAAATGTGACGGTTTGACAAATAATAATAATAAAAATAGCACGGCTATGCTAGTCTTCAGTGCTCTAGGCATGCAATGAAACTGCACCTTGTCATATGCACGAGAAGACATCATCATAAGGCAAGCCATACGGAGATGATTTAGGGGGTTAGATTTTTGAGAAATGAGAAAGAGAAATAACATAGGGAATAAGATAACAGTAGAGGTTAGACAGAAAAAAAGTTCTTCGAGATAGAGTCACACTACACAGCTTAGGCTAGCGAGTGCAATGCTTATAGGTTGGCATCATCATACCCGTGAGATTACACTATTTTTTTAAGGGGGAGGGCTTGAGTTTGCAGTTGTTCTATCACATGACCCTTGTCCCTAGGCAGAGTTAGACAAATTTCTGTGTGTATGTGTGTGTGTGCACGCACATGCGCGCATGCATGCTGGCAGTGGGGGATGAATTAGTGTTCTCCCTTGACTTAAACTTTTTTTTGTTATTATAAAGGTGATGTACAGAGGGGTTACAGTTGCATAAGTAAGGTAAAGAGTATATTCCTCTTTGGACAATGTCACTCCTTCCCTTCTTCTTTCTCCTTTGATTTTTTTGCCCAAGGCTGGTGCTCTGCTGCTTGAGCAGCGCCTTTACTTTCAGTTCTTTGCTGGTTAATGGGAGGTAAGAGTCTCACAAGCTTTTCTGCCTGGACTGGTTTTGAGCCTCAATTCTTAGATCTCAGCCTCTTAAGTTATAGGATTACAGACCTGAGCTATCCATACCTGGTGAGGTTTTGAAAACATTATTGGCTAGGTTTTATATCATCTCCTTTTCTGCCTAACCAGAGGTTTCCAATGCATTGGACAGGTCCTGGGCCAAGGCCAAGAAACTTCCTTCTCATTTTCTTCTGTCTTGGACCTTTATTCTATAACCCCTGTCACCCCCATGTGTCTTTGTTTTGTTTTTGTTTCTTTGTCTTTTTGTTGTTAGCTGCGTGGTTTGGTCTGGCTATAGGCTACTTTCTAAGTTCTGAAGATAAAGCCGAGGTCAGACTCTTTCCCTTTTATCCACCTAAGGCTGCCCCTCAGCCAGACACTGAACCTCTGGCTTCACCTCTGTCTCTGGCTATGGTGGGACTCAGGGTTTCACTGCATCATTTAGTTCTGTGTCCTGCTCCTGAGGCTTTGTCACGTCTGTAGATAGATGAAGTGGAGTGTAAGTCAACCTTACAGATCCCAAGGCTAAAAATACAAGCATCACCCCCAGGCTCTGCAGGTAGATTAGTTGGGGGGTCTCCACCCCCCTCCAATCCTGATTCTAAACTGCTTCTTGGAGCTTAGTATTGCTGTCACCCCCATAGAAGAGGGCCCTGAAAGCAGAAGAGGTGTTGAAAGGCTCTCCCTAGGAGGATGCTATTCCAGTCCAGACTTCCTTAAAAGGAAAACAGCCTTGAGCAGATTCCCTCCCAGTCCTGGGGTGCAGGGCTGCTGGAAAGAGGAGAAGGATCCAGGCCTGCCCCTGTCCCTCTTCTGACCAGAGAGTGAGCAGAGAGCAGAACACTTCAACATTTTGGTGAAAGAACCCACCACCTCACCTGAACCTTCTTAGCTCTTGAACTATTGCAGAAGACTTAGCACATCTTCTGTGATACTGGAACCCATATTTGAAAGCAGAGTTATCTATTTACTTACTTGTCTATTTATGTATGTACTTATTTATGTCAGTACTGGAGCTTGATCTCAGGGCCTGCACTCTGTCCCTTAGCTTCTTTGTTTACTGCTAGTGCTCTACCATTGAGCTACAGCTCCATTCCAGGCTTTTTGGTGGTTAATTGGAGTTAAGAGTCTCACAGATGTTCCTGCCTGGGCTGGTTTCAAACTGTAATCCTCAGATCTCAGTTTCTAGGGAAGCTAGGGTTACAGGTGTGAGCCACTGATGCCTGGCCTTTCAGGCCGTTAGTTTGGTTTGCACCACTTCATATATCTGTACTCTGACACCTCTCTCCCTTATTATTAAGTAGTTTATAAAGAGGTTGTCATTCCATAAGTCAGGTTATGAGCACCTTTCTTTCCTTGAAACTTTTATTCTGATTTCTTCTCTGTGTTCTTTTATTTCATTTTCCCCTTCTTTCTCCTGCTAAACCAGGAGGTAAGTTTTCTGCCACATACAAAGCCAAGCCTCTGAGAATTCACCTTTTTGAGGTCTCATCTTTTAGGTGACCTGCGCTTGACAAGAACTGCACTATGTGTTAAGGATGCTCACTCCTAAGGAGCGAGGAGACCTTAATATTAGAGCTTTTCCTAAGCTGTTTCCTCAACACCTTGCTGATTCAAAACCCACGTTAGTTCTCTCCCCCCAGCCCCACCTCAACCTCTCCCAGAGCGGACAGCAGCCTTGCTCTCCTGGCTTTGCTTTTTCCCAGGGCTTGGAGAACATAGAACATACCTTTGGAATTATATAAACATTCCTGTCAGGATGATGTTTGCTGGCTGCTTTTCCTATTTGGGGATGGGAGATGGAGAGGAGAGGGATCAAGGTGAATGCACTTAATACCCATTTGGTGGGTCAAATGGAAATTTTATTGGTTGTCTGGTTTTCAAAAGTTATCTTCTAGGCCAGATTCAATGATTTCTCTGAGAGCACAAAAAGAGATTTGGGCCACTTCCTTTGAAAGTCCTCCCCACAAGGAGCCAGACCAGGAGGGAGAGGGGAAAGAGACATTCCTAAAGCTGGAGTCCCTTTGCCTGAGGGGCCATTAGACATGTTGCTTTTGGGTTTGGTTTGAATCCCAACACTGGCTTACTTTATGGCCAGGACAAAAAGTTCCTCTGCAGTTGTACTTCATCTGTGAAATGGATCCATTGGACACGGCCTCCTGTCTCCTGGTAAGGTGGTAACACACCTGTACCCATTAGCTTAGTCTGCAGAAAAGGTGAGGGGAGAAGAGAGGAAGAGGAGGAGAGGGGAAGAGGGAAGAGAGAGAAGAAAAGACAAGGGGAGGCAGGGGAGAGAAAAAGGTAGAGTAGTGAAGGGAAAGGAAGAGAAGGAAAGAGAGAGAGAGAGAGAGAGACAGAATGTGTCAGTGCTCTCAAGGGGAATGTTCTGTGTTCATGGCTATTTAGGACTTAGATGATAAAAGGAACTGCAGAAGCTTCTTGGGTCCAGTTCTGGTGAGGAGATGAAGACAGGCAGCCTATGTTATTTAGCTGTAAGTTAAGGGGAAGATCACTCTTCCCAGAACAGCTAAAAGGCTGCAAGATTTCATCTTCTTGGTCTCATCTCTTCTGTTCTAAAAAAGCCAATTATTCTTGAATTATAGTGACAGCTTGTGGTTTAGGCTGGTTTTAAATCATTTGAGCCCGCAGCAATGGAAGTAGGCCTTTCTTGGTGAGAACATTACAGCCGGTACCTTTCAAAGGCTCTTTCCCTCCTGTCCATCTCCACCTCCTTGTCCTCCCTCCCTGCCAGGGGCCACAGACATCATCTCAGAGTAGCAAGATTCTGTCTGATTCAGCACAGTGGTGTGTGTGTATTAAAGGCAAAGTTAACCTCAAAGAAATGCTACCTACTTTTTGCTTTCTGATTTTCTTAATCTATGCAGAACAAAAAAATTCCCATATATGAGCAAATGCTATTTGTTTAAAGTTATATTCTTTTTTTGGGGGAGGGGGGTCTAGTCGTGGGGCCTGAACTCTGGGCCTGGGCGCTGTCTCTCAGCTCTTCAGCTCAAGGCTAGCGCTCTACCACTTGAGCCACAACGCCACTTCTGGCTTTTTTCTTTTTGCTTATGTGGTGCTGAGGAATTGAACCCAGGGCCTCAGGCATGCAAGGCAAGCGCTCTACCACTGAGCCACCT